>NC_051157.2:81318389-81618757 GCF_013339745.2 Dermacentor silvarum
GCTCGATATCGAATACCACCCAGAGAACAGCCAGCAAAGCAGTCCTACCAGGCTGTCCAAATGTGCAATGGGACGCCGGTGTCGGTGTAGCTGACCGCACAGGAACAGTCGTCGGATATATATATATATATATATATATATATATATATATATATAAAACACAGAACATAATACTAATCGCGAACATAGCGAACCGTTTACAATGTGTTTGGTATAGATTTGGGGCATTCAAAAAACCCAGACACATAAAACTTCCGAAGGGCAAGCGAATTCCGTTGTTACAGCTTCAATGCCTTTGACGTATACGAGTTGTCCGTACTGGCAAACATCCGTAAAAAATTCCATTCTGGAGAACAAATTTTTAATTTGGTGCATATATACGTATATACCACGCATTTCCGACGTTATCCAGCAAGGAAAAAAAACTGCTTTCAGAAGCTTTCAGAAGGTAATGTCTGCAACTCTTCTTCCCTTCTCAGTAACGCGGTACGCTTTTCAGTGAAAGTATGCGTGTACAGGTGTCGTTGCGAAATCAACCAAAATTTGCTGCCGCTGTAACAGACCATGCCACCACGCAGCCACTATGTTACAACATGCTACTTCTTTGTGCACCACAGCGTAACGGAAAAAAAAAACTAACAACACAAACTACTACGAGAGGTAGTCTGGCTCGTTTGTTGCGAAGCCTGATCGAGCATTGCAACTGTTAGTGGCTGCAGTGACACACTTGGTGGAGGCTCCCGTTCGCTTGGTTTTGAAATTGCTTTCGCCTGGCACACTCGCTTACAATGCTCACTTTCGTGCTCCCACGAACTTAACTTTCCTTCTAAATAAAGTATAACAGTACATTTTCACGCGGCGCCAGAACAAAGTTAAAAGACAACCGAGGACAAAGTTTGAAAACCGCAAACGTTACCTTATTTGTTTTCTTTTCCTCGCCCCAAACGCTCATCGCCGGAGAAAAAGAGAACGAGACGCAAATGACAAAAAAACGGTGAAAAGGCTCTTTAGGCCAAAACAAGTAAAAAATCGTGTTTAACAAGCCAGGCATAATAATGACGGCCATTTCCGTTTTTTTTTTTCTTTGCACCTTCGGCAAACCGCAGACGTTGCCACATACGCGACTGAAAGAAGGTTCTCAAGCGGCGGCGTTTAGACCAAAAGATAAAATCGGGAAGGGTTGGACGAAAGCAAGGAGCAGTGCGAGAGAAAGAAAAAAAAAAGAAGAACACGGAGCATTAAACCACAAATAAAATAGGTTAGGCCGTAAACGACAGCCGCTACCGGGCCACCGCGGTGCGCCGTTTGGCGCGGCATTTTGAAACAGAATTGTCCGCCAGCCGAACGTGATGGTCGTTCCAATCGCGCGGCGTGCAGTGACGGCGAAAAGCCATACGGCTCGCTTTCAAGTGTAGGCCTCATTTCTCTCTTCCCCCTTGTCTCCCTCTCTCACACTACATCTCTCTAGCAAGCTTCAGGCCACCGCAAGAGGAACGCTATATAGGTATAGCCAGTGAGGGAAATACGAAGGCCTAAACCAATTTGTCGCCCCGCGGTTTTGTCACCGCAACTGTCGTAAGCCGTCGTCTTTCTTTCTTTCTTTTTTCTCGACTTCGTCTTTCAGCAATGGACCAGCAACGAAATTTCAGCAATTGACCATCCATTTTCTCTTCTTCCTTTCTTTTTTTTTCTCTTTTCTCTCGGCTCCTTTTATTTCACTTTATGTCGTGCACATTCGTGGCTGCTGCAACTATTCTCTCAGCACATGTAATGCAGCGGCGGTGTGTTTTCGTGTTCTCTCCCCGTGCGTGGCCGTGCGCTTTCGAGCCGCTTGCAGCTGTTATTCACAATACGACGCCCGCTTTTTTTTTTTCCTTAAGTACCTGTCTTAACGGAAGCAGCGGGGAGCCGCCATACAGGCTTATACACTTTTGCGCCGGCGCAGCCTGTTCCCCGAGCGTCGCGCGGGTCAGTAACTGGCATTTTAATATGTACAACTGCCCATGAATATGAAATTTGTAGGCGGTCGGCTTTTTTAGTAAAATGGGTTTCAGAAACATTTGAGTTCAACAGAGGACATTGGCGAAGTAAGAGGGGCCCTGTGCGGACGTTGTAGAGCGAATAAAAAGGCGTCCTGACGACTTCAGACCGAATACTTGTTATCCCAGCTGAGTCAACCAATATCTGTTCATTTGTTGTGCATGTTTTTTTAATTGCTTGCTTTGATAGGATATACACTTTTACGCAAGCGCTGGGTCACTGATTAGCAGATGGGATAAAATGAATCATATATTTCCGCTTAAACCGGAGATTCAATGAGGACGTGCCCTATTCATATATCTGTGACATACGGAATTAATAGGCAAATGTTAATTAAATAATTAATTTAATTACCTGCCAAAGCCACGACCTGATTATGAGTTACGCCATAGTGGGGAATTCTGGGCTAATTCTTACCTCCTCGTTTATTTAACGTGCCCCAAATGTACGGTACAGAAGCGTTTTTACGTTCGGTCCCCGTCGAAATGCGGCCGCCATGGCAGGGGTCAAAGCCGGGACATGAGCGCAGTGAAATAGCTGCTGAGTACCCAATAAAGAAATTTCGTGAAAATACCAAATTACGTTTGAAATACCAAGTCTACGGAGGATAATCTCAGACAAAAAAAAAAGGGAAAAAGATATTCTCGGACCGGCATCCATTAGAATGTTTAAGGCCGACAAAATCGAGAGACAATATTTCAGTTTAGGCGAAACTTTCGCGTCAGCTATGTGAGTTCTGTAGTGGTGAGCTCCAGAACCCTGTGTTTATTATGTTTCTTTTGTATAGCCGGTGTAGCCGTTATAGAGCACATATGTAAAATGGGCTTATATTTCATAAAAAAGACAGACCTTTGCGAAACTAGAAGATTTTCTTTTTCTTTATGTTTTCGTTTTTTTTGCAAAAAAACAATGAGGGCGTTGCTGCAGTACACCTCAGGTATAGGCAGGTGTCTGCGACCGTTTACAGACTTGGTGCGCACCTTCCCTGTGCGCGTCACTAGCGCTCTTTCCCTCTCTCCCTTCCTTCTCTCCTCTTTTTGTCACTGCACCCCCTTCCCCCAGTGCAGGTTAGCAAACCGGGCGTGAGTCTTCTTGACATCCCTGCATTTCCCTGCTTCTCTTTGTCTGTCTTTTTGTAAATTTATTCTAAGCTCACAAGCGACATATCAACAGCTTAATTGTCCACAAACACAACATATCGGTTGAGAAGGACACGAAAGTTTGGCCAATAAACATGTAGTTGAAACTCCCCTCTCAATACAATTCCAACTGTGGTTTGGAACTGTCATGCCCTAAACTGTTTCTTTGCGTTGGAAACGAACACACTCCCATAACATCCGTTAACAATTTTTTTTTTTTTGGTACGCTGAAAGGTGTCATTACAGGAAACGTATCGTTCTATTAAAGAGAGAGTGAAAACAAAATGATATCATAAATTTTCGCGTGTTTTATAAATTTTACGGTTACTTTCCTTTCTACCACCTGTTGTTTCAAATATTGATATCAGTAACAACCGCCGCAACACGCAAGAGAAAAGTAAATGCGTAGATAGAGGGAAGCAAGAGAACAAAATACAACAAAAGCATCTATCCAATTATTTCGCGGTGACAGAACGCCGCGTACAACAGCACTTTTAGATTGCTCCCCGCTGGCGATACCATACTCATTCTTTACTTCTGCTCGGATGGTTACAGCCGAATAGCTTAACGCTCCTCGTCGGTCAACAATGCGAGTGCTAGTAAAGGGCTTTCACTTATTTTGTTTGTGGTCTGAAGCGAGAAAATTATTATACGCCCTAAGGAACAACAGATGGGCGGAAAAGCAAGAAAGAAATCAGAAAAAAAAGGAGAACTGGCAACGAAGACAATTATAAAGACTGCAGCATAACGAAAGACCCTGTGTAGGAGAGACGACCTGCAAAAAAATAAAATAAAATATAAACCGGAAATTTTGTAAACCTGAAAGGAATGCAGGACGCGATGAAGAGCTCCTGAGACATTCGTGGTACGAAAAGAGCTGTTAAGAAATAACGGACGCCGTAAGCCGCATGGCACGTTGCTTCGTTAAGCGGCGCCCATAACTGAACTTTCCATTTAATAACCCGGCCATTATATTTAACGACCACCGAGCAGGTTGAGAATGACGTAAACAGCGGTAGAAAATACTGTCGCAGGAGCATGAAAGAAAAACCGCAAAGAACGAAAGGAGAACAGTACTTAACCCAAAAATACTTATATTAATAAAAGACGCCGTTGTCGTAAAGGAAGCGCTGTTCGCAAACTGAACCAAACTAACAGTGCGATAAGAAGTAAATAACTGTCAATTTTCGCACTCTTCGCACCTCCGAAGCTAAAGACAAAATATTAGCGCGTTGCCATTCCGCCAACCCTCATTACGGTGCTGAAATGTGATGGAGAGAATCGACGCATTTACTTTTCTTTAGTTATTTGTTTGAAGTTCTAAACACGCGGTGCTCGCGTCAAGTGGAATAATTAACACGTCCCTTTGGTAGCAAAGGAACACGACGCCATTGTACAGCGAGGGAACAATACGGCATTCGCCGGAGGACGGGTTGTGCAATTATTAGGAGCTGATGCAGCAGAATGTCTGGGGTCTCAACTTATTCTGCGTCACCGCAGGGGACGTCTCAATTCTTCGCTTTCTTTCGCCATCTGTCTCTCGAATTTCTGTGCTCTCGGGTGAAATACTGCAAAATGCGAACAGCCCAACAAATAAAAACGACTTTTAAGTTCTGAACCCTCGACAAAGACTGGTGCCGTGATTTTCGTATGGTCACGCGTTCAGTGGTTTACTTTTTTGTTGTGTAATACAAGGTGAAAAACAACATGAAGTCACAAAGAGACAAGAAAGAGCTCCTCTTATTTCATATTGTTTCGAGTCGTATTTACACCACAAGAAGAAGAAATCAACTAGCTCAGCAACAAGTGGTGATGTCTTGCTATTTGACGGGGAGTGCTTTTTGCCCGGATTATAACGTTATGAAGTGTATCCGACAAATAAAAAAATGTATCTGACATTTTTTTAAATATTGTCGCTTATTCTACACTGAAAGTGTTGCCTAATCAGGCTGCGCGTGCGACGCGCATAGCGTTGCACATTTGCACATGTTCACGAACGCCAGCGGTCACTACTATGGAATGTGTGATGGTAAATGTATAAAACAGCTCACGCACTTTAGCCGTGAGTTAAATTTCGACGACCGACAACGGGCCGTCAAGCTCGGCTTGGCGGTCCCTACGTGGGACTAGCCGGGTGGCGCGGGGTCTCCCCTGCGTCTTCTCTGGACCCCAATAAATTTATTTCACTCACTCACTCACTCACCGACAACAGCGCTCGCCGCTGTCGTTGTGCTTTGAGTTTTGTTTGTTTTAATCTGCACAAGTTCACCCAATAGCAAGTTATGCTCTTATATCGAGGCTTTTGACAGTTTTTTTATTCTTCCCCGTCACTGCAGCGTCAACACGTAGGCAAGTCGTGAATGCGGACTGCCATAACCGCACGCTCATACAATTCCAGCCTGAAGCGAGGCTTCATCAGCCCCTAAATCTCCCCTTTCGTTTACACCACAAGAAATAAGAAAGTTCTCGTTCGCTGGAACAGAAGTGAAGAAACGAGGCCAAAAGGGCCGCTGAGCGGGGTCAAACGAGTTTGACAAAATAGGTATTCCGAGGAACATGAATTGTATTTTGAATAGACGTTTAAGTTCGGCGCGCAAAGCATGCAAGGGCATCTTGAACACCCTATTCACGGTCGGAGAGGAAAGATTTTGCACACAGTTTTATTGTTCCTTTTACACCGGTTGTTACGGCGCGGAAACGGAAATAACCGCGACTTCCTGCGGACGACGTTTTCATTATTCTAAGGGTCCCGACGCATGCGTCCTCTTCTTGTCGCATTTAGCTTTATCGCCATCAGCATCATCATTATATTTTGCGTTCACTTCAGGACGAAGGCCCCTACCGGCGATCTCCAACTGCCCATGTCTTGCGCTATTGTGTGTCCCAACTTTTTCCATGAATTTCCTCATTTTATCGCCACAACTAATTCTCTTCTCTCCTCGAGTGCGCCTTTCTTCTTTTCACACCTAATCTGCAACTATAATAGACCACTGGTTATCTGCCTTACTCATTACGTAGCCTGCCCAACTCTACTTCTTCCTGTTAATGTCGGCGAGAATGCTTGCGACTCCCGCTTGCTCTCTAGTCCGCACCGCTGTCTTCATGATTCTTGACTTTACGCCTACCATTTTTCATTCCGTCGCTCGTTGTACGGTTATCAAGCTTCTTTCGTTAACCTCCAAGCTTTCATTCTATATGCCAGTACTGGTAGAATGCAATGATTGTACACTTTTCTTTTCAAGAATAGCGGCAAGCTGCCAGCCATGATTTGGTAATTTCTGCCGCATGTGATCCAACTCATCTTTAAAGGCACGCTTTCTGTGCCCATTTGGCCACTTTGCTGGTGCTGGCTGCTTTTGTCTTGCCAATAACACCAGAACTTGGGTCACACGTTTGGTATGTGTAACTGGATATGCTAGATTGGATATGTGAACATTATTGGCCAATATTCGAGAATAGACATGTACCACTGAACAAGCGTCCACATAGACAGGTACAATGACAGGCAAGAAGTGAGAAATCGCAACAAAAGCACTGCGTAGAGAAAGAAGTCAGGGGACAAAATCAAGACAATCGGAAGTAGTGTTCAGCAGATTACGCCTGCCGCGTCCCCCCAATAAACCTATATTTACACAGGACTGGTCTGGCGATATTACCTCTGTGTCAATACTGACAAGAAGCAGAATCCCTAGATTACTATGTTTCGCTATATTGCCGGTATACAGTATTAAGAAAAAGACTTCTAGAAATTTCACTTGCTAAACTAGGGTTAATCTTAACGTAAGAAATTATACTAACATTCGCCGCGTCAGTTTTGGGCTTCAACCACAGGGACGTCTTTGATGCCGTTTGTGCTTTCATACAATTAACTAAACAAACAAGCTTTTCAATGTCTTTTTTTTTCTATTCTTTTAAATCGAATATGAAAAACTTCAAATCATAAGTAAAAGTTCAGGCACACAAATCTTGGCCAATCCGCCAGTGTGGGTACGAGCCATAGTATGAGGCCATCATCATCATCATCATCATCATCATCATCATCATCATCATCATCAAATGGGACCAGAGTGAGCATTCAGGGAGGAACGTTGAGTTACATAACAGTGAATAAGTCGGCAACATAAAATTGAAGTCGGCTACTGAAAAGTGAGTTCAGCAACAGAAGCAGTCGGTCGAGTGTGAAGTTAATCGAACGAACCAGAGCTTGCATTTAACGAGAGGCGTTGAGCAACATAGAATAAGTGAAGTGACGACATTGCAGCAACCATCGAAGAAACCGATTGCCACAAATGCGTGGGAACCGACGATATTAAAGCTAAGCGTTTATTGCCTCTGTCTTCGACTTCATCGCTGGTATTGGCTGCTGTCTTGCCAAATATCTCTTGCGGAATGCGTGGGTCATACTGAATGCAATGTCGTTGCCCCGCGGACGTCGTCGCCGTCGTCGTACAATTGTCATTCCTGCTGGCTACATTCTTAGACAATTGGCCGGTACCAGACACAGTGAAAGCAAACACCCAATACATGGGGTGCTTCAGCGAACACTTTCAAAAAATTTTAAAGGTTGGCTGTGGCAGATAGCACAATTCTAGTTTATAAGCTGGTCTACTCGAAGAGTCGGACATTACTTGCACAAGAAACTAAAATGCATAATCTAATAAATAGAAAAACATCAGTAATTAAGTTTCTGACTAATCGCCTTATGGCCCATATTGCAACTTACAAATTCTAGCCGGGGAGTTTGCAAGGCGAGTCCACTTGGAACGAATTCTCAGGATCACACTCGTTTCGAAATATTAATTTCCAAACTTTGGCGAGAAATGCACTAGCGTTCCAGTTACTTTCTTAACAAAACGTCCTTTTATGCATTGAAGCCCAAAAGTAACTACACCAATGCATTTCTTCGCAAAGTGCGGGAATTAATACCTTGAAACCGGTATCGGATCCTGAGAATTCGTTCTAAGTGGATTCGCCTTGGGACTTGCAAAAGATCGCTAAACACGAAGAGCATTCTCCACAAACGCCAATGAAAACTAAGCATAAACTGATTCCAATGGCCCATAAGATCCGCAAATTTTCTTTTTTTATTCTTCTGTTATTGTCCTACTCATGATCAGCATCCCGTGTCAGTAACTAGGCTAATTAACATAGTTTTGCAAAGATTATAGAGCCTGACTGCGAATCGTGAATTCTCGTTTTTTTGCTAGGTTATTGAACATTGCATTTTTCTTCTGCATGTTAATATTTCATCCTACTGATTTCCTGTATCATTTATTGCAAGTCATCTCCAGCGCTGCTAAACAAAACAATGTAATTTGCAAACCGCAGATGACATTGGCAGATAAGTGAGCACAGTGCGCTGCTGTCGGAGATTTGAGCACGTTCGAGTACTGTGTTCGACTACGGTGCGCATCCCTGCGTGTCACAGTCAGCCGAGGTCAAATGGTGATTTCACACGCCTGCGCTATTGTGATTCAATAATAACTTATCGCTATGGAATGCGAAGAAGTCTTGTTTGTGCTATTTATTTCACATGATTGACAATACACTCCCAAAACTGAAGTGATTGAATTGATAACTGATAAGAAGTGAGCTTACAGGAGTGATCCCATGTAGACATATACTATGTGTTTTCACTTGCAGATGAATTTTATGATTTCTTAATTGAAGTTTATAATGTTCTCCCATATACCGAATTCAACATGCGGATTACATTCGATCGCAAGGAATACGTTCGCTTCGTAATGGTTAACTTGCCACCTAGACTATCCTCTTTAATGTAAAAGCTTTATATGGCTCATGAGGCGGAAAATCCGGCGTTGGCCTGACCACGATGATCCAAAAAGCCCAAGTGGCCCAAGTGAGTCCAAGTGAGCCTAAGTGAGTGAGGTGGCCCAAGTAAGTCAACCGAGGCAGTTGATGACGTCACTTAAGTCAAAGTTAATTAAGGTAAAGTTAATTAGGGCAGAGTAAATTAAGGCAGTGTGAGTTAAGGGAGAGTGAATTAAGGCGAAGTTAATTAAGGTAGTTTAATTAAGGTACAGTTCATTACGGCGCTCGAACCCACCAGCACTAGTGGGAGTCGAACGCACGACCGTTGGTGTTAATAAATGCGAAGTTAATTAAAGCACAGTTAATAAGCATAGAGTTATTTAAAGAACACGAACCCACGACTTTTGGTGGGAGTCCGACTCCTGACCTCAAGTGGGAGTCCTGCCTACGACATTTGGGGATTAACTAAGCCGAAGTTAAATGTACAGTTAATGGTGGGTATAATTAATTAAGGCACACGTGTAATTAAGATAGAGTTCATTAAGGCAATCGAACCAGCGACCTTTGGTGGGAGTGGAACCTTCGACCTTTGGTTGTCGTGTGGATGAGGAAAAACCAGACAGACGTTGGTGCCTGGTGTCCACAAATTATATTTTAACAGGGCCCACTCTATCAAGCGGGAGCGGGACCAAGCGCCGCTGGCCAATTCGATCTTGCAACCGCCGATTCCGCCGCTCACGCACTGTAAGCGTGCTGGGCGTGTCGTCGTCGTCTTTTCGGTCGGATCACTGGGGCACGTAGTAGTACCTTGTTTTGAGGCAACAACAACGTAGTAGTAGCACACTACAGTCGCAATGCTTTCGCTTTCATCCACGTAGGGATAACTAAGTGCCGCTTGAATTTTTTTATCCCCTTTTATAGCATTGTTTCGGCCACTGATATAACGTTGTTGCCTGGTCTGCTCAAACGCCTGAAACCTTATGTCAATGAAACATATGTAGATAAAGTTCCCATTGTCTTGAATACATGTCACCGGAGTTTCTTCTCAAAACGGCACTGATAGCATCTCAAAATAGTAGTTATGATTGTAGAGGAGCTGGCGTAACTGAATCCATCTTTCTATCTCTAGGTAACTATTATCTTTTAGTTACGTCACCGCTTATTCGTATATATATATATATATAACAAGTGCCATCACGAAAGTCGTGTAGTCTGCAATGTGCGGAGCATGAAAAATCCCACATGCTGTCTTTGCCAACTTCACCTCACTCTACCGGTCACGTCTATGTGGTTTCACCAGAGCCCACGCAGGAGCAGACGCCCTTAATTGTGCGAAATTTCTGCCTCAAGCCTCCGCTGTTTCGCCACCTTCAGCCAATCCGCGTTGCACGGAGAATCACAGCGGGAAAATGGTGAAAGAGCAACAGTAGCGTCATTTATATACACCTCATACCTGGTGGCTGTTCTTGCTGTTTAGGAACACTCTTACTTCTTAGTTCAAATTAAAATTAATTCTGTAAAAGCTTGAAACCAATCGATACGGCTGGGTACGTTTTAAATGAAGAGAGATAGTTATTGTGTACAAATTCGGTATTTTAAGCTTGCGTTATAAGTGAAATCCTAAGTAGAAATCACTCACTGGCACGTCTCAAAAGTCAAGAGCCCTCCACCATAGATTGTGCCTTCTGCGCGTATAGTGCACACCTTTACCGCCCTCCATTTCATTAGTGATCAAGTGACACAAAAATGTACGATTTTCTGCGACTCAAAGTCGGCTCTGCAGTCTCTACTATCACCTTTACGTCGCGGTCCTCACGAGCAGCTGGTCTTTGAGATTGCCGAGGCAATACACAATCTAACTGAGATGGGGCATGGAATAACTTTTCAGTGGCTTCCAAGTCACTGCGGAATTGTCGCCAATTAACGGGCCAATCAAGCTGCCCGCACAGCTCATAAAGAAGGTAACCAACGACCCATACAACTTTCTGGGACTGACGCTGCATGGAAGCGCCGCGTGCTTGCTCGCCAACGCACAAGGTCACAATGGAATGAGTCGCACTTCAGGCATGCTCGCTTATACTCTCTGGACCCAACCCTAAGCCTTCGAGTAGCATCAAGACTTCGCCGAGGAGACGCAACCCTTTTGTGCCGATTATGGTTGGGCGTTGTGTTTACCAACGCCTATGCGTTCCGCATAGAAATGGCCGACAGCGCTGCCTGTGACCACTGCGGCAATGAAGAATCGATTGAACATATTTTGTGCGACTGCACGCAGTACAGTGCGCAGAGACAATCTCTCAACAACGCGTTCAACCAATGGGACGACCGGCCTCTGTCGGAAGAAAGAATTCTCCGCCACAGACTGGACTTAACGTCACAGAAGAACGCCGTGCAGGAGCTTCTGCGCTTCTTGCGAGCCACCGGCCTATCTGAACGACTGTGATTAGAACGTTATTCCGGTGTGTGCGTATTTTTTTTAATGCAAAGCATTTCTTGGGGAACATTTGCTACTTTGACAGTATCTATCTATCTATTTATCTAGCCGCCCGCGTCTTTGTGCTCTCATGGTCATTCCGTTAACTTGATATGTACCAAAATTGGCATACTATGACAAGAATATATGACGAACATAAATGATATGTCATGACATTAATGCCACGACATGCGTGTCATGTAGGTCATGAAACAGCCGCCTACGTCTTGGTGCTCTCATGGTCGTTTCGTGATCTTGGTAGGTACCGAAATTAGCATAGTATGACAGGAGTGTGTTACGAACATAAGTGATAGGTCATGACATAAATGACATAACATGCGTGTCATGTAGGTCAGGACAATTACGACCCAGCAAAAAATAGTAATACTCGAAAACCCCTGAAATGGGTTCGGACGTGGGTACTAAGTGAAGGAAACACTAAAAGATGCTGGCAGAAATCATAGTCATGAGCATGACTCAGCATAAATGACAATGAGTCAGCGAAAAAAGATTAACACTGAAAAGCCACTGAAATGGGTTCTGACGTGGGTACTAAGTGAAGGAAACACTAAAGGATGATGGTAGAAATCATAGTCATGAGCATGACTCAGAAAAAAATGACAATGACTCAGCGAAAAAAAGATTGACACTCAAAAACCACTGGAATGGGTCCGGACGAGGGCACTAAGTGAAGGAAACACTAAAGGATTGTGCTAGAAGTCATAGTCATGACCATGACTCAGCAAAAATTAGAATAACTATGCGAAAAAAGATTCACACTCAAAACCAATAGAATGGGTTCGTATGTGGTACTAAGTGAAGGAAAAGGCTAAAGATTGATGGTCGAAGTCATAGTCATGAGCATGACTTAGGCTTTGTCCTTAAGGTCTCTTAAGTGTAGCTAATGGGACTCCTGAGGACTCATGACATGAATTTCATGACATGCGTGTGATGAAGGCCACGCAATAGCCGCCTTCGTCTTGGTGCTCTCATGGTCGTTTCGTTCACTTGGTGGGCTCCCCACACACTGCTTCGCATAACATCGAT
This sequence comes from Dermacentor silvarum, assembly GCF_013339745.2. Taxonomy (NCBI): domain Eukaryota; kingdom Metazoa; phylum Arthropoda; class Arachnida; order Ixodida; family Ixodidae; genus Dermacentor; species Dermacentor silvarum. Next base: position 81,330,861 of record NC_051157.2, read on the forward strand.
TCCCACAAGGCGTGGGATCTGCCGTCTTTTTTTTTCTGTGTGTGCTTTCTTGTCTTTCTCACTCTCTCTCTGTCCTTTTTTAACCCCTATTTCCCTACCCCAGTGCAGGGTAGCAAACCGGATTCGAACATCTGGTTAACCTCCCTGCCTTCCTCACCATATCTCTCTCTCTGAATATATAAGTTGGAAGGGTGAGCCTGTCTCTATTTCTTCTATCGTTCCTTGTCGTTTTCTGCGCCACAAGTCTGGCAATTAATCAAGAAGCATCTCCAGCGCTGCCCCTCCCCCCGTCCTTTTATTTTGCACGTACTATGTTCCTGGTAAATGGAGACTTGCGACTCGAATTACCAGCGCTTAACGTTTCTTGTATCAGCGCCTTTCGTCATTTTCTGCGTTCATGCTTAAGCCACTAAGTAATTGCGACATTCAGAATGAGAGTTTCCATTAACACGTTATCGTCAGTGGGGAAGCATTGTTCGTTAATAATGTCACCTACTAAAAGAAGCGTAAAAACTTATCGTAGGGTGGCACAAAGCTTTCCTGTATATTGAGAACTTCATGGCATGTACTGCGTGGGACGCTGCTCAACCAGCCCTCCGAGATAGCAAGCCTGTGCACTTTGATTTATGACGTCATGCTGATTGGATCGAAATTTCCACTGTCAAGCCTAGCGTGACGAAAGCGGTGACGTCAAAATGACCGCAGGAAGGTTCGTAGTTTTATCAGCCGTGTAAGTTTCTGCAAACATTCGCTTAATAACTAAACTAACAAACAAGCTGTTATGCGCACACAGACAAACGTGGACAGATTTCACTCATTTACCTCCAATACTTGGTGTAACAAGGCTGGCGGGATGAAGACAGTGGGCAGCGAGGAGCGAACGCTTCGTGCTGCCTCTCACTTTAGTGCGTCTCCGAAACTTGAGACTACGCGATCTCCAACATTAGGCGCACGGCCCGGGGAAGACAGTGCACATAAAGCCACCAATTATCTCAGCTCGGCCAGTCTTTGCAATTGCAGATTACCAACTCAGGGCGTGCAGGCCCCGTATGCTCTCAGCCACGTCGACTATCATTCATAGCCACGGCCGGACTAGACTAGGAGGCGCGTGCTCACCTGCGCCCCCCCCCCCGCCGCCCTAGAGCACGCTTGATCACATGACCTCTAAAATTCGGCGCATGGTAAGGCGGCACCCATCAAGCTATCACGCATCTCGGCTCACCCTCGCACGCTTTCCCACGCACCTACAGCATACGCCATGCTGGTCACAATGTTATCGCACTTGGACTTTACACGGAATATCACAGTGACGGTGACGGCAAATATTCGCCTGGAGTTTCCATGTAATTGCTATCGCCATAAAATGCAGCTGTACGGAGGAGCGAATGCGAATAACAGGACGCCAAATAAAGTAATTTAAAATTTGTTGCGATAGCAATTATATGGACACTTCAAGCGGATTTCTGCCGTTGGCATCACCGTCGCCGTCGCCGCGAGGTTCCGTATAAAGTCCAAGGGCGATGATAAAATCGTCGCCGCGCGCCGTATGTGCGAGTGAAAGCGCGTGGGGGACGCGCGCTATCACGGAAAGCGAACGCGCGGCGGCGAGCAAACGCGACTTCCGTCGCGCGAAGGGCCGTGGGCGTGTGGGATGAAGGGAGGGAGGGCGGGCGACGCTGTGCTACGGCACCAAATGCGTATTTTGCAACCGGGCGCAAAGGAAACTAGCCACTCAATCTCCCACGCGAAAACAGGAAAGCGGGAAGGCAGCACGAGAGGGAGGGGGGGGGCGACTTCTACTCTGCCAACAACTGCGCTTTGCGCCGTGGCGGCCCGTTGCCCGCACCGTATCTTGTAGGTGATCTCCACACCGCCCTGACCTTTGTATGCGCTGTGCATTCGCCGCTCAGTTTTCGTTGAAGCGATCGACCGCACGAACATTCGCTCGCTGCGGCGGCTGCGCTTGCTACCAGCGTTTTGATAGTGGTTGTCTGCGGTCATCTAGTGTGATCTATTCATGTTTGCTTGTGCGCGCTGACACCACGCTTGTTAATTCAGTTAGTAAGCGAATGTGTCCAAGTTTATGCAGTCGATAAAACTACTATCCCTACTCCGAATAGCTCTCTACTAATTTGCTATCGCAATTGAAGCTTCGCCTTTCGGGCGAAACTGCGACATTTTTTTTCAGCACAATTCACTCGCGCGCGCCCCGAGAACACGTCAATCGAGAAACCCTGAGGACGAGGAGTCGGTTAGGTGGCCAAGTGGTGGGACATAGCTATTTTCACGGTAATACAAATTTTAGGCCAAATTCCACCCGAGGTGCTTCTAATCAAGACAAAAGAAGTGGAAAGCGACAGAAATTCTATTAAATAAGAAACGGCGCTAACGTTGAACTATTGTTTTCGGTTTATATTCTCGATGTTTCCTCAACTTGACTCGACTCCGATTCCACCAAGTGGAGCGCGACGCTGCCCTTCGACTTAGGTAGTCACTTCACTAACGCACTTCGTGGATACGTGCGTTGAGGAGTTGCTTCAGTAACAGCTGTGTATTCCATTGCCTTCATGTACAATATAGCATGATGGCCCTCACTCTATAAGACTGAAAAGAAGCCCGGATGCTCCTCGTCAAAGCGTTGTGTGACGCGTGCAGTAATGGCATGGGCAGTGCCGCAGCGGATCACGCCAGAAGCACATTTGGGTATTCCATTTGCACAGCGCAATGTCGTAACGCCGAACCATTAAGGAGGCATAGCAACCACTATAGTCGTCGTTTTTGTTTCTTCACTCCACCAATGGGACTCCCGCAGTCATTTGTACAATCCGCTCAGACGCAGAGCGAAAAAATCGATGGTTTGCTGCTCGTCGCAGTGGCTAAGCGTAAATATTAAAACCACGCAAATCTATGCCCCTTTTTATGAAATGCCTTAGGATGCCACTTAGCCTCGTTCGGCAGCTTACCGCTATCCTTCAAAAGAAAAGTCTACGATCACTGGGCTCTATACCGGTACTTATATCTCGGCCAAGAACTTATAGGTTAACAAATAGGTAGCTCGAGAACAAGTTGAGAACTCAACAAGTTGATAACTGAACAAGTTGAGAAATGACCAAGTCGAGAACTGTGCTATGAGCAATGATACAAAAAATGATAGGCGTAACTCGCACAATTGTTGGGATTAGAAAGCAAACGAGAGTAGCCGATATTCCAGTTCAAATTAAGAAGAAAACATGAAGCGCGGCAGAACATGTGATACGTCGGGCGGATAACCAGTGGTCTTTTAGTCTTGCAGAATTTATGGGAAGGGAAGTGAATCGACGACGACAGAGACGGTGGTGTGATGAAATTTGGTATTTGTCGGCATAAAATGGTATCAGCTGGCGCGAGACAGGGGTAATTGGAGATCGCTAGGGCTAGGTCTTCGTCTGCATGCAGTGGGCATAAGATAGGCTGCAGCTGCTACTGAAGATTCATGATGATGATGATGATGATGATGATGATGAGGACGACGACGACGACGACGACTCACATTGTTTTTCATGGACGTTTTAGAATCTCAAAGCAACGTGCATTTTAAGGAACAAACAAACCGTACGGAGAAGAAACCATGTAGTCCGTTTACCGTTCCACTTGGCAGCCAAGATATCGTTGTCGCACAATTGTAAAATGAAATTGTACGGCATACTATATCTTTTGAACGTACATAGACAGAACTAAGCGTTATTACGCAAGGAAGCCTTCGTTTAGCTTGTACACTCGTCGACAAAAATTTGTCTCCAGACATTCAGCACGCTGAGTGTATTCGATCGCTTCAACACATGTGACGCAAGTGACAGGTATTCTTATCTGTGTGAGTTATGCGCGTGCCTATCTGCAAGTCGTGGGCAGAAAGATGATTAAGAGTAATAGAAGAGCATACACCTAGAAGGCCAGCAGCGTGAACATGACGGCTCTTGTAATGCTGTAGAGGTATATCTTTGACCTAAGACAACATTTTCGATTACATTGTTCCAACAAGAGCCGAAAACCAAGTAGCATAGAGAGAGCAAAAAGCCGAAGAAAGCAGCAAGACAGGGAAGACAATAAGAAGAGATAATCCGGTTTCCTAACCTACATTGAAGGGAAGAGGAGTTGCAGGCAGAACGAAAAGAAGGAAATAGAGAGAGAGAGAGAGAGAGCTACGTCACATCCATTCCCAGCAAGCGTTCACAGCACTGTGTTGGGAACCACAATAAGAAGGACCTTGGAATAAGGCTCAGATTCCGTCAGAAATTAAGGAACATAAGTCCCCCTTCCGCCACCTATCTATTATCGATAATTTCACTCTCTGCTAGCTGCCCCGTCCTTCCAGTTTACTCTATAAGGGGGCCAACATTATCGCCTCCTGCTGACAATTCCCAAGACATCACCGTCAAAAATGTACGCAATTTTCAGAAAGCAATGAAACATCTATAAGAGGGAAAAAGAGAGAGTGTCTAGCTCTTTGTCGTTTTATTAATTTAGTTTTCGCTGCTGTCCAGGGTAAGGTGTCTCGCAAACAAGAAACGATCGCATGCCACCGGAGCGTAGCAAACTTCACGCTGAAACGAAGTCTTTGTTGGAGAAAATCAGATATTTAAATGAAGCAGTTCTCAAACTTTAAAACACATGAATATGCATGGCGAGCGCAAACAGGTACCCGGCGCGGCCACGCCATGAATATTCAAAGCACGCAGGGTGCAACTTGGAGATGAGGAGGCGCCGCGGAGAACAAAAAAAAAAAGTTTTTTCGTCGTAGTCGCCCCTGTAGTCTTGCGCTATATTAAGCAACGTAGTATATATTCCGGGAGACAACAGGGCTAATCGCAATACGGTCCGTGTCGCAAGGTGGTAGCAAAAGTCACTGGAATTATAATAATTTACAACATATCCGAGGAGACCTGAGTCTGTTCTTTGCTTTTTTTCCATGCATCTAATTCGTTGACCCGTCGTGATGAACAGCCATTCTGGCGCTAATTCGCGGGCACCCCCGCGGGAAACCATTAAAAACCAGATGACGGCCACGAAATCACTCCTCGCGCGGCGCGGATCCTGAATGGACGAGATAACAGGTTTCGCAGCCGCTACGCCATTGCCCGCCGTTTTTACTTTATTTCACGTTGGAAGAAAGACAGTGGAAAGACGATACTAAGAAAACGCGAGGCTGCAGAACAAAAACTCGCAATGAGAACGCGACAAAAGGTGGGCGAGCCGTGACAGCTGCGACGCAGGCGAAGAGCTGGAATTAGTTACGCAGTCTATGGTTGACAAAGGCGTTGTGTCAGTGCAAGCCCTATATGTGTGTGCAGTTATCTGTATTTGGGTGGGCGTATATGAGCTTGACTCTATGCGTTTCTGTATTTGTGCAAACGCGAGTGTGCGTCTGTGATGATGAAGAGAGTAAGGCGGCGGAAGAACGGAGCGGGCGAGAGCAGGAGGGCAGGATGTTCAGGGGTAGGGCATAGCCACGCATACACACAAAAGAAAACGGCGGGCCAGAGCTCATAAAGAAGCTTGATGTACGACGGGCGCGGGAAAATCGAAAGACGCGAAAGGGCTGCTTGCGCCGCGGCCGCATGCCTCCTTCACACGGTCGCGGTGGAGACCCTTCAGTCCCCCTTGGCTCGGCACGCTATAGGAGACGAGTGGCGAGCGCTAATAAACGAGTCCCGGCTGAACCATTAGCTTGATCGTTTTCCCCGAGATAGACACAACAGGGTGGCCGCACCGGACTCCGCAGCGCGAGGAAGACGAAAAAGAGTAGAAGACGATGAGTCGGACCAGCACCACCGGTAGCAGAAGCGGCAGCGGCCAGCTTTTAGGCACGCTCAAGATGGACGCTTGCGTAGTGAGTGAAAGCGAGGGACAGTCGGGGGGAGGAAAAGAAGAAAGAGGTGATCACGATGAGTGGGGAACGAGGAAGAAGAGGAAGTAAGGAGAGGTGATGGAAGGGAAACGAGGGAGATTTCGAGGAGACCATCTCTTTTCCGTAGGGACGCCCTCCAGGAGGACCTTCTATGAGGAGCGGTGTAGCTGACGTGGCTGCTCTCGCTTTGATGAATCGTCCCGGAACGTTACTCTTCTTCGCCCTGGCCTCGGCGACAGATGTTGCTTGGGAGAATGGAAGAGGAGCAAGAGGAAGGTTAAATACCAACAGCCGGCGGCGAAAGCGGGAAGAAAGGAACATTGCCGGCGTTAGCTTCCCCTCACGCTCCGAGAAGCTCTTAGGGAAGAAAATAAAAGGTGAGGACGATGTTTCATTTAGTCGTGCATAAGTATACCTTCGTGGGTAAGGGCTGCGCGGAAGAGAAAAACGGGATACATAGAGAAGCTTATACGTTAAAACGTGTAAACGACAGTTTCATGCTACGTAAAAGTGATTTTACAAAAGATAATAGGCAATTATGACTCAACAAAGGAATTTTTTTTTGTTTTTGCAAATGCCAATCGCAGACTTGTTAGCTACTCAAAAAAAAAAAAAATCTGCGCAGCACAATATTGTCACCGACAAAGAGGCATCCGGGCACGTATATTGAAAATCTAGAAGGCACAGCGCCATAGAAACCGCGGTTGAACGCGATTGGCTGAAACGCCGCCGGCTACACTCTAATGTCACGCCGAGAGGATTATTGCCTTTGCGTGTCGCCCACGATAGGTTAGGTTAGGTTAGATTAGCGTAAAATGCGTTAGGTGGCGAGGCGTACTCGCACAGCCATTACAAAGAGCGTCGAGCGTGGCCGGCGGCGTTTCATCCAATCGCGTTCAACCGCGGTTTCTATGGCGCTGTGCCTTCTAGATTTTCAATATACGTGCCCGGATGCCTCTTTGTCGGTGACAATATTGTGCTGCGCAGATTTTTTTTTTTTTTTGAGTAGCTAACAAGTCTGCGATTGGCATTTGCAAAAACAAAACAAAAATTTTTTAAAATTGCGTGTGGCAGATAGCACAATTATAATCATTGATCTAAACTACTCGATCAGGCGTCCATTACTTCCACGAGAAATGAAAACGCCTAATTGAATAATTAACATAATTACGCTAATTATCGTTTCAATTAATTATTATATGGCACATCTTTCAATCTATGCATTATAGCCGCTGAGTTCGCAAGGCGTAACCACTTAGAACGAATTCTCAGGACTGAACCAGTTTCAAGATATTAATTTGCAAAGTGTCCGACGAAATGCTTGGGCGTTCCAATTAACTTTGTGCTTCAATGTATAAAGCATAAAACAGCGTTTTCCTCAGAAATTTAACTGGAACGCCCATGCACTTCGTCGGACACTTTGAAAATTAATATCTCGAAACTGGTTCAGTCCTGAGAATTCGTTCCAAGTGAATACGGCTTGCGAACTCCGCGGCTATAATTCGTAGATTGAAAGATGGGCCGTAAAATAAATTATTGAAAAGTAATTCGCGTAATCATGTTTATTATTCAATTAGACGCTTTGATTTCTCGTGGAAGTAATGACCGCCTCATCGGGTAGTATAGATCAACGATTATAATTGTGCTACCTGCCACAGGCAATTTTTTAAAAATTTGGTGCAGCTAAAATGAAACACCCTGTACGCCACCCGGACGACTATATACAGGTGCATTTACAAGCGCACTGCGTAGCACTGCCCAGAAAGAACATCCCACAAAAGGTTACATCGTCGTCGTCCTCGTCGCCTTTTCAAACACGGTAGACCTTCTCTTGGTCAATGGGAATAACTGCTCCCTAACAGTATGCCCTAATAATTCTGTCATTACCACGTCACAGTAACCCATGATCTCTTGTGAACACATTGGCGCCAAGAGTCACTGATAGTGAAAATCAGCATTGGCGGCCCTTCTCGACTGAGTTAGGAACTGCGTCTGTGACCGACCAACTAAGACTGGCTGATTTGAATGTGGCAAGGAATTCTCGATCGTAGTATCCAGATCGGTTATGCGTCCTAAATAAATATGTATTTCTTAAGCCCGACAGTAAAATCTTTTGCTTGGAACTTACGATGGGCGAAAAAGATTGCAGCTTGTGCTTGGTACCACAAGGTTCTCTGCATAGCTGCAGCTGATTATGTGGGTTGAGTGCTTGAAGAGCCTGCTTTGTATGCAATTACTTGGCGTGCACGTTCGCCATCTCTCTAGGATACAAAATCACCATCTGGCTTCCTTTCACCACAATTTAACATTTAAATGGCGCAAAAATAAAATGAAATGTAAGAAAAACGCCTACACAGACGTGTCTGCGGTCAGTTTAACATCTACCAAAATATATTAGAAAAAAATCTCCCCAACAAAAAGTTAATACAACGCGCGAAAAAAAAAACGAGAAGAAAAAATCATGGAGAGGATTTGAAATGCTAATGCTCTTTCCTGGAAAATGAATATTATGCAAAGCAGCACGAAACACGCGTTAGGCGCCAAGAAGTACGAAGCTATGGAAAATTCAGTGTAATCTTATTTTTAGCTACGGATTACTAGCGTGAGAGATCGCTGCCTTACTAAAATGTTGAACCCAATATTACATATACATCCGTTCTTGCGTGTAATCGCTGGAACGTTTTCAGTCGTCTTTTTGCAAGCTTCTATGCTTCGTTGTCTTGTTATGAACAAAGAAAAGGAGCATAATGAAAACCACATGGTTGCTCACTTTTGTTTTTAACAATAAACAGCGGTGTAATTAGGTACGTGGATATAAATTGTTTGGTTTTGCAATTACGGTAACGAGGTTGCTTCGCACGAATAAAAAAATATGACGCACATGATACGACACCCTTTATTAGGTCCTCACGCGGGAGAAATTGTCGTCAGTATTGTTGACGATATTGTAGGGGCGAGGGAGCATATAGTCGTCTATAGGGAAATAATGTTTGTTCAGAACTTAAGACTTTATTGACCAAGCAAGAATAATATAAATTGGTGCTGGTGGATGTGCATGCAAGTATGTATTGCGGCACCGACTCTTGTAACTGACGCATGCGAGCAAGAGTACAAGTGTCATCCATACTCTCCAGCTCCATTCACGACGTCGCAGTACGCTTGTCGCAGAACATGGCCGTAGTACGTCTTCCGTAATGATAATTCCTCCCTCTCCCTCCTGTGGGGCGCCACGAAAGGTGTAACGGTGCACAGTTGTATCATATTCAGTACGCAGGAAGACGCTGCGTTTGCTTAACTATTAAGCATCGCCTTCACCGGAACAACTCTTTTCTACCTGAATCAGTGGAGCTTTCGACATACGCAAGTATTTGCTTTCGGGAATCTGCGGTAACTCGACTTCATGAGAGTGCGCGGATTCAACAGGTCGCAACGTTGGTATCACACTAGCTTAGCGCACCGCATCTGCGAGTGACTTCTGAAAAAGGCGCGTTTAAACCGTTTATTCGCAAGCCCATGGTGCCGTATACAAGTAATATTCAACGCAAGAATCATCGCTTCCTGGGGTTGATCATCAATCGTGATCTCTCCTTGAGTCCCCATCGCGCATACTCAAAACAAAATCTCGACATCCGTGATCCCTTCGCTAAAATTTCTGTGCTAAAACAAGGAGTTCGTCGCGGAACGCTATGCAGAAAGTGTACAAAGCGCTCCCTCTGGGAGACTGACGGTACCGTGTGCAGCAGCTCTCAAACAAATGCAAGTGCAATCTTCGGGTTCTTGAGAGTGTACCTGCAGGGTCACGCCATCCGGACGTGCTCAGGCCTCACTCAGTGTGCCTGCTTCGCCTCTGCGTTAAGTAGTAAGCCGGAGGTGCGCCTGGTTGAGTTCCCTGCCTTTCCTTCCGTTTTTCTCTATTTTTCTCTCCGCAATTATATTCATGATGTAACGAAGACGACAAAGTCAAACAGGAACAAGGTGCGATCAAAAAGTTCCACGACTAACCAGCATAGGAGCAGACCTTCATAAACTATTGCGTGGAGTGACACATTGCCCGAAACATCAACAATTCCAGTTCGCAAGTATTCGTGACCGCGTCCTTGTATACCTTATACCGATCCACCAGCGCGGATCCTAGTACTACCTCATGCGTTCCTGCGCTTCTCACCTCAATATCCCAAGAAGCTAAAAACGCTTTTCAGCGCATCATTATGCATAGGCGCGTGTACTACCTAAAATCGTCCGCTAGCGTTATCGTATTTCATTGGTTGCCGACGGTACAACGCCATCCTTCATCGGTTTGCCTGGTCGCATCGCACGCTTGGCGGAAATTGGCAGGTCACTAACGCGCCCGCGCGTTAGTGGGCGTGCAGTTCGTCCGCAGTTCTGCCACTGCATCCTACTTCGGAGGTCGCAGGGGAGGGCGCGCAGATTGAAAGGTGTAGAGCTAGGCTGCAAATATTCGGCATTGCCACACAATCAGAATGGTTGCGCGAAGTCGGAGTAGTGTCCGCAGCGCTATCAGAGATTCCAACTCTGCAATGCACGGCAGCCAGAGTAGTAGGAGAATGGTTGAAAACTTCTGGCATGGAGAGGGAGCCCGAAAGTTGCCGCACTATTCCAAGGTAAGGGGGCGAGTGGGGGGGGGGGGGGGGGGGGGGAGTGACAGGGGGAGTGGTTGCAAGGCAGAATGTTGCACGACGAGGAAGCGTGAGTAGAAGGGCAGGACGAGGAAGCCGGAAGCTCGGAAGTCAATTGGTGGCCGCGTTACCACGGTCGCTCGGGGTTTTCCGCTCGGCATCCATCAAGTTCGGAGCGCCCTCCCCCACCCAGCCCAGGTCCTCCGCTTGAGCTGTGCGCGTCGCGTAGCCGCATCCTCCGCGTTCCACGGGAAACATCGTGTGCCGTTGACAAATGGGCCGCATCCTATCCGGATGACTGGAGCTTACGACGACGGCGGCAGCAGCAGAGGACGCGCTGCGCCTTGACTCCTGCGAGCGCCTCGTCAGGCCTCATAGATTTTTCCACCACTCCTCCCGTGTCACCCCTCACCTTCCCCCCACCCCGTTCCCTTTTTTTCTCGTCTTCACCCTTTCTTCTTTCCTTGAAACCAGGCGCCTTATGGATTCCCACTATACTGTCGTTCCTCCATTTTAGGATATCGCCGTTGTCATTCTTTTTATCCTCTCCCTTCCTTTCCCCCTTGATGTGAAATGTTGCGCGATGAAGCGTCCAAGTTCGCTGCGGGCCCTCGGCGCGATCCAGTCGTCAAAGTGCCTTAAAAGTCACGCACGCCCGTCGTTGCTCGGGTGGTGCAAAGGGAAAAGTGGTGAGCGTAGACAGGGGAATGTGGGACAGTCAGGGGCCTCGAGGAGATAGCTATGGCTGGCAAGCCAAGGTTCTTAGGAAAGGCTCACTTTTAGCTCGCTTCTAGCTAGCTTCTGTCTCTCTCTCCATGTCTCTGCGTCCTAGTAGGCGCCTTCTTTTCTTGTGCCGCCTGCGCGCATATCTGGTTTATTTTCATTTCGGCCCCGGGCCACGTCCCGTATTGCCTTCCTTTGTGCAGCTGAATACGTGCCTCTGTGTCGGTGCCGGGAGCAAGATGCGCCTCTCCGGCCTTTGATCTCTGCTGCTGCTCGCCCTGCATTCCGCTGTCCGTTTTTTTTTTTTGTATGTGTGACTTTTCTTTTGATGATCCGGTGGCTTCATTCGCCAAGGGCTTCCGTTTTTTATGCTACGGTGCTATCTGGTGAATGGCACGGAACATCCACGCCTGGAACAACAAGTTTGAGCCCGTGCGTAAAAGCGGAAGTAAAGTTTACAAAGAAAAAAAAAACAGTAACGACTTAAAGACCGACACGATGCCTTTCGGGAGCAAGTCCAGCCTCGTCTCCTGCGCTATTTTTCTTTCCCTGTTCTTTATCTACACTTTTATATAACTTTATTTTCTGGATATGCGCGTAAAATAATTATATGTGATAATGAATGGGAAAGCGGTTTAGAATGTAAATATACTAAAAGTAAGAGGGCTTCCAGTAGGCATCAGCTCATACTGATAGTGCCGTGGCAGTCAAGCAATCTTTTTTTTATTTTTTTGTGGAATGATAAGGATACATTGGCGCACAAGTACGTCGCCGGGTACTCCTTCGCACTATAATATGTGGTATGATCAATGTGTGCGTTGTTTGACGAAATTGAGCCAACCGTTTCTTTTCTACTATAAGAAGTTGAATTCACATTCAAAGTGGATGCTTGCATTCTTTAGTGCGTCGAGCTGTGAGTAAAACTTTAGTTCCCGCTCTCAACAGTCAAAGACCCTCAGCAGTGTCACGCGAATCTAATCAGGCGGTCTAGCAGCGCCACGCTTTGTCTAAGTGAGCTCAGGCCACGGCTGTTTCGAAGGAAACGACCTGTATATTGACTAGATATAGAAATTAGAATTAGGATAATGGTGATGTCTGACTTTGAATGGCAATGACTTCTAAACATGAACAATGACTGACCCCGGTGTCATGCCAACTCTCGTATCACCTACACGTGCCTGCGCTGCGCTCGGTCATGAAAGCTTTGACGCTTGCAAGTATTACATATAAAGCAGACCCACCGTCTGCCGAACCGGGGCCACCCAAATTTAGCTCTCTTTCTTCTGGGTTTCCACTGACATACTTATATCGCTTTTCATGGCGGGCCCGCGGACAGCACTAACATTCCCGGATCTAGCCGAAGCATTGATGGGGTCTTTATAAGTCCTACAATACACTGGCGTGGACAGTATTACATGGGCTTCGATTTCACAAATGTTTACGCTAGAAGTACTCTTTGCCATTGGCTCGCCGCCTTTGCTAATGTTATACCATGCAAATTGGCTGCAATTTGCTCTTACTAACAATTATATCTTAAGAACTTTTTGTGTGTACAGTGCTACACTGACAAGTGAAACATATACTATAGCGTCAGCCAATTCTTATCAATTCTTGAAAAACACTGTGCTCGTACTTGACAGCGTCAGTACATTTTACTAAACAGCGTAGCTGCTTCTTGGTGCGAAGACATTTCAATGCTGTGGTTCTAAAAAGGATCCGGTATCTCTACCAACACAAGGCAGGTTTTCCTCAACGTGAACCATCCTCAACGTGTTCACTGCCAATAGTCATTCCCGTTTTTTGCCTCAACATGTTTTGTTGACATTTGGGAAAATTTCATGATAACGAAAAAAACTACCAGCGCAATTACAGTTTAAAATGTGAGGTAAACAGAACAAACGAACGGCTTGACTACATTGTATCAGTGTTCTTTCTTAGAGAGTACCTCTCACGATTTCAGTTTGTGTACTTATTTCTTTTCGCTACAGCCTCAATAGGGAATCCTATCAACGTCGACTTCTCCGTCATAACATGAGAGAATTGCTGCTCACGAATTTGTGTGGTCCAAGGCCGTTTGTGCCAACAAAGAAATAAAGAAAAGAACCTTTTGGTACAGCTTCACAGTGAACTCCTACATGAGAAGAAACTGGCCACATTACGGAGGCCACATTACTTTAATTACATTAAAGAGACGCTCGCACCATTACTGAATAGGATTATCAAGCGCAGGCCTACGATGTGGAAAGGGGGAAAAAGATGTTTTGTCTTTTTTTTTTCATGATTTCCGCCTGTATCTTTTCTTAATACATAAATGTTTTCTAAAACACGAGCTAACACAAGACGGGCCCCACACAACTATATGCGTGGATGCAATAATACATTATGTAGATAAACAAGTATTTTTTGTAAAGTCATATTGACAGGAAGTTCTTTGGCTAGAATTGCTCGTAATAGTGTATGCAAGCTAATTATGATGTTTGACATATTATTAGGGAAGGCCATGGGCCAACGGCAAACAGCCCTTCCGAACGGAAAGCTTTCCGAAAACGGCCCCTGCATCGGATAGCTAAAAAATTAATGTCTGCGCGATGAATAAATGGATAGTGCCGAATAATAATAGATTTGAAGCCCGCATACGTTATAAAGAGGAACCCAAATTGAAATCCTGGAGCATTGCTCTTAGTAAGCAAAAAAGGAAATTAAGAAAAAAATTCAACATGTTTGATGATGGCCACCTAACAAAGAATGCGTGAACACCTAGTGCAATAAAATTAATGTGGCAGTTCTCCTGAAACCGAATGAACTGTACTACACCATCTAACACCTAAAACATCATAAAACGATACTTTTCTTCACAAACGAGAGAGTCGGTAAACGAAACGCTGCTGAAGATATTTCGCAACCAGAACACAAGCTCGAGGATAGCATTCCAACAAGTTATTGATTCTTTCAACTAGAAAATCCCTAAAAAAAGAGAAAAAAAGGTTTACTTGCAAGTAAATGACTCACGGGAGAAACTGTCCTAGCTCCTCCTCGCGAGTCCAAAGCGCTGCCTATCCGAAATTAAATTTTGAGCCAACTCAAACAGATCGACGCTTTCATTTCATTCAAGCGAAGCAAGGTCGAGATACACAGGAAAGAAAATTTGCGAATGGAGCGGGAGGCGAAAGGCCCTAAACGCGGGAAAATAAGCTCCCGGCGCAACGGTGTATACATATACATACGCCATCCGCCAATCCCTGACAAAGCGAATCCAGTAAACGAGCAACCTCTTTCCGCCATAGTTGTTCTCCGAGAGCGAACCAATTTGCAGAAGTACGCTCTCGCGACTGCCACGGTTCTACCCTGTCTATCGAAGTAGACGATTTCCGCTCGAAATCCGCGCACGCCTGCGCCTTTGTTGCGGACTCGGTGAAATTGAGTGTTTTATTATTCGTCCCTTTATTCCGAGGCCCTCCTTTCTGCTTCAATATCCTCTTTATTATTTTTTTATCCCGTGACGGTTATTTCTTCCTCCGGCCTCTCTTTCGACGTTACCCTTCTGATTGTTATGAATTATTCAGTAGCAAACTTGAAAACAACGCGCCGCGCCGTTCGACATTTTTCTTCCGCGCGGGCGTCCTCGCCGAAAGCTCCGTCGCGCTTTGATTCGTTCGTCCTGGTTCGATACCTTTCGTTACTTTGCATTCGTTCTGCGTTGAACGCCTAACTCGTTCGATCAACTCCCGTGCCTATCGGTGAAATAAAGCGAGCTCAAAGAAATCTGGAGTGAAACATCAATCACGCGAGTGCAGCAGGGGACAACTATCGAGAAAACAAGCTCCTGTATCGCTTCCCAGGGCCTTCTTTTCATAGTCATTTTGACTATTACTCTAGTCATTGTTTTTAATCGTTATCGCCCACGTTGTATGTATACCTCCTGTACACCCACTAGAGAGGATACATTATCCCGAAGCTGCTTGTTCCCGAAAGCGGTTTCAGTTTTCCCGCTTGTTTCTTTGGCCGCTTATGTGAATCTGCTGTTCGCCTCTTCCCCCCCCCCCCCCCCACCACCCTCCTCGCCTCACCTGCTTCCCCGTCATTACAATGCGCTTGACGCAATATTGCGGGGCGATCAGGTGGGAGCGGAGTGAGTATTTCTCGAAGCCGCATTAACTGCCGCCGATATTACGGTGCCGCCTTGCATGCTTCGTTCTCGATTACATTCTTCTATGCTTCGCCCATCGTAATATTCGAAGCAATCTTTAGGAGGCTGGGAATGGTCTCTTTTCTTTTTTTTTCTACTTGACCAGTCAGCGCGTGCTGAATATTGCGCGTAGTGAACGCGCCAGCAATGACTATCCCTTTGCATCTCACGGAAAGTACCCCGTGATGAAATGAAACGACATCGGTTTCGTAAACGAGAAAAAAGAACAAGGTTGTGCGTTATCCAGCGACCACGTGGAATTAGTTGGCAGCGTGTATCTTTTGTACTTTTTTTTTCTGCCTGGCTGCTTTATTCCTATTATGTTTCTGTTAAGCCATGCGGAAGTTGGCGTGCTCTTTAGTTTTGCGAAACACGATATGTTAGCGTCGGCGGTGCGTACGGTGTCCACGGCGACTGTCTGGAATTAATACAATGCAGGAGTAGAGAAAAAGTGATTTATTCTGCTACAGTCCAAGCTTCATACCAGCGGCGAACGACAAAGTTTGCGTGACAACCGTCAATATAATGATTATTTACGAATTATAATGGATCATCGCTTAAGTCAATGATTTGAAGGTAATATTGTAAATGAAGAAGTGAAGGTTTGAAAAGTAAGCCGTAGAAGAACAAAGAGACGCAAAAGGAAGTTGCATTCGTCCACATTTTCTATGCCTAGCTTTTGAAACCATAAGTCCTATAGTTCAGTTTTCTGTCATTCTTTGCAGAATTGAAGTTTGCCCGTACACAATGCCCAACCATTTACTAAAAACTATTTGGCTTGCACCATGCAGTTCCGAGAAATGCTATCTGATGATGTGCCCCGAAACAATATCGCTATTTCAGTTGCCATTTTCTCGTACTGCCTTTTTCCACACTACGGAGCTGTATATTGACAGGAACAGTAGAGCGTGTTTATGTAGAATATGTGCACTTATTTCCCAAAACTGGTGCAAGGCTAAGAATATTAAACAAAATCTTATGCTCAAGGTACCGGCTCATTTCGGTTCCCCACATACTCGTAATAGTATTTGTAATAAGTTTATTTGTAAAATTCTGTTATTTATTTTCGTTCTGGCGAATATTGCAGAAATTCTAATGTGATACGCTACTATGAAGCTAGGTGAGCAATATTTTTCACTCTATTTCGAATTCCATGTATTTATTTATCACACATACACCGCCATTGCAGAAACACACGATGTTAAGACAGAATAAAGTCACACGTAGTGTTGTCGGCAGTTAGAAAACAATCTTGCTTTATTTTTAGTAATTCGCCAACTCACGCCTGTTTCGATTTCACACATGTAGATGTATGATGTGTTTCATATTTCATATTTCATATATATATATTTCATATATTTCATATTTTGTTTTTATTTTACTTCGAACACTTTTAAAAAAAGAAAGGCTAAGTTATTTACCTGAATTAGGTCACTGCAGATTAATTGTCTTTCCAGGTGAAGATTATTCGTAACAAAATCAAATCAATTCATTCGCAAATCGAACTAAATACAATAATTTACTTTTTTAGTAACGAAATATATGGCATATTTTCACATTGGTAAGTTCGAGAGAATTGTTATAAAAGTCTAAGCCCATGTTTCCGCATTTCAATATGGCCTTGAAGACCGAAATAAACGGGGTAAAATTATTAATTCAATTTGCCTCATTACGCACACCGCACTGCGAAGCGCGGCCAGTCGTCCGACCCCCTGGTGTAAAAGGGCGCCGTGAAATTAAACTGCCGCTGTGCTTCCCTCTTCCCTACGAGCTGACTCCGATTGGCATAGCTCCCGATGCAACACATCACTTCAGCAGGTAGCGAGATGGACCGCTTTATTGCGCCGTATAGCCAAGCTTCATTTTACGCTGCCCTACTACGTCACCGCGAGCCGCGCTTCGCAGTGCTGCCGCGTAATCAGGTAGATAATACGAACAATTTAACACCAATCGTCGCAGTTTACGTGGCCGTTTTGTAATGTTGAAACACGGAAAAAGACTTTTACGGCGATTCCCTTCAACTTTCAAATATAAATATGTGCCGTAAAGTGTTATTACAACGTAAATTACCGTAATTAGTTATTTTGGGATTTAATTGTTGCGGTTTTTCTTGCAAATGAGGTCCGCCTCGGCAGATAATTTATCTCTAGTGACATAATCAGGGTAAATTTCGCAGGCCTTAAATGAGAGGTGTTTGAAGCACACACACACACACACACACACACACACACACACACACACGTGAGCGCGCGCACGTGCGCGCACGATTACGTAAGTTTACTTAAGATTATTTTAATCGCATTGACCGCGAGGAGAAGAGAGTAGTCACACACAACACTTGTTCTCCCCCCCCCCGCCGTGGTGGCTTAGGGGCTGTGGTGTTGCGGTGCTAAGCACGAGGTCGCGGGATCGAATCCCGGCCACGGCGGCCGCATTTCGATGGGGGCGAAATGCAAAAACGCCCAGGTCGCCGTGCATCGGGGACACGTTAAAGATCCCCTGGTGGTCAAAATTATTCTGGAGTCCCCCACTACGGCGTGCCCTATAATTGAGGTTCTTGCACGTAAAAGCCCAGAATCCAATACATTCCACTTGTTCTCATCGTCAATGCTCCTAAAAGAATCTCAGGTATGTCTTACCAACAAATCCGTATGCGTCAACGCTTGTCACCTAAAGTTGTTCGATAAAACCATACTCGCGCTCTGTTCAAATGATTAACCTGAAAACAAAGTACGCCTACACTACAAATGTTCTCATTACCAATCCAATCCGTCAATTCCTAGGCAAAAGACGCGTATTGCACATGCAGCTTATACTCCAACCTCTTTCACTCACGTAGCGATGGGCCATATACTACAACAGCATCGCCGAATTCTTCTGGAAACAGTGGCACCACTCATTCACCCCAATTGGATAATGCAATACAGCGCCGAATACAACAAGATACACAACGGTGAAACACTGGCAGAGAAGAGAGAAAGCATATGGCTGCAGAGCATACGCAATTCATTTCGCTCTGCCAGACCCGCGGCCAGCCCATAATGTAGGCCGCCGGCTAAATCCTGTTCGGGCAAGAACCAAGGGCCCACGCACGTAGTTAACGCGGCACTGGAGGCGCATGCCACTCACCACAGCGCAGGCTAACGAGCAGTGACGAGAACCCGAGATCACGTATGTATGTGCGGGGGGAGGCGGAGGCGGTGCCTTGTCCGAGCGGCCGCGCGCTGTGACGTCACCCACTGATTGCCTTGGGACTCGCAATGAAGATAAACGCCTGCGACGTGACGTGCAAGCGCCCGCTGTAGCCGCTTGACATGGACGACGATGCGGGAGCAAGCGGAAACAACCACCGCCGCGAGCGCTGTAGCGTGCATCGCAAGCGACTCGCGGCTGTTCCGACGCCGCTCGCGTTGCCCGACATGTCATCGCCACTGCGTCGGTGAAACACTGAGCGATGACGATATGAGGCCAAGTGCGCTTTTTCGCTTGTGCGTTCTTGTTCGCCTTATCTTGGTCTGTTTGGCAAGAATTTTCAAACGTCTTGTGCAGTGTATGTCCTGCAAACAAGCAACGACAATATAAAGATGTTAAACAACCATTCTGTGCAGACGTAGCCAGATACCCGTTGCTAGGATACGCAGCAATGAGAACGCGTTATCGCAAAAGCCTCTGGCAGCGCGGCTGTCACACGCCAGACAATGTTGCACAATACGGTGCGGCAAGCGCTCTAACGGGCAATTATACCGCGCTGTGTTTGCCGAAATTAATAAGCGCGGTCGTGATCGCGCGCCGCGGGTAGTCATGGAAAGGTTTTGAAAGCCTGCAGGAAGCTAACGCATTAAAGCAAGGTTCCTGTGATGACCAGGCACGCACCACAGCGCACTTTTAGACTGTCGTTATAGCCAAGGGCTAGAATTATCACTGCAAGTCTGGGTCAGAACCTTACCACAAGATCTGATTATTTGTTCCGCTTCAGCACAAAAAGCGAGCATGCGACTCTATAAAGAGCTGACTAGCATGTTCTGTGTATAGGTAGAATCGCTGTGCTTGCTGTATTTTAACACGAAGGTGTTTTATGCCGGGGTCCACCAAGACTTCACTGACGTATTTCCGTCACGGAAATACGTGACACGAACATACACGAACATAATACAAACAAAGAAACCAGAAGAAAAAGTTCCACAAACATGCAAAATTCGGAAATCGAACCCATGACCTCTCGGTCCGCGACGATAGATCGCCGAGCCTTTAACCCATTGCGCCACAAACGCATTTGCAGAGAGCTACACAGACGCGCCTTATATATCTAACACTCCTCCGTGTACCCGCGCTCTTGCTCGGGGCGGTGCCGCCGCCTACGAGCAGAAAAGAGAAGTACTGCATTATGACACTAACGCGCACCGACAGTGAACGCTTCGGTGGTCTCAGCACTACGACGCCTCGATGCCAGCATTCGAAGGGACGCTGGCATCAAGAAGCACTACCAACACCACCTAGGTGGCGTTCACCGTACTCAGCACAGCGGAGCGTGGCCTCCGCAATTAGCTCTGAAAATGTTTCTGAAGTTGATCCCGGAGGCTGCAATTACGACGCGCTGTACGCGCTGATTTGACTCGGTGACGATTCAATTACGTGCTTTGTCTTGCGCGTTGTATTAGTGTGTCAGTTACGTGCTTCGTCTTTCGCGTTGTGCTAGCGTGTGCAGCGTAGTGCAGCTTCCATATGCACGACGGTTGCTCATGGTCATCGACGTTGGTAGTCGTGATGGAGGAGACGTGCCACCAGGCGTCAGCGTGGGTGCATCAACGCCTAAGGGCGCTTTAGCCACAAAACACCAATAGACATTATATATCAATGTGCAATAAACATTACACTACTTCTGTGAAGACACGTTTCACTTTCGTGTTCTATACCGATTCCTATATAAGAGGGATCAACCACATTTTTTTTATCACTGCAGTTGCTATGCATGATACTCTAGCGTAACGTGAGTGCGTTCTGCAGTCCAAACACCTGATATTCTAGATTCCTGAGCTCATTCGGAATAAGAAAGCAGAACTATTTCTATACAACGTACATTCAGGGTTAAAGCGAAAGACGAGGCAACCATGGTGTCCTTTGAACAGTCAGATTTATTTTCCATTATTTCATCTCAAATTCAACATTATTCTTTATCTTTCTGTTTCTTTCTATCTGTATTCACCATTCTCAAGCGTGGAGAACCCAGCTAGAAATGTGGTACTGTCGATATATCCGCCCTTAATTCAGGGTTTTTACCTTCTTGATCTTTCACGCATTTCTAGCAATAATCTGATCCTGCGCACTTACTCTGAATACGCATAAACAAGGTGTACGGCACACCGTCGTGACCAGTTCAAAACACCAACAAGAAAGATTATTATGTCGCTGCAGCCCGGTGGTCCCGCGCCTTTTCCATGTGGGAGAAAAAATACTAGTATCGCTTTGCGAATCTCGCACACAGGCACGCTTGTAAAGGGATGAGGTGCCACATCAACGGCATCACAAACACAAGAACGTAGCAATGCAGGTGGCCCCTCTAGAGGCCTCTACGTTGACTTCTTTGAAATCGTACGCAGTGAGTTCCCATACTGATGGAGGAAACGTGTCTTCGGGTCCTTAAGTAGGTTCGATCCGCTGTGCTCCTCTCCACAAGGGTTTTGGAGTTTAGTATTTCTCGCTTCCACCTCTTCCAAATGCTATTTCACTGAGCTCACAAGCGACGATTCGGTTAACCACTTGGGACAGACGCCTTGTATTCACTTTGACTTCGAGACTTGTCGCTTGCGCCTGGCTGCCAGTTGCCGCGGGCGAGAACAGTCGGCCGTTGCGGCAGGTTTTGTTTCTTTCTCTGTGTGTGTGCGTACCTGCCTTCCTGCCTGCGTGCGTGTCTACGTGTGTGTACGTGCGTGTGTGTGAGTGTGTGTGTGTGGGGGGGGGGGGGGGGGGTATGTGTGCGTGTGTGGGTGTGCTAGTGCGCGTGTGTACCTGTGTGCGTGTTTGCGTGCGTGTGTGCGCGTACGTGTGTGTGCGTGATGATGATGATGTGTGCGTGTGTGTGTGCGTGCATATGTGCGTGTGCGTGCGCGCCACTCGTGCCTGCAGTGAAAGTTTGCAGGGTATAGTGGCGAAATTTGTCGAACACTTACAAAATGTAAGAACGTGCTTAAAGAGAACGCTTAATTTCATCAAACGCAACTTCCACACCTCGCCAACAAAGGCTAAGAAAGTAGTGAGCCGGACAAATATTACACACTGATTCTTCTGTACGCTTGTGCGGTATGGGATCCGCGTTCGGGTACGTCATATTTCGGTTTAGGGCGTGTAGAAAGCCGAGCCTCATGTTTTGTAACAAGTAACTGTGAATTGGGCAGCAGTGTTACAAATGCCAAGCAAAGCTTACATTTGCCGGCCCTTCAACAAAGGAGGTTTAACATAAAACTAAAGTTACTTGACCGCATTTACGTGAATAAGTCGAAGATAACTAAGACGCGATATTTGCTAGCTCTCTTTATCCGAGCGTCGGGGCGACACATAGAAAATAATGGAAATCCGATGCCATGCGGGTGTGTTTCAGGACTCCTTCTTCCCACACAGTTGCGGAGTTCAGCAAGCTGCCCAAGAGTACTGACAAATGTGTGTCAGAGGGTACGTTCCGCTCATTTTTGTGGAACCTCTCATAAAATATGCTTCTTTTCTACTTCAGTAGCTTCGTTTGAAGATTAGTCCACCTTTCCAATTATTTATTATTATTTCGTTCATATATGTATGCACATGGTTTCTTGCTTGTTAGTATGCGTTGTACCTTCTTGCAATAATACACTGGTGCTGCGGGTACGTTGAATAAATAAATAAATAAATAACAATTTACATGTCAGACTCACACCAGATTATCTTTGTTTTTACAGAAATAAATGCCGAACTACAGAAAGAAATAGAAGCATTGTCTTCTTTAACTATTTAATTTCACTACCACAAAGTCTGCATCAAGAAATAGGAGGGAGTGGCACGAGAAGAGGCAAGGGAGTGACACGCCGAGCAGCTGCAGTGAGTGCCGGGAAGCCAAGTGACACCACTGGTGTTGACAATAAGACAAATTGAAAAATAAGCAACAAAGAAGTTTCATTAGAACTAACTAAGCTCCGGAGTAATTCCGACTCCGGCTTCGGGAACGACCAGCAGCTTTTTATTGCCGACCTCGCGCCAAACGTGGCCTCAAAGAGTTATAGCAGACACTACGGGAATGGTTTGAAGACCCTGGGACTCGTGCCATTGACAACAAGCTTTGATATCATGGGCATGCCGTCCAAAGCATCATCTCCCGCGATCAATATTCATATATATATATATATATATATATATATCCTTTCGTGGACTCTCTTCCTTTCGTTTTGAGGAAAGCGACTAAATGAGTAAAGTCATGGAAGAAGGTCATAAGACAGACTACTCATTTACTTGTGCGATAATTTGAAGGGGAGCAAGAAAGACAACAAGAAAAGAAAAAAATTGTCGCAGTTTCACACGAAAGGCGCAGCATCAATTGTGATAGCAAATTTGTAGATAGATATACGGAGTAAGGATAGTAGTTTTATCAGCTATATAAACTCGGACATGAAGCAGCACCAGCAACGCGCAGAATTGTTGTCGACACCATCAGCGTTTTGCCCGCGTTCGCACCGAACGAGCGCGGCATTGGTGACTGTTGCCGGAGCCTCTAGGGGCGGCTCCGAGGTTGTCGACGAGATTAGAACGAGACACTCGTCGAGCAGCGTCGGAAGCCTTTACCACCTTCTCGCCTCGCGACGTTTTATTGCTATAGCAATTATATGGACAATCCAAGCGCATTCCTGCCGTCGTTGTCGCCGTGAGGTTCCGTATAAAGTCCAATGACGATAAACTCGTCGCTACGCGCCGTATGCTGTATGTGCGAGTGAAAGCGCGCGAGGGACACGAGCTTTCACGGAGAGCGAACGCGCGGCGGAGAGCAAACACGACGTCTCCGGTCGTGCGAGAGGCCGTAGGTGGATGGGAGGGGAGGTGACATTTCGCTGCGGCACTAAATGCATATCTTGCGACCGGGCGCAAGGGGAACTGGCGACTCAATCTCCCACGCGAAAGGAGGAAAATGGGAAGGTAGCGCGGGAGGGAGGGTGCGCTGCTTCTACTCTGCCAGGAATTGCATACTTGTATACGTTTCGCGGCTGGGGCCTGTCGCACGCACCGTATCTTGACAGCGACCTCCAACGGCTCTAAATTTTTATAAACTCTTCTAAATTTTCGGATTTCTGCCGTCGCCGTCGCCGTCGTCGTCGCCGTCGCCGTGAAGTTCCGTATAGATAAAATCTTCGCCGCGCGCCGTATGCCCGAGCGGAAGCGTGCGGAGACGCACGCTGTCACGGAGAGCGAACGCACGCAATCTTCCACGCGCAAGCAAGGAAGCGAGAAGCGAGCGCCGGAGGGAGCGTAGGGGGGCGGGGGGGGGGGGGGGGGGGCGCATTTCTACTCTGCCAACAACCGCGCTCGTCGCTCGCTCGCACCGTCTCTTATCTCCACACGGCTCTGACCTTTACATTCGCCGCTCAGTTTCCGTTGAAGCGATAGACCGCATGTACCTTCCCCGTTGCGGCGTATATGCGCTTGCTACCAGCGTTTTGACAGTCGTTGTCTGCAGTCATTCAGTGTGATCTATTCATGTTTGTTTGTGCGCGCTCACACCACAGTTAGTAATAGTCGGGCCACATTTTCCAACGCACGCTACACATGCAATGCTGCCCGGATCGGCAGTGCAGCGCTACAGGTGTGTCCCTTCGCACGCGCTACCCACGGGCAGCGCTTCTCATCAACACCACCGTTTCACACGCGCCTTCTCGTGGTCATCGAGTCTCTCTTCATGTCGGTCTACTTACGCCGCAGCACACCTGCTTACTTAATCAGCTCATGTTTACTACAATTCATATTGCTACCAAAGCCGCTCACCTTACTTCGTATGACATTGCTGTGTTGCTATCGCATTCATTGCTTCGCCCTTAGGGCGAAACTGTGACATTTTTATATATAAATACGCATATGGTGCCGCTGCTAAACGTCGCCTCCCCTCCCTCCTTCCCGTCCCCCAACGGCCTTTCGCGCGACGGAAGAAATCGCGTTTGCTCTCCGCCATGCGTTCGCTCCCCGTGAAAGCGCGCTTTCACTCGCACATACAGCATACGGTGCGCGGCAACGATTTCATCGCCGTTGGAGCCTACGGAACCTCACGGCGACGCGACGCCAACAGCAGAAATCTGCTTGGAGTGTCCATATAATTGCTATCGCAATAAAATTAAGCATTTCCACACTTCTGAAAACTGATGAAACAGTGGAGCTCTACAAGCTTGGGTGTATAGCGTAGTGGGTATGACGCTCGCCTTCGGACCGTAAGTACCCGGGTTGAAATCCCGCCTCGCCAAGAAAGCTTATATTGCTTTCTTTTTCTTTCTCTCTCTCTTTCTAAGTGCGAAGCACTTTAGGGGCCCGGGCTGTCGGCGCTGAGCCGTGCTCCCTCAAGGGCTGCAGAAGATAGCGCCAACCTTTCCCTTTCCCTCAAGAACCACTTACCACCGGGCTGTCGGCGTCGGACTCCGTCGCGCGTGATCACGCCCGGGCTGTAGCGCTACTCTAGCACTGGCGTAGCACTGCTACGCACTTCCCCAGGTTTCACGTTAGTGGAGCTGCATTTCTTTCTCTCTCTCTCCCTTTCTTTCTTTCGCTCTCTCTCTCTTTCTTGGTCTCTCTCACTTTTATTCCTCACTCTGTCGCCCTCATTTTCTCTTTCTTTCGCCCATAGCAAGTTGTGTTGCAATCGTCGAGACAATGCAACAAATGGTTCCCATAAGTACATGTTCTGCAAGCGTGTAGGGGTTATGACGCTCGCCTTCGGAGCGTGGGTACCCGGGTTCGAATCCCACCTTGCCAAGAAAGTCAGTTTGTTTTGTTTATTTATTTATTTATCTCGTTATCTGTCTGTCTCTCTTTCTTCCGCTCTCTGCACGTCCTCTCCTCCTATGCTCTGCTTTCACTACTGATCAACGCTCGGCACGGTTCAAGCACGGCCTTAAGCAGCTCCGGTGTTAAAACTAGCCAGACTATTTCAACACTAATAACTGTTGTCGTGCGCTGCAAAGTGGATGCAAAGCCAAAAACGTCCAATATGAAACGCTTGTTGGTGCGCTCTTTCCCCTTTGCATTGTCTTGCATTCGCTTTGCAAAGCACGTCAAAAGTTGTGTCCCAGCACGAATTTTCCAGAGAGACGTGACGCGTGACTTCGCGTGAGACGTGATGTCCGAGGCCACAGACGCCCTCTCAGTGCGAAGTGCTGAGCTTTTTTTATTTTTCGTTATACTTCACACCAAAAATGAAAACGTCGGAAATAAATATAGGGGATTCGCGAACGTCGATATTGTTGACAAGCGTATAAAGATAAGGCGTCTTGCATGAAGAGAATCCAACCTGTGTGTAAATACACCGCACGCCATACAAAACTTTCCCCTTCGTGATGCCATTAACCTACTTTGATTGCATTTGAAAACACTCGTGCTACAATGGCGGCCAGCAGAATGAGCGATAGTGCCGCGTTTATAGTATGACGTGCCAAATATCAAGATTACACAACGCGTGTGTGCTAAGCGGTCGTTCGGACGCAGCTTGTTTGAGAAGGGAAAACACTGAGCCATGAAAGGAGAACTAGATAAAGGGCTACGCTTCTTTGTCCGCACTAATACGGTACAACTCTGAGAAAGGTGTACAACTGGCGTCTGCTTATAAGGAGGACAATTCGAATGCCAAAAAACTGTATCCAGAGCTCTCAATTTGTTGATACCTCGCCATGAAGTTTCGATGGCTGTGGCGATGGGACAAACACGTATAATGTTATCACGTTGATGAAGTTTCACGAATCTGGGCACTGATAGAGGGAAGACAGCTTATAGCTTTCGCGGTGTTACATGATTGCTAAAGAATCGGGCGTAGAAAGTTTTCAGCGTTGCTGTCAACCGCGAAGCTGATTGCTGGCTTCTGCACTGGCGAGGACCGGCTAGCCTGCGCTATCCGTTTGTTTATTACCGCTAACGTACAATCATTCGGACAACGAAAAGCGAGCGGGTTGGCTGCTGATAGCGCAGCAAAAGCAAATGCGACGGTGTAACGAACGGTAGTCTCCGCCACGTGGCGCGAATTTCGAAAGTTGCGATAGCGTAAGGTCGATAGAGCTATAAGCACTCGTACGATTCTTCATTTATGGTTACACGTGCCTCTTACTGCCGTCGCGGTTAGCGCGGTCTCTCGCTGCAGCAGCGAAAATGCAGGGCAAACAAGCACGCGCTCGGCGAGGCAGTGCTTCGCGCTAACGACGCTGGCGCTGTATCTGTGCCTCGCACCATAAATAAGCTGAACAAAGGACAAGCTGTTTGTATGAGACATATAAAAAAGAATTGGGAAAAAAAGCTACGCTTGTTGCCAGCGTCTCTCTACAGAAGCGGGCATCGCCATGTTACTGAGGAGAAATCATCTGGCGGTGTGCAGGCAAGAAGTAATGGCGTGTGTGAATGAAACTTTTATCACCTTATACCCATGTTCATCCTCGTATTTCAATGTCCCTCTAAGGCTGTGTCGCGTAGTGGGCCTGAACTGCACAGTTGGTTATGATGAACGCTGTAGTGGACTGCTCCACATTAACGCTGGCCACCTTATCTTTAACGTGCACTGAAGTCTAGGCGCCCTAGCGTTCTTGTATTTCGCCCTTACCGAAACATGGCCACCGCTGGCGGGAATCGAACACACGACATTCTGCTCGGCAGCATTATACGCCATAGCCAAGGTAAATACACCTGGTAGCGAAGCTTCCATAGAAGCCCATACGTTCAAAACATGGCGGTTCATCGGCAGTTCATGGGGCTTAGCGCCATCTGTGTGAGGAGGGAACACTTCCGGCAGAAGAAAAAATAATGTGACGCCATATCCTATATAAACAGAAGGGACGTCATTTTGTTCTCAAAGACGTAAAATTTGTTTTCGGGGGCATGCCATTAGAGCTGAATATTCCAATGCCCCGCCATTCGACGTGATGGGCGTTTCAAGCTTTCAGCGCGGAAACCGATGCAGGAAAAGTTCAGCCATACGGGTGTCGAAACCGCACTCTTGCGCAGAACATACTTGGTTTGGAGGCCGACGAATGCTTTGGGCTCGTCCTTTCGTCGGCTGCCAAGCCCGTCGGCCAGCGCTGTCCCACGAAGACAACTAAAGTGAACAATTATCTGGCGGTCGCAACTCACTACTTTTGACTGGACAAGTTAAGAAACAATGAAACTACGCGCGTCACCAAATTCAGACACACGTCGACAAGCAAAGCAACACAACATGTGAGGGGGGCGTATTGTAACAGATGAACTTTACGAGTGCCCCTTTCTGCCAACTTCAAGAGCTGCATTGCATTACAAGTGATGGTGGGCGCTGAAAAAAGGTACTTATTGATAATGATCAAGTAAAAAAAAGTAGTTCTTTTCACGCCATGCGTATATAAAATTTATTCGGAATTTCATTTACGTTGAATGAATCTGTGTATCCCTTTAATTAAAAAACGCTTTTTTCTTTCGCAATGTTGGTTCCTTCCAAACATAGTGACGCTTCAATCACTGCTCACATAACCACCCTGGCTGATGTCGGTGACAATGCGTTCTGAGCCACTTTTCGCCCGAAGCTTCACGACCATTTGGATCGACCTTGCCATAGCCATGAAGCCTTTCTTCAGGATTAGAGTGCTATGATAGAGTGCTTCGAGAGACGACAGAAATCAGGAGAGTCTGGTTCATGCCGCTTCATCTGAAGCTGTAAAGAAGCACCGGGCTGAGAAATCCACAATCTGGTATACATTAACTATCTGGCACTCATTGCGTGAACTTGAGCGGTTTCGATATACTCGCATAATATCGCCCACGTTGTTAGTATAGGCCATAGATACATTTTCTTACGTGGTATATTGCGTTATGCCAGTCGAATACTATGTTACAATATTGATTTTACTGACTTTTCTCAAAAGCTTCCGATTCAATATTTGACGTATCTGTAGATATGTAGCTGGAAACATGGCGCGCAGAAACTGAGCGCTGAAGAAGATTTTACGGCGTAAACACAGTCGACACAGCATGCTTCCTTAGCTGTAAGAAATGTGCCAATCCCATCCACAAGTTTTCACAGCGCAAAAATAGCACCGCTGTCTTGCTTTGCTTCTGTTTAATGTCTGCTAAGAGCCCCACAGTAAATTTGTTAAATTATTATGATTTGATTTCGTTAAACGTGCCATGAAGAGGCACGATCCTGCAGGAGCCAGTTCGCGCACATCCGCAGTTCACGCAATACAGCAAGTCGCAATACATGCGCCTCGAATGCAACTAAAAAGACGTCACGTATCAGCGCTACAACTATTCTTTCTGCACAAAAGTAAAAGTGACATTGTTTTCTGTTTCTTTCTTTCCCGCCTATTCGCGTAACAACTGCATCCCCTTCACGCTGCGAAACTATACCTTTGCAGCCTAATTGTCCCGAACCACTTCGCTAACTATTACTAAACCCACCACACCTCTAGGAAACCTCGCGTTCTGGCTATCTAACGACGCGCATCGCCTGCAAATGGTCACGAACTCGTTTTAAACCTCTCCATCTCTTTCTCTCTTTCTCATACGCCCTCACACCTTATCGCGCTCAAGAACGCATGGACTCAAGCGTCTCCTCGTGAAGTTACGCGAGAATAGTTTCTCTCGAGGACAAGAGCGAGGCTCCGAACAAAAGGCGGCTTCGCCGAAGGAAGGCGCCCGGCAACTGCTCCTTATGGCACCACGAAGGCCGCCGCACCAGACCGCCGGGGGAACCAACGCGCGCAGCCGAGGGGCTGCTAGTTATTAGCCCAATATTTATACGCACCCGCTTTGCTTACCTATCATGTCCAGGCGGAGGGCAATAACGCTCCCCGCTGCGGCTGCCGTGCGGGTAGGCCCCGTAATTACGCCGCGCTTGGACAAACGGATCGCTCTCTCTCGCGCGCGCGCCGGGCGCGGTGCCGTACCGGCGTCGCCGCAGCGGCCACAGTGGCAGGTCGGACCCCCGATCCACCGCCACCGATTACAGGCGTGTTTGTATGTATGCCGTGTAAGATCACGAGCGCGCGCGCGGGCGCTTTGTTGCAGGCGTCGCTGGTTTCCGCCTGCAGAGCGTGAACCTATACGCCCGTGCGAGCCACCATCGTTTGTTCTTTCTGCGCGGCGGTAACTCTTGCACCCTCGTAGAAAAGAGGGAGAGAAGGAGAAGAAGATGAAGCAGTAGAAGCAAGAAAAGCTGCGAAAGTTTCTTGGCGCGCTCGCTTCGGAGCAACGGTGGTTTCTGCTGTTTGGCGCTTACACTGTGCAGCGATTCGTTGATGCGTAGGGGATTTGCGAGCAGATATTGGACACCGATGTGTGCCGCGTGTCGAAGCAAGATTGATAACCATGACGACGTGGTAGAGAGCGATGCAGCAGCGTGGCCAGGCGTTGAATGGCGGACGCTTAGAAGATAGATTGCAGTGACAACGATGAGCGCAGTTGCTGTTGGTTTTGATATCCGTAAGTTGAAGAACAGCCGCTGTTAAGGAAGCACGATCGTGTGTATCAGAATGTTTGCTTTCCTTTCTATTCTGTATTTCTTTTCTCAGATGACTGCTGCTTTAAGTACTATGCAGAACGTTCAATGCAGCAGAACGAAATACGACCAGTAGAGAGTTAATGATGCGCGGACTGATGTGACAGACCTAGTACGATCCTCGCAATGCACGCAAATTACCTCCATGAAAAGCGAAAAATTGCAGTAACTGGAAAAAAATAACAAACATAAACCCAGTTCCGCCCAATGTTAAAACTGTTGAAACAGCTGAGCTGTGGTTCTCTTGTGTTTCTCTCTGATTTTGTGTGATTTTCTATGATTATCTGTGGGTTTCTGTGATTGTGTGTAAGTTTCTGTGAATATGTTTGTTTCTCACTGGTGTTCGTGTGATTATGGGTGATGTTTTGACTTTTACTGCTTAACATTCCCTGCTAACTCCCGGTCGAGGAAATCTCTTGCACCTTTGTCAAAGGGACCTCTCGGCGCTTGCGTCTTTGTTCTGCCTCTTGCTGGCACAAATCAGGGTTCGCTTTCCTCCAAGTACGCTTGACTTGCATTTTTTTCTTACGTAGCTCCGGAGTAGCCTCCCGCCACTGCTGTTTTGCTTGCGCTTCCTGCCACGATCCTCGTTGGTACCGGTGTCCCGGCGGTTACGTATGGCTTGCGCTTCTCTCTTGCGTAGCTCCGGATTAGCCTCGCGCCGCTGTCGTTTCGCTGCCGAGTCGCGCAGAATTCGCCCGGCGACAGTGCTGCCGCTCTTGGGCGAGCACCGGCAGCCGCTCGCACCGAGCGGAATCCATGGCGAGAAAGGGCGCGAGCTCCCCCACCCCCTCCCCACCCCCTCCCCCCGCCGCCCAATCAGCCGGCGCGGCCTCTGATTGAACGCAGTGCCCGTAGCGGTGGGTCTCGGAACCTGCTCCCAGCGTGACACCGGCAGACAGACGGATGGCGCAGTTTCGACCTACGACAGCTTCGCTGGTAAAATAAATGACACCTGCGAAGCACGATAAAGTGCACAGTCAACTACAGCACACTTCGTTGTTCCCCCCTTTTTCCCTTCCCCCAGTGTAGGGTAGCCAACCGGGCTCAGTCCTGGTTAACCTCCCTGCCTTTGATTTACCATTTTCACTCCCTCTCTCCCTTCGCTGTTCCAAGTATTGCACCCATCATCAGCCAGTTAAAGCTCTAAGACCGTCTAAGAATTTGTCGCAGCAGAAATAACCATCACAAGTAAAAGACTCCATTCGAACCACGTGTCATCACAGGGCGCGTCAACTATATAATACACTGTAGCAGCAGGGTGCAGTGAAAATAATCACCTCACCCGAGCTGCAGTATTGCCGAACACTTCTGATACGTGCGAGGCGAATACGTTAAGCC
The DNA here is from genome assembly GCF_013339745.2 of Dermacentor silvarum. Taxonomy (NCBI): domain Eukaryota; kingdom Metazoa; phylum Arthropoda; class Arachnida; order Ixodida; family Ixodidae; genus Dermacentor; species Dermacentor silvarum. The sequence goes on from NC_051157.2 coordinate 81,362,354, forward strand.
CTTCGCTTAGACAAGTTACTGGTCTCAGCCAGAATCCTCGTCATCGCCGCTTTCAATTACATTATCCCGAGCTTCGATTAAGCTTACTACGCAACACCACAAAAAAATAGGGGCAGTTTTACATTAGTGGTGCGAAGACTGGGCAAACAGCGAAGCTGGCAACCCGACCTAGCTTTATTTCGGTTCGGCCAAGTTTTTGCGGAGGTTATGTTTCGAGACTCGGCCACATTTTGCGATAGATCAACCCGGAATCATCGACAGCCCAAGGAGCAACGAACAGTTTCTGGAAGCTGAAACGCTTTTTCTCGGTTTGGTGGGCTCGTAACTCCGGATCTTGTGCGAATCACAGACGTTTCGGTACCGCGATACTCGGGATCGGACCGAAGTCGTCTCACTCGCTCTCGAGTAGCGGCGCGGCGGCTTGCGCGCCGCGCTTCCTCTTCTTTGGGAGTGACGCTCTTTTTCGGCCGCCCCGTCTTTGCGGCGACGTGCTCGGCGCGGAGACGGCGAGGACTTTTGTGTCGCCGTGGCAGCGACGCGGAGCTATATATCCCGTGGGTCGGCGCAGTGACGTCACGGCTTAGCTCCTCCTCTGCGCAGCCGCGGCAACCACTCCGCACGGCACTGTGACGTCATGGCTCGGGAAAGCTAAGGCAAAGCGACGCGGCGCGCGCGTTGACGTCACGGATCATGCAGCTGTGGCGAGGCTCGGCGCGGTCGGCGTAGCTGGGGCGAAGCGTTGGTGACGCATGGGGACGTCATCGCCAGGCGGAGGTTTTGCGGCTTACACTCGAGGGACCATCCGCGAGCTTAAACAGCTTCGCTAGTTCACAGGGGTATGTGCCAGTGCGCTTGGACACTTTCTGCACTACCGCCAGGAGAGGCCAACATTTCTGATCTATGCTACGCGGCGCAATCAAGACTTTAAACAGCCCGCTGTTAAAAAAAAATTAACACACCAGTGCAAGTTTTCTACATAAATTGAGACGTGGTGCGGCCTTTCCTCAACGCCATGGACATCATTATAAGGTCGTGTGGAGAGCCCAGACTGTGTGCGTGCAGGAGACGGTCGTCCACATGCCTGTACGTGCAAGACGCGTACTTGTGAAAAAGACAATCAATGGCTAAATCTTTGGCTCGCCTCGACAAACGGCTATTTTCTGAAAGTGTTCTTATAGGCACAAAATAGTCTGTGCCAGACTATAAAACCACTGTGAGTTTTTTTTTCTTTTTTTTAGAAAAATCAACGAATTGAGCGTTTCCAGTTTTATTTTTTTAAATCTTAGGATATATGTTTCTCTCCTTATCATCATAATCATCTTTCCCTTCTCCCGCTCTTTTTGTGCCCCTTTCCCCCAACGCTGAATAGAACGCAGAAGTTGAGACCGATCTCTCAGGTTTAAAAAAATTAATTAATCAGTCTTCTGAGTTCACCTTGCGCGTTAAATTACCTAAAATGAGCGACGTGTACGGGCGGTGCGCTTCAACACAATTTTATTTCCTCCAAATACAACTCACAAAGCAATTTTACTGTTAGTCCCCAGGCACTTGTCGGAGCTTCTCGCCTGATGCTCGCTGCACGCGCGTCACACTTAATGACCGCCTGCGTGTTTAAGAAAGCCCATCGCACCGCATTTAAAGGCGAATAGCGCAACCATAGTCAGTGCCCGCCGGTGATATTGCGACAACTAAAGCGCGCTTTAGTTTAACGCGCTTTAACGCGCTTTAGTTTAACGCACATTTAACGCGCTTCGCTCATTACTTGATTTCGGGCTGTATTTCAAATTTCTTTCTAAGTGGCTTCGTACATTCATATACAAACCACTTTTAATCAGTGGCAGATTAGTTCAAAAGAAGCAAAGCACGTGGAAGATGATGAATAGTGACAGTGCAAAACTGAACAGTTGAATATCTTACAATAAGAGAGAGGAATAGACTTTATGACAAAATGACCGTAAAATGAGCATTTCAGCTGTGTACTAAGGTCCCCACGGCTTCGGACGAACAAAACCCGTGATGAAACAGCCTCGACGCCTCCCGGATAATTACAATCTTTGTCAGCGCCAGACACATTAATCAACCTAACGCGTGCTCGCACACGCCGCCTATCACACAGCCCCTAACGAATTCCTAGTAGCAAACGGAGGGCAGGACAAAGCACAGCTGAGGCACGGGGGCATTTGTATCCGCGTAATTGAATCTGGAAGATACGCGCGCCTAACATTTTCACCGACGTCGGCACAGCAGCGCGATGCACTTTGCAGCGAGGACGCCAGACAGCAGTTCGTATCCACACCCGTTAATTTCGTACAGTGGAGCGGAAGGATATAGCATGGCCGCCGGTTCGGACCAGCGCGTCGCGAGCGACAACCACATCAGATAGCCCTGCTGCCTTATGGCGCCTTCAACGCGTTCTAACTTCAGCACTTGGATATTTAGGGCAAGCGCTCGCGAGCTTCCCGAAATCAGAAAAACCTGCGGACGGCTGAACTTTGCAAATCACGGAAGTGTCGGAGTGATCGACGTAACCTTGCAACACGTCCCAAATGAATGCCCCCGGTTGCTTGCAGGTTCAAAAAATTCTAGATCATATTTTTGTTTGTACCGGTAGTTGCGCATAGCACGAACGGACATCATGTGTTGATTCGGCATCGTTTCCGCATCGCAATCGTGAGCATATATACGGATAGTATCCTTGAATTTCTGCATAATATGCATACATGTGAGAAAAACGGGAAGAAATATAACATTATTACAGCGGTGACGGTGACAAGAAATTTATTGGTCCTGAGAAACTGTGGCCAGGGAGGGGGAGCCGAAGGCTCCGTCAGGTCAAGTCGGTGGCTCCGCCCACAATGGCACCTGGAGGCGAAATCCCGTTGCGATGTCGTCGGCCTTCTGGACTGCCTGGAGCTGGATGTGGTGGTGGTCGCTTCTTAGGAACTCCTTCCACTGTTCCTTTGTGGCAAGTATAGAGTTTCTATGGCTGGGCACAGCCAGCGCTCGCGAAATTTTCCAAAAGATGTGCGCGATGGCACCGCGAAATAATGGCCACCACCTGCCGATTTTGAGGGGACACTAAACAAGGCTGAAATTTCGAAATTACCCCGCAAGAAGTATCGCTGCACACAAAGGACTGTGCACGAATAAACCATTAATCAGTGGACGCGAAAACTGGCTAGCGGGAGTAATTGAGCACTGTGCGGTTCGAAGCCTGTTTGTTCGGCATTGGACGTTTACCAACCGAGGCATCTTAGATCGACTGCAACAAATTGCCGTGGCGAAATGCAGGTCAATGGTCCGTGATGCCGTTCAGCAAACGATGCCGTTCTATAGCACCGCCGGCGCGCTGTGAACGCAATATATTCCGCCCGCTTTGTCTGCCACATTGCTTCTACGAAGTATAGGCACGCAGTCGTGCGAGTGGATTTACGATAATCATTTCAGGAATGCAGTAATTGTGGAGCTTCGGTGAGGAGAGCGAGTGACAAGGGAGGTTTTGAAGAACGCCACGCTGAGGCGGAGATATTTTCTGTCTGCTTGGAACACTGCCGACACACGCGAGGGAAAAAAAACGTATTTATTGCGAAGAAACAGTTTTATATGTCTAGCGTTAGTAAACATTGTTTTACATGCGACAGCAAGTGATGCTTAATTTTCGAACCTGTTCGTGTTACCTTTACTGAAGCCTCCTGCTTGTCATTTCTGTAATCACACACCAAAAGGCTAAAGAAGACGGAAATGCGTGTATCGAAATATCGGAAGCTACTGCGGTCATTCGCCCAGTGCATACTGCATAGTGCCACAAAACTCTGCCGCAACATATACAGAGGCTTTGCCAATGCATGTAATATCTGCGCCTTTATAGCCTATCTTCGCTAACATGCATCTTAGGTGCCATCAGCAAGAGCACGCACCTCATCTGTAACCACGAAATAGAGATACCTAAGCTTCCCATAGCAACTTCTTTTCGTCGTGCTTTTATTTCAACGGCCTTTAGATTTTTCATTGCACTAATTAATCTAATTTACTGACCCCTGCATGCTGCATAAACCATGCGTAGGGAATATAAGGTACATTCCTTGCTCCCAATTAACATCGATTGCATCGGGCAAAGGTCTTTGCGTAGATTGGTAGAGTTGGTTTATCTCATACTTCACAGGAACCGACATCTTCAGTTTGCTCAGTTAAGATGGTCGCACATGGATTCAAGTGTGTCGAAGGCATCAATACAGCTTTACACCACTCGACTTAAGCTTGTGCGGCTCAATATTGATTTATTTTGCAGCTAAGGGTAAGACGAACATGTTCACTTTCCTCAGTAAACTTGCTAAAGTACTCCGAGTGATTTCTGGGGCCGAATTCACTAAAAAGCATACACCATAACAGTTCCGAAAGAGCAGATGGTAGCCTGCGCTGGGCATATTTTTAGCGAGGACGGACGACGAACGGCAAATCGCACTGACAAACGAGAAGCTTTCTGAATTGTGCCTATGATCCTTAGTTTATCTGAAACTAGCACCTATATCCAAAGCCCAGTGAAATTTTCGAGTAAGTCTAAAGGTCGACAAACTATACAATAGAAAGCAGCAAAAAGAACTCCGGTATACGGAATGCAGGAACAGTTGTCCTTCACCCCAAAACAAAAACATTAAAGCTGCTGATAGGGTGGCAGTAGAAATATGTCTTGGTGTAGTCTGCACAAGAGAACGTGCGGTCGCCGATATTTCACTGACCCGCCTTGCAAACCCACCATTATCGAGAACGCGCGAAAGCTTTCCACATTTCTGAAAAAGCTCTCTGAGCTATTCCCTCGAAGCCGACGATTCCTTTCCTGCGTGGCTCTCTTACGGCGATATCCGTGTCTTTCATCTCATATTTCTTTCTCTCTCTCCTTAATCTCCCCTGGAAGAATCGTTCGTTTGGAGCTATACGGCGTCTTCAAGAGTGCAGTTCTCACATGCCATGGCCAATATCTATATCGCCTCTAACGGCGGCCCCTCGGCGTTGACGCGCGTCGTCAGGCTCCCAACCCACAAGACAAGCGGCTGTCGTGTCGGCTTGACAGCGCATTCTTCGCCACCGTCCCGCGAAAAACAAGCAGGACGCCCTCCTCGCCCGTACAAACTCAAGAGGAGGGTAGCTGTCGCTCGAAGAAAGAGACGTCAGCCCTTCGACCACGTCGACGGCACTCACGCGGCGAAAGCGGGGGAAGGAAGGGCGTATAGAAGGTTCCCAGCGGTGGTGACGAAAACTGAGGCAGAAGAAGTAGAAAGCGGAAGACGGTGAGAAAGGAGGGAGGGGGGGGGGGGGGGGAGGCCGGCAGCACCGGGTGCCAGCTGCCCGCTTCTCCGGGGCCAGCGCACCGCAGGACCTTCGGACGAGCTCTAGGCACGACGTCTACCGCTGGCTCCTCTGCTCTCTCAGGGGCCCCAAAGCGATGGCGCGATGGCACACACACACACACTGGGCGCAGTCAGCAGCGTTGGCCGTAATTAAGGGGATCAATAAATCAATCCGCTCAATCGTGCCAAGCATCCGGCGCCGCCGACTCGCAACGCCACGACACCTAACGACCCATGTTGGAGCGAGGGGGAAACGACGTTCACGGCCAGAACTGAGCTGGCCGAAATGGGCCTTGCACGCTTGACGTGCGGGAGAGGGTGTGGAAGGCAAGAGAGTGGGGTCGCAGTAGATGCCCCCCTCCTTTTTACTCCTCGACCGGGGAAGGGGGTGGTGTTCTGACCCGAGGCTTCCTGCTGCACCAGCACGCGGCAGTTGGCTGCCTGCGTCTATGTGCGTGCGTGTGTGCGGGCGCATGCTTAGCGGAAGTCTGCAGCGTTCCGAACGTCGGGCGCAGTCAGCGCGCAGTCGAGCGACGGCGGTGGCGACGGTAGCGGAAGGGGTGTGGAGAATAGCCGAACACAATCGGGATGGTAACGGCACGTCGCGTATGCAGGCCGTGACGACGACGACGTCGACGACGGGGCCGTGGCTGCCGCTGCTCGTGGGGTCGCTCTCCTTCTCGCTTGTTTCGCTCTCTCTCTCTCTCTCCAAACTGCAACTCCATCCCGCTCACTTTCTTCTCTCCCCTCGTAGATCGAGTTCCGATCCGCTTGAACTGCAGCGCTCGAATTGCTGAACTCGGGGTTGCCTCTGACTGCTCTGGTCCTGCCCATTGTCTAACGTCTCCATCCTTTTATCCCTCGTGCTACAGTGGCCTTTCTGTTTCTTTTTTCTTTATGTCAGCCCTGACCCGTTGTGCATGACTGTACTTTTTTTTTTCTTTTTTGTCTCACCGATTGCTTTTACCCATAATCGGCGTCACCTGCGCTCTCTCCCGGCAAAAAGAATAAGTAGACGCATTGTGAGAGCAGTACGTGACCTATATGTACGGTAAAATGAAGAGTTAGGCGTCAGATTAGTGCACGATGTGTACAAGATAGTTTTGCGAACTAAATATAAGATTAGTTTGCGAGATCACATGTGGACAATGATACCAGAGAGGCAGCGCTAATATTAATTGGCGTCTACATTAGGTGCTCAGATAAACGACCTGTCGATATGAAGCATCTCTACACCCCTGCTCGTGACACTCCAGAAGCATGGAAGCCAAGTGCGCGCTGGCAAAACGAAAACGGCCACAGGCACCACGTTTCTTCGTGCTTAGTGAGAAGACGGCTGTATTGTATGCACGAATCAGTTAGTGCACTTTTTTTTCTCAAGGGATAGCTATTGTGTACTTCTGACTTGTCTGTATGTGTTCGGGTCTATCATCATTGTCGCTGTGCTGTTGTAATACGCTTATACAAATAGGCTTGCAGAGGTATCCCTATGTGTATGGAAAGGCGGCTGACTGGCCTGGTTTGTGTGCCACATAATGAGTGTATAGCGCAAAATCTGCAACAACAATGTAAACAGGACCAAGGCAAGCGTTCACATTTAAGTGAGCTTGAAAGTATTGTGTTCGCATAACGAAATTTCTAGATTTACTAAACTATTAGTACTTCATAGTCATTACTGGGGTGGTTTTAGGAGCTACGTTTGCTATTTTCATTCGACGTGCGTGATTTAAGACGCATACACGGAGTAATCGGAACGAGTTGATGAAGGCCGGAGGCCTGGTCGCGCGAAGCATCACTACGCTATTCTAAACTATGCTGGAGGCATAAATTAGACAAATTTATTTACAGAAACGCAGAGAGGTCGGCCTGAGCTGTAACTTGCTCTGGCCTGCTACTCTACACTGGGGAAAAGGGACGGGGAGGAAAAGGGTTAATGAATGATGATGATGATGATGATGATGATGATGATGATGATGATGATGATGATGATGATAAGAGGAGGAGATGTGTATATACAAGTTTACAATATTGTGGCATCTCTAAAGCCGTGCGTCCAGCCCAGTGGCTTGTAGAAAGACTAAAGCGGCACTGGTTATCAGGGCTGCGCTGTTTGCACTGGGACAAGGACCTAAAAGAAAGTCGTCTGATAGGGGCCTCTTATCGACTTTTGCAATTGAAGAGACCAGTTTCTGTCGTTAATTAAATCAAAAGAAAAGAAGCAGAAAGATTCACATCTGCTGCTGTCAACTCTTGAGAACGAAGCCCGCTATCGCTTTTCGGTACTTCAACCCTAAACTAGGAATGTTCTCACTCAATATAGATTTCTTACCAGAGGCTGCATGTTCACAATAATAAGCGACGAGGCTCAAGGTAAAGCGAGTGGTCTGCCAGAGGCATCATACAATATTCAAATTTTTATGCTGTTGAAGCGGCCCAGCAACGTGAAACATTATTTCCACTCTCGCCTCTCGCAACTACCTCCGGTCGTTCACATTATGCTACCAGCACTCGTTGAGTACTGTAAAAGCGAGGCTTTCTCTGCCTCATTCTCCTCCACCAACGGCTTCCTGCTTTTCCGTTGGTCGATTTCGCTCCGAGTACAGTGGGCTAATCCAGAAGACTGCGCAACATTAAGCTTAGTCAATCCAGCAGACGCAGTAATAAAAGCTCCGCCGATTACGGAGACAGTGCAATTGCAGGTGGTGACTTGGTTAACCTATAATTACGCCAGTAGGGTATATGAATCCTTGCAAGATTTTTAATGTGTCTCGTTATGCGAGATGCTAATGAAGGCAGTAGCGTGCCGATAAACCTGATAATCATATCGCCTTAGAGTCTCTCAGTATGCGTTCCAGTAGAACTTCTTCGCTTCTTGTTCCGGGACTGGTGTCAGTGTGTCGCCTATTTGACATAGCGATGACCCTCGACCCCACAGCTGTAGTGCGGAGCAGGATGCACGAAGTACATTTACTGGACAAAGGACATTTACAGCGAACAAGTGACTTCTCGCTGGATAGACACAGTGGGATGTCTCCGTGGTCGCGTTAATCGTGTGGTGGGGATGATTGATCGTCTGTTTGTGGGAGATGCTGAATCATTAGGCATGCATCGCTCGATGTATATTTAGTAATTCTCTATGCACAAACATCTGCTTACAATGCTTTTTTTTTGGTACTCGCAAGACATCGCAATAAGTCATAGCTGCCTTGCACGCCGCATATCGTGACGCCAGGCGAACGTGTGTTATTAATTCACAAGGGGTGAAGAAGTGCAGAAGTTTAAAATAATATAAAACTGCAGGCACCATAGCATAGAAGTTTCTTGAAATCATTCAAGAAAGGTTCGCGGTTAACTAAAGACAATAAAGTGCGCTGAATCTGCTGTACTGTTTTGTTGTCACACCTTCATTGTAGCTTTTAAACCGAGAGTCACGTTATGTCCGACACTAGTCAGCTGACAAACACGCAGCTGTTAATGCAGATTTTACACACCATGTCTGCCCTTCCACAGACATTTATAGCAAAGCTTTCTTTGCCTTTTCTTTACAGGTGCTTGCGGCTCGCTGCGGCTGTCTTGCCAATTTTACAACTTGGGCCACTATAGCATGTGCAACAAGGCATGTGTCACTGAGTATATTTCCGAACTTTGGCCACTAGTATATGTGCATAATTCGGCAACAGAAGCAGAAGAGTGTGAAGAAAGAAGTCAACAAAATACAACGCATCCTCTAAATAAGTATGACGGTTACGAAAACTGAAAGCGAGTTATGAATTCGGTTAAGGATCCATGAACCGGAGTGTTTAAAAAACTACAAGAGAACTTTTCTGTATACATCCTAACTGGTTGACAATATAGACAGCTGCCGCACGGGCACGCAATTTCGACCTGTTGTAGCGATTGTTCTTGCGCAACAGGGTTACTTTGTTTTGATTCAAGGTTTTATTGCGACAGCATTTATAGGGACACTCCAGGCGCAATTTTGGCGTCGCCGTGGTGTTCCGTATAAAGTTCAATGGCGATAACACCATCGCCGCGCGTCGCAGGCTGCATGTGCGAGTGAAATCATGCGATGGAAGCAGACGATCGTGTCTCAATCTCGCGCGCCCGAGGGAGGAAAACGGGGAGGAAGTGCGCCGTCTTCCGTCGAGCGCAATGCACCGGGGAGAGGGGAGGGAGGGGGGAGGCGTTGTACTCCAGCAGCAACTGCGTATAGCGCGGACTCTATCTTGAAAGCGATCTGCGTTGGAGACACAGTCTAGGTGCACCGACGGCTCATACCTTTGTACGTGCTGTGTTCTCGCCGCTCAGTTTGCGTTGAAGCGAGAGACAGCACGAAGGTCACTTTGTTAGCAGCCGTAACCGCGCTTCCTCACGCCAGCGTTTGGACAGCGAGTGTCTGCGGCCATCGAGTGTGATGTGTTCATGTTTGCCTGTACGCGCTCACACCATGCTTGTTAATTTAGTTAGTAAGCCAATATTTAGAAGTTTATACGGCCGATAAAACTGCTATCCTTATTTCGTATAGCTGTCTATTAATTTGCTATCGAAATCGATGGTTCGCCTTTCGGGCGAAAATGCGACGTTATTATGCTATCTAAAATGATTCTGTGGTTTTTCTGTGCCCTTTTATCAAACCCTGTTTTAAAGTTGTCTCTACGGCAACTATACTCTGAAAATGGACTGACTCGCAACCTTCCCGGGAACCTGAGTGGTCGCTAAGGCCTGGTGGCTGTCTTTTAAAGCAAACATATATCTGTACAAAGTGCACAGACTTGGCACTAGAACAATGACGATACGGGAAAGGAGTCGCGCAAGTGTCAAATACGGCTAGCAGTGCGCGCGGTATTGCAGCGTATCGGGTAAATCTTCCGTATTTCGCTGGTTTGAAACCAAAACAGAATCCTTTCGATGATCTTCAAGAGCTCCTTATTAGAAGGATTTTTCTATAGCCACACCCAGCACACCTTTGTTACACCGTTAGTTCCGTAAGGTCATCGCATTTGCCCACCTACGGTTACATGTTGTTTCATATCTGCATCGTTACTGCATCGTGACGTAAGCACCAATCGTCTTCCTTATTCAACTCCCAGTCGCAACATCAGTTCAAAAATATTCAAAGAAGCTTTGGTTACGTTTACGTAGTGCAAATTTCTTTTAGGTTTCCGGTTTTGAAAATATAAATTAAATTCTGCGGTTTCACCTGCCAAAGACAACGATATAATTATGAGGCACGTCGTAGTGGGGCACTCCGGAATAATTTTCGCTACCTGGGGTTCTTAACGGACCCCCAATGCACGGTACAGGGTTGTTTAGCATTTCGCCGCCATCGAAATGCGGCCGCCATGGCCGGTATTTATCCCGTGCCCTCGGGGTTAGTAGCACAACACCGAAGCCACTATGCCACCAAGCGCGGCGGCAACCTTGGAGATGAGTGTCTCATTCATTGTTTGCGAATAGGCAGCGGAGGGCGACTGGAATTCGTGCGTTGTTGATGCTTCTCAGCAGTAAATGACACAGAGGGCAAGACTGATTGCATACCCCAGCAGCTTCGGGACGAGCCCCTCGGTGCTAAAATGTAGGGTTCCGAGAGTCTCGAAGCAACTTTTCCACTGGTGATACGACAATCAGAATGGTCGGCAAAGTACGCCAGTCCTAGATCTAAAAAAATGACTTAAGTATACCTCCTAAACCGTATGAAAAGACGGCTCACTGCATGACGTGGAAGCTCTATACCGAGGCGAAGCGGTGTCGCTCGACTCAACATTCGACTCGAGAGCGTCGCCAGCGCCTCCAATGGCGGTGCTTCCGCCTCATAACTACGCAACGAAATTTCAGCCTTGTTCATACTTTTAGTAGTTAACAGCATTTTGATTTCTCCAGCGTATATAGTACTTACTTCCAAAGAAGCCACCATGTCGTATTCAATCGAGAAAAGTGTCGCGGGTAATGCGTTTGTACACGCTTGGCTGCGCTTAACAGAAAGTAAGTACTGCGTGCTTTCGCACCCACGTCACTTGCCAGATAGGCCCCGAAAATGTCGATAAAAACAAGCCTCGTCACGCACATGGCCGGTCAAGCACCTTTAGCTCTGATGAACCTAAATCGCGCGTCACGGTCACGAAACTAAGCGCGCGTCACCGTGAAACGATGCGCTTCATTGACCGAAGTGAGCAAAGTGTATGTTTGCAACATCTGATTTCTCGTTGTTCTTGCAATCCTCTTCATGCTCACAGTTCTCTCATGTCCCTTTTCTATATGTCTAAATTGGGAAAACTTCTTTGATATTTTAAAAGCTGTGGTCTGTCTGGCCGTGGCGTCCATATTCGGTATTTGTCGTGTATGCCAGCCATCGCGCTGTAGTTCAATATAATAAGCTATTATTACCAACTGTACCGTCTGCCCATCTGACCCAAATTTGTCTATCTCAAATCTGGCCTGGTCATTAGGCGGAACAAATCAATTACAGTAGTTATGTAACGCTAAACCATTGGTCAGGCCACAGTTTCCCTGTGGCAGCTTCTGATGTGAGATTATAACAGGCGAAACGTACCTGCAAATGTGTCACCTTAAGGTGAGATGCTTAACTCAAAACAATGTACTGCCCACTATAAAGTCAATTTTGCACAGCTTGAGTCTGCTGGGGCCACTGTGGGCAAATTGATAATCACACTATTCAAGGATACAATAGCAAAAACGTCACAAGCTTTTTAAGGAACCGAAGGTACGCGAAAAATAAAAAATCCGGAGTCCCCCACTATACGGCGTACCTCATAATTAGTTCGTGGTTTCGGAACTTACAACCTCAGAATTTGATTTAATTTAAGCATCACATATTTTTGTCCACACTTGAATGTTCCACGCGGAGGCCCATCACACTTAAAGAAACTGCGAAAAGGAATTCTGCCGTTTCATTAATAAGCCATGCTGTGTCATTCTACGTTGGTGCCACGTACACGCAACATTTCGGCAGGATCAGCAGGAGTGCAATGCCATGTAAACAATGAAGCCCAGGATGAATATGGAATCCATAAAATACAGCTGCCCATGGCGACAGAAACCGAGCTCGCACGAACGTATAGGTATAGACAGGCACAGGTAGACACACACACGCACACGCACGCACACACGCACGCACACACACGCATACACACGCACGCACGCACGCACACACACGCACACACACACACGCACACACGCACACACACACACACACACACACACACACACACACACACACACACACACACACACACACATGCTCGCACACGTATGCTCGCACGCACGCACGCACGGGCACGCGCATGGACACAGAGCCACACGCACATGTCTGCGCTTCGAACGTGCACAATACGCTTGCCCAAATGGGCTTTCTGGTAGCGAGAACTACTTTTGTTTCCGATTCCGGCTTTGTTTGCGCGGCGGGAGAGGTCAGGGCCGAAGACTGACGCCATCGATTCTCCACTCCGCCGCACAGTTGCATCGAGCAGGCCCAGAAAGGAATAAAAAAAAAAGCCATTTCACGTCAGCGGCGATTACTTCTTTAGCCAGGCCGACTCTTTTGTACGCTCGCCACTCGAAGTGGTCTCAACAGAAACAAGCAGTGAATACAGAACGGGAAGAAGTGCTCTAGAGTAAGGCAAAATTAAAAAAAAGGCAATCAAAGAAAAAAAAAAAACGAATCATGAACGAGCTGACGAAGAGCCGTCCCACAATGAATAAACAAAGGAACCTGGAGAGCATTGTGCCCTGTTTTCGTACTAATCGCAGCCGGCCGTCGCCACGTCCGAGCCATCTCTGGAGTCCCGCGCGAGGTTTTCGGAGGGCGAGAGAAAGAGGGAGCAAAATGGGATAACGAGAAAAGACGCAACAAAGGAAAACTTTAAGCTCCGAAACGAAGCAAATGGAGAGAGTACACCGCTAGAAGAGACCTTTTATGCGCAACGTAAGGGGGCGCGCGGCGTGCACGGCCGCAGCGACCAGGACGACGTCGCCGCGTCGCCCGGAAAAGACGAAGCGCTCAAACTGTCTTCCAGCGGGTCGTTAGCGGCGAGCCGGCAGCGTCGCCACTGGCCGCTCGTTTTGAGCGGCGAGACGAGGCTTAGCGCCGTCGTACGCGCATATGCATGTTTGGTGTTACGGCCGCTGGCGAGAAATAAGGCGGGACAAGGAAGACGTCAAAAGAAGCCGGACGAAACGCTAACGTGGCAGGAAGCTGTTAAGAGCGAAAACGAGGGCCGGGGCGCAGAGAGGGTGGAAGCGGCCAGGCGTGTCTCTTCTTTCTTTCTTTCTTTCTTTCTTTCTTTCTTTCTTTCTTTTATGTTTGCTTGCATGCATGTTATTGGCATTTGTTTTTATTCTTTTTTTGTTTTCGAACAGCGTTGGCTATGAGTCAAAACTGCCAGGACGTTATCTATGTATGTGGTTCTTTTTCTCATTTGCGCTAATTGGACACTTTACATTCTGGAGGAGCTTGGTTGCTACATTTTTTGAAGCAAGAACGAGGACGTAGTTTTCGTATAACGAAGGCTGCGCATGCCTCCGTGGATAGTCTCGTCATTTTAGTGTCAGAAAAGAATTTATAGAATAAATCGACGTGGCTTGAGGGTTTATTTTTTCCGTGCACTGTTTCATACCTCAGATGCAACGCTGTGGAGGCTAGACAGACTTTTTTTTGTGTGTGGTGGCTGCGCTCACGCTTAAAAATACTTTGTTTTTTGACCAATTTTAGTGAAAATGTTTCTTATGTAGGCTTAGTTCTGAACGAAACAAAAATTAATCCTCAGAAAGAAAAAACACCGACGACTGCTAAAACGTTATTTTAGATAAATTTCTTTTTCGTTGTTTTTATCTTCGTGTTAAATATTTGCAGCCCATACCGCCAGCCTCACAGGCATGCCCGCGCGACCAAACGCCGCTGACGTGCAGCGAAACATAAAAGGAACGCGCGGAGTGATACATTTTAGGGACCGAACTTCTTGCGTAGCTTCTGTAGCCTTGCACCTGATGTATGAAACGGAGTGTAGTATGCGCCAATGTATTTAACTCTTACATCAATACCTAACAATCCTAATATTACTTAATGCGATTAAGCAGCTGAATTTTGAAGTAGCACAACCAACATGTCTGCTTCATGCGATATTACCACAGGTTCAGCTTTTGACATGTTTATGAAAGGCCACTTACGGATCTCTTGTGCCACTTCTTTAGGCTGGTTCAACTGATGAGCTAGATTGTGTTAACGTGATTCGATGAACTGCCAATATCTGTTCAACACAGCGGATCAGAGATATCGACGCTCCCCGCACAGACAACAGTTACGCTACAAAAGACTCTGGACAGTCACCCATTGTCACTTCTGATTATACTTGAACCATGGACAGTTAGTGGATTTGAAAAAAAAAATAACGCCTCTCAGTGCAGTAAAATATTTTTTATTAGTACGAACATGTGCTTAAAATACCAGTGGCGATTTTATGCAGTGACTCGCGCTTGATTTTGATGTTTCGTCTCTCCCTTTTCTGTATGTGCTAGCGTTTCTCCTGCTAAGATTTCCCGTTCTTCTGATTATGCTTGCTCTCTCATTTGTTTTTTTTATTTTTTTTTTGTTTTCAAAACAAACATATTTTCCACATACGTGAAGCGAAGTAGCCGGAGGCATGCGGCTTCCTATACATTATGGTAGACCTCATTAAATGAGCCTCGCCACCTACCTCAAAGCTCGTAAGCGCTTTGCAGATGCCACATTGTTTAGAGACCCTTTCTTGTCAGTTCGCGCGCCTTTTGTGAAAGAGGCTCCGTCGTGCACTTATGCCTACCAAGACGCATTTTTCTTGCTAGACCCCTAAAGTAGGAAATTATACTTTAACGGGTGCTAGTGTATTATCCTTACGCGTGTCGCATCCAGCACCAAGAAATGACCGTTGCTACGCATCTGCGAGGTTGATAAACATTCACTGCCGCAGCTCGCGCCACATTGTACAATGCGTGCCTTGTAATCAATAGCAAGCTACTCTTCCTTCTCAGTATACTGCTGCCTGGTGCAATAATGTGAGGCGCCTACTGAGCACATTGTGCGCACTTACTGCAATGCCCTATAAAGCAAGTCGTAAACTTCCTTAGGTTGCATTCATAAGTTTCCACCTGTCTCCTCCCCCCCACCCCCGTTTTATTTTTTTTCGCACCCTCATCACGCCTTCAAGCACGCCACAATCACATATGCCCTTCAGATGGAGTACATGATACGTCGTCGTTTCGTGTTTTCGTATTGAGCGGTTTGGCGAGCAGGCACTCGTCGCTTTCGGCACCAACGAAGATGAGTTGCGCGCGGCCGTGCGTTTCAGATCTGCACGCGACTTGCGCGTTACGGACTGTTGGTAGAATCGGGCGTCAATGCTCCTATATGTAGGCGTGAACTGTCGCTAGCGTTGGCAGTGCCGGCAAGGTGCCTGTCTGTTCGATAAGGCGGGCAACGCTTTCTTTTGGAGCCTTTCTTTTTAAGCGATGCTTGTATACGCTAGCCTGCGCCGGCGATGTAACGCTAAAAAAAACCAACTGCTTTCAGAGTTGCACAGGTGGTCGGCACGCACTCGTGCTCGGCACGCGCTCGTGCCACTTGTTCCACGTTTGTCGTCAGCGTCTGCTTCCACAGCTGGCTGCGTTGCCGCTAATCATTCCAGCATAGAATTTGACTTCTCTTCCGTCATCGTAATAGGGAGGCCGCGTTTACGGGGCTATGAGCCATTAATTGTCTTACGTAACGGACATATTTAATTTCGAAGAAATTTCTTGGAAATCCATCCAGAATGAAGGTCCTCGGGAAAGGGCTAGTCGTCGACGTGCCGATTCTAGCGTGAGGGCTTCCGAAGCCCCGGCCAAACGTCAGTGAAGAGCCGCCGACCCCGAGTTGAGGGAGCGCGATGTTGAAGCCAAACGTCAGCGAACAGCCGCCGACCCCGAGTTGCGGGAGCGCGATGTTGAGGCCAAACGTCAGCGTCGTCTAGCCCTCCAGGAACCCGACAACGGTGATCCACGCCTCGGCAACGCTAGCGCCAACTTCCCCAGTGCGACGGCTAGGTTTCAACACGAGTTTCTCAACCGGAACATCGGAGCCCGCTGCAGTGCGTGTGACCGGTTGTGGTTCGAGCACAACGTGGTACTTGTCTGTGCAATTCGTCCAGAAGAACACCGAAGAAACACATGACAAGCTTCGCTTAACCCCATTTCCTTGACTGGGGAAGGGCTACTAATTTTTCCCTTTTTTTAATGACTTAGAAATGTGGCAAGCCGGTCATGTGGTATGTATATAAATATATATATATATATATATATATATATGAAGAGGCAGCACGTGTGCCGGATGACGTCCTGAACAACACTTTGAGATGTGGTGAACGTGAGTTAATTCATAGATCGGAACCTCAAAAAGGTGCAACGTAATGCTGAAGCGTTTCTCTCGCATTTACCTCTCAATGTGCACCGAATATCTTTGTTCCTTTTTTATTATTTTTATTATTTCTTTAGAACGAAACTGTTAAGGGGGAATTCCACATCCGTGGCCGTGGCGGCTGCGTGCTCGGTATCAAATGTCAATCAAAGAGCAGCCAGCAACGCAATCTGCGTCGGAGTCCCGAATTATTGCTTTGAATGTAATTTTTTATGAATGATTATAAAATAAAAAGTTAGGTTGCGTATAACTCTTGATACGCAACCTTATACGCAGTGCGATTGTCGCGTATGTTTCTTTCTCGCTTTTCTTTTTTCGATTAGCCAAGATTTCTTAACTATATCCATGTTGAAGTCCCCAACCAGAATGAATGGAGTGCTTCTATAGCACTCAGATTCAAACCAAGTTAATGAATTAACTTGGATGGACGATGGGAGCACTTGGTAGCACAATTTACTTGGGAGCACAATGGACACCGAGCGGCGTCCATCATGCGAAGAGCGTGCGGCGCAAACACCTGCTATTACACCCCTACGCCTCTCCTCCTCCTCCCCGGCGCGCGCTCCGATTGGTCGGCTCCTCTCCTCCCAGCGAGTGGGTCATGTGACCTCTCCGGCTCTGCTCCTGCGTGACGGCGCACGCTCGTCTAAGGACAGCTCCGCCGTTAATTGATGTTTCTCATGGCACGTTTTAACAACACCGCGTTTGAGGTCAGCCAGGAGTTTGTACGACTGCGTTGGTGAGAGGTGACGGCGTGGTCCAGCAACGGAGCCAGCGGGGGAGCCCTCAAGCAGCCTCATGACCAGGGCGTTGTTGGTGAGTCTTCAAGAAGAACCACCCAGCAAGCAGACCCTAACGCCCGTACTCAGAAATGCACCTTAACATGCAGCCACAACTTGACTTGTCTAAGTCCCGCTCAAAATACCGCTTGACGTGAACATTCCTAACAAGCCCACTGCATTTCCTTGGGAGTGTTCACGGCAGGCGCTCGCTTATAAAGTTTCGATATCCGTGATGTATCAGTTGCTCGAATTGGCATACATCTGCGAGGTCTTCTTTGCAGTTTCGCTCTGACGAGCTTAACACGCGTATAATACGGACAGTCAGTGACAGTTGCTTCGACAACTCCTGCGTTATACGCAGAATTGTGAAATGCAGTCTGGTTCCAATATAGTCAGTTTGTTGCGATGTGGTGGGCAGTGTGTGCGAGCACGTGATGATGAGATTTACGTGGGCTGTGTATTCCAAAACGAACTTGGCGCTCCCCAGGCCTAGGTGAAGAGCTCGGAGATGATATATTAGATAAATTTCTATTCAGCGAGGCCAACTACTAGTGGTGGTAAGAGACACACCTAAGAAAAAAAAAAGGAGCGCTCTAGCTCTCGGGGTACAAAGGAAGTGTTTATAACAAAACTCGTAGAATCCGTGCATTGGATATGGATGACGTATCAAATGAGGTATGCATATACAGTAAATTTGCACGAAAGGTATCAGGTTGATATTATTTTTTGTGCGTAAATATACGATTTTGCTAAGACCGCTGTCAGCTACCAGGTATAAGATACCTCATGCTTGGGATCCGCGCGCCGCGCTTTCAATGCGTCTATGCGAACACACACTACCCGGGGTAATTTCGTGTCGGCATCGCTGCCGCTACATTTATTCCGCGTTAATGTATTTCAATCCCTTTCCGCATTTATTAGGCAGGTACACACGCATGGTGTGTCGTTCACACGCAACTCACTGCCAAAGGAGATGCAACGTGTGGGCAGCCGGCAACGAAGTTGCATTTATGGTCTGTAAGCAACGCCATTTTATTTGGGTCGCAAGATAAAAAGCAAAAAAGCTCTTTTCTGCGCGTGCGCGCGTGTGTTTGTGTGTGTGTGTGTGGGGGGGGGGGGGGGGGTATGCATTATCGACTGATTATGATGTTTTGCAAGGTCGGAACTCTTTCATTAAACATGAGCAAAGATTACCTTCCTTCCCTCCGATATCTCGAGATAATGCCTTCGTTTGTCATCAATCACCACCTTTTGGGGCCACGATGCGTAGCCATGGATTACGACACTATATTTGGTCCTGCGACACCTGGCGTACGAAGCCGTAAAAGCCACGGTGAGCGGAACAGGCTCTGGGGACGCAAAGGGTGGAGCTAAACGCACTATCTTTCCTGCTTTGTTATTTTGTCACGCGCAACGCGCCACTCACTAATAGCTTAGTGGCGCATTACTGACGCTTTGTTGCAAACGTCACACGTACGTCGTTATCTGGCCCTTGTCCAACATTGCACCATCCTTGCCTGTCCAACGACGCTACAGGACACCACAAAATCACTAAGAAAACCGAGCTGTAGTCGTCGACCATTGCGTTGCCATGTGTTTCGAAACATCATAAACTACACCCAGAAGCCGAGATGTTTGTTGTGGCGTTTGTTGTGTGGTACTGGCTTGTACTTGAATGCTGTTCTAGCTTTCTCAACTTTGCAGTTCCTTGTTTTCTCCTTGTACGGCCACAGTTTTCATTTCCTCTGCTGGTGTGAGCTCTGTACGCAAGCGCAAAATGGTTTCCATTGAGCGGCTGTGTGCAACATGTTGGGATACATACGCCTTACTGGAGAGAATTGTAAATGGAAAAGTCATAACATTTCGCTCATAAAGTAAAATCTTTGGGAGCACAATCGAACGGCCTCGAAACCGAAGTTCTTGGGCCCTCCGAAACCATTCGTTATATATGTCACTTCGCTGTAAAGGTCGCGTACGGCAAACATCACAATAGAACCAGGACAGAATTATTCCTTCGTTATACAGGTAATGTCATTGTAGAAGCTTCGTTCGTTGTAGTTCGTTGTATAGAGGCGCTCGACTGTATACGTTTCTAGCGAAGTCGCAAGTGCTTGCATGATTTCCACATCAGCTCAGTAAGATTATGCAGGTACTTCTAATTGATCTGCACTGTCTTTTTCCATTTAATCCAATAACCATCTCATCATCATCGTCGTCATCATCAGCCTATATTTATGTCCACTGCAGGACGAAGGCCACTCCCTGTGATCTCCAATACGCGTGTCTTATGCTACCTGATTCTAACTTCCACCTGCAAATTCTCTAATTTCATCCCCCCACCTAGTTTTCTGTCGTCCTCGACTGCGCTTCCCTTCTCTTGGCACCGATTCTGTAACTCTAATGGTCCACCGGTTATCTACCCTACTCATTACATGGCCTGCCCAGCTCCATTTCTTCCGCTTAAAGTCAACTAGGATATCGGCTATTCCCGTTTGTTCTCTGATCCACACCGCTCTCTTCCTGTCTCTTAACGTTAGTCCTAAGATTTTTCGTTCCATCGCTCTTTGTGCGGTCCTTAACTTGTTCTCGAGCTTCTTTGTTAACCTCCAAGTTTTTCCCCCATATGTTAGCACCCGTAGACCGTAATGATTGCACACATTTCTTTTCAACGGCAGCGGTAAGCTCCCAGTCAGGATTTGGCAATGCCTGCCGTATGTACTCCAACCCATTGTTATTCTTCTGTAAGTTCCCTTCTCATGATCAGGGTCCCCTGTGAGTAATTGACCTAGATAAATGTACTCCAATAGATAAGTGTAATAGACGATAAGCGATGAACGAAAGAGAATGACGGAAATGAAAACACACACGCGTGGTGCACTAGCTAAATCCACTGGCGCATTCCGTCTACACATAGAGCAGTTATCGCATGTATACATTATGTAAAAAATGCTCTAGATATGTCTTCATATTTCAAACCTTGACCCATTTAGTTGTTTTCGCTTTTGTCTGCAAAAGCACTGAATTCAGCAAATTGCGTAGCCTAATTAGGTAGGACTAAAATCGGAGAGGCACCTGATTCAAAGTTGAACTTGATATCCAGGTAAGCGCTTTAAGTCTTTGCATAATTGTGAGAAGGGTTAGCCCTATGAAGGGAAAATATATCCAACTAGATTTGGCTTAAGAAGGCATCCATTGAAATGAAGGGACAAGACCGTCCACTGAAAGACATAACCCAACCTATCACGGCTAATGCTCGATCACGGAATGCCTTCGATGGCTTATAGTCCCCGAAGCTCAACTCGTTCACAACCTCGCTAGGTTTAGCCAGTATAGTGAAGAAGTTTTCCTAGCTTCCTACAATCTTCACCTCGTTAATCAACGTAAACTTCCGCACACTTTTTTGTTTCGGCTCGGCCTGATCAAAAGCATCATTGTTTGGACCTATCCTTAGATAGCAATTCCTTTTCCTGTAGGCGCGCCATGATGAGGCGGTAAATCACTGCTAATAAAGTAAAAAAGGCGAGAGAAAGAAACAAAGAGAAAGAATTGTGAGGAGTGCGTTCGGGGTACCTGACTGCTACTCCCTCCTTTTCTGGAAGTGCCCCTCCTGCATCCAAGTGAGTAGAACACAGGGGAGTGGCGAATCCTTGACTGGTCAACATTACTGTCTCTCTTTACGTGTGTTGCAATATCGCTCAGCTTAATACGTCAGCGTATCTATCGATTGGGCTTGTCTTAGCCGTAGGCCAAAGCCGACGTCCTGGGGCAGTGTGTAAGCCTCCGCTCGACCCCCCCCCCCCCCCACCCCCCAACGCCCCCTCCCACTAACGGCACGGAACCCACTTCAGGCTTTGACCGAATTTAAATGAAGTCCTCCGCTCGAGCGCGCTGCTCCAGGGTACACACGTGGCGCGCAGAAATTGTTAATCCCGCGAGAATTGAGTTTGCATCGATTATTTTTGCCGCGCAGGGAAAGGTAGGAGGACAGGCACGATGGGTCTGCAGGCGCGTCTCCCCACACGCGAAATTGGGTAATTACGCAAAGAGTGGCCGTACAGTGTGCGCCCTCGAGCTGGCGCTTGCGGTCCTTACAGTGTCCTCCTTGTTGTTACGAGCGGCAATAAGGCCTTGTTGAACAATTTCGCGATAAAAAATTCAACAGACGTCCCGTAATTCAAGCGAATATTGCTTAGTAGCTAGCCTTCGGCGGAGACCCGACAGCATACAGCCTCGTTTATCTCAACGGTTCAACTCTGTGTAATTAACCACATCGATGTTGGTTTTAACTTTATAAGGATCTGACTGAGTTGCAGCAGCATACCTGAACATATTAGGCGTGGAATACGAGCTGGAAGTATCTGCCAACTCCAGATTAAGGCAACCACTATACACGGTGTAAGAGTGTCAAGTGCTTTGCGAGATCCATATCGGCGTGCAAGAGTTGTAATGAGGATATCACGCCGCTATAACTCACGGAAACGGCACAGCGTGTACACATCGTTTCGCAGCCAGATGCGTCAACTTACAAGCACGCACCAGGCCTAGGTGCGAACTCAACAAGTGCGCAGTTATCTTTTATAAGTTAAAACCAAATCGTTATAAAAATTTATCATCGTGTATGTGCGCCTTTAAGGAGACAGCCAGTTGGACCTTGAACCCCTTGGAAAACGCTAGGCTTCTGAACACCTGTGTCGCGCAGTACTGGAGGGATGCGTCTAATCACGAATAGAAATCCACTGCTTTAAATATTGGCCAACTCACATCCTCCCAGAGCGCGCTGTAACATAAACGCAGGTCTTCCAAAGCCTATCAAAAGTAGTCAATACAACACACGAAAAACAACATACCCGGAACGAACTCTGTTGAGGTGTCTTCTCTTCTAATGCCAAGCATTTTTTGCCTCATTTCGGACGCCTTGCGGTAGGTATGTAGGTTTCTTGTCTGAATCCATATTCGGTTTTTCTTTAATGAAGATAAATGCGGTGGTCGACGGATGGGTTCTATAGTCTGACTTCCAGCAGACCGCATGCAGCAGGACCACCCCCATGCAGGCCAGGAAGTCGAGCACCCGATGGCAATATTTCCATCTGCCAAATGTTGCCGTTCTTTACGTGGCAAAAGTTATAAACGTACAATGCGCGTACAAACGTACAGTATATAAATAGAAACTTCCGCCTAAATGAGTACGTTTAGGAAGACTACGCTACATCAGCCACGAAAGTTATGTCAACCAATATTTGATGCTGGGGCTTTTTGAGTCGCTTATATGAGTCTTCTATAGACAGGTACTGCAGAAGAAGTCATACATTATTACTTTCTCTTGTAATGCAGTGCGCCGTGCCGATAAGAGTTGGGTTCGATGCGTACATTATTCTATGTGATGAGGAAGCACGTTAAATCATTCAGTAGCACTCTCCGGTATTCATCTTGCTCCTGTCTCATTCGCCGCGCATGAATATTTTAAAGTCCAATCAAAGTGTGTTGGAAAATAAATGAAACTCCCGGTGGTCTGATGGTTTTCTAAAGAATGTAGTAAAGGTCACGTACGAACTCTGAGTGCGCAAGTGCATACCTGCGAAAGAGTGTCGACAATGTCATCTATGAATCTATAATTTTCCCCTGGAATGACCGAGCGCGCAATCCATGTGAAATCATTCCAGTCGAACGAAAACGCCTTAAGCTTCTTTTTCTGATCGCCAAACTCATTCAGTTTTTTGGCCCCTGATGAGTTCTATTGCGACAGGGTGGAAACGTGAGTGCTGCGAAGTCTGTTCGCCACTCTGACGCTTAGGCAACGGAAGGCTGGAATCATTACCATACCCATTAATTTTGAATTAAATGACCCGAGGCACATAAAAGATCAGGGCTCGAGGGTTGCCCGGCCAGATTTTAATACTTGCGTTCCCGCTGGATCCTACACGTCCGTTTCACTATAAAAATGAAATAAAAAGAGAATGAGCACGGTTCTAACACGAATATATTCTGCAGGGCTCGAGATTCAAATAGCGCCTAGCACGCCGTGGTGTTCTCCGTAATAAAGGCATATGCAAATCAGGAAAGCTTGACCTTGTTGATGTGACTTAAATTGCTTGGGAGGCACCATGAATTAAAAAAAAACAATCCAATTAGCTACGTGGTTTAAAACAGATATCAACGCGATAGAATACTAGTTATTTTTGTGTTTGCTAAACACCCGATTTGTCCTGATGTATTTGCAAAAAGCTTGGTTTTGAAAGGCCTTGCTTTCTTCGTGTGCAACGGCCTCTTGAGCAATCATGACCTGAATTCATAAAATTAAAATACTTAGCATATTGGAGCGGTTGCGAACAACCGGCCCAGGCTAATCCTGACAGCGAGCAAAAGATCACCAAACGCGGCCAGTCAAGTTAACACAAATGAAGTACTTTGTGAATTCAGTGACAGTTTCAATGTCGGCGTCCAGATAATTGCGCACTAACTGATTAGCTTTCGAACTAGAGTATATCTTACGTTATTTAGGTTGGACTATGGCACAAGAGGTACTTACTACACCTCAGTTATTACAGGGCAGTTATAGGCACCGTGAGACCACAGCGTATATATCGCATTGTACTAAAAAAAAAGAAAAAAAAAAGAAATTGCGATCGCATCAAGTGCATTGCCGTAGATTATCTTGTAGTTTCCCGTCATGGTGGCTCAGCGGCTATATGTATGGTTAAGCCGCTTAGTGCCAGGTCATAGATTTCATTTGCGACCTCGACTGCCATATCCGACATTAAAATAGAAATGCTGAAATTGTCGTCGACTCAAGCGTGCGTTAGCATTAAAAACATAGGTTATCAAAATTTATTAGGTTCCCTCCACTAAGGTGCAACCACCGCAACTAAATTGTAATGTGTGAGCCAGTACGGTTACTCGAAGCCTGCATCATATTGTGTACGAAACTACTATACTTCTTGGAAGTTAGAAGACCGTGCACAGCATGTCACCGCAACTGTGCTAACTGCGTCAGATGACCGATGCCGAGGCAGATGACCGATGCCGAGACAAACTGCTTGCCAGGATGGGAAATCTTCGCGGCAACATAAAGAGGAACATCCCATTGATCCTGGACGCAATGTACTTAAAAAAAACGGCATCCACAAATTTAAGAAAACATGGAGGCGATATGAGCAAGAGTGCAGAAACAACATCGAAAGATATTCAGATTGCCCACGAAATTAGGCTATGAGAAATTGAAATTTATTTTTGCACTGTAGTCTAATGCACAAAGACGCAATCAAAGGAAGAAAGACCGCAACATAACGCTAGTCTGAAGGATGCCTTTAAACGAACTAACCGCATCTTCTCAATCCAGTTATACAAATTATATCTAGTACAAGCAATTAACAAACCAGAAGACAATTGTCTACAACAGCATCGGCTGAGGATTTCATCAGCAGAGAAACTCCGGCAGCAGCGTTGCCATTTTTTTCTTGCTAACTAGATTCCACTATGACTTTTAAAAAATCATGTCATCAACTAAAAATATCTGCGACTCCACTAAACATTCACTAAAGAGGTTAAGGATAAAGAAGATCTCAAATAGGAAATTTCCAATTTGAAGCACCTCAAGCATGAAGTAAATTGTGGTTGCGACACAGCAACAAGTAAGAAAACAGATCCAAATCGTACGAAATTTGATGACATTGCATTTCTTCATAGGTCCGAGGTGGTGTGCGCATTAATAAACTTTCGGACGACGCTTTGTGTTTTAAGAAATGTGCAGAAGCTTAAGAGCAATTTCATTGTTGAAAGTGTTGCTTTTCCCTGAAACGAATTGCATTAGGGCAACATTCGAAATTAACTGTAAAATCCCGCTATCAGAAAACCGCGGCATTCAGCTACCAATTAAGCATAAGATTATCTGATCTTGTGGGAAATCTGCAAAAATTTCGAAGCTGATTAACAGGGGCATCGGCAAGAAGAAATGAAAAGAAAATGAGGTGTCACATCAAGGGGCTTACCAATGTGATGGGGTGGCAGGCATTTTTTTTTTGCCTGTATTCGCTTTATGAAGTATTGTCGTTCGCGCTAGGAAGTCAAATGAGAAAAGATAAAGCCATGCAGTTACATTTAGGACAGTCCAGGTTGGTTAGTATAAAGAACGTTACGTTTCTAAAAAGAAAATGCTTCAACCACCCCAAATAAGTGTTTCGGGACTACACTGTAAAGCTTTTATCATCCATCTTATAAACTAGCACAGTAAAGAGGGGAAGGGGATGAGAGTTTTACGCCAACATTGCTTTCCTTTCGTCTACAGCCTGTAGTGAGTCAAGCAGTCTCCTTTTTTCATATTTTTTTGCGTAAAGTATTAGTGCAACAGTAAACCACCAGCAAAAGTTCTTCACCATAACATGCTGTGAAAGCGAAGGGTTCTCCTTTGCGATGAACGTCTGCGCGCTCCTCGAACTTTAGAAGAGGAAAAATAACGAAAGGGCAGGCAAGATCGAGAATATCTGAGGTGGCGTGCTAGTGACGAGGTCGCTGCTTTTGCGAATAAAGGGGCGTAGCAGACTGGAAGCAATCTTTTTTCGTCAAGCTCTTTTCAGAGCTTGAATAACCGTGGCACATGCATGAAGGCCCTCTCGGTACTTCACGTCCGGCACAGGCAACCGTGCTATTCTGCGAGTGCACAAAGCCGATCCAAGGCAATCCAAGCGATGAACCCCGCAAGAAGTAGCAAGCTGTCTTGCTGCGTACACATCTTTGCGGCAGGTTACTTGGTCATAATGTATTTACTTTTAGGTAAGATTTCTGCAATACCACGTCGGTATTGTTCGCCGAAATGAACTCATGTATTGCAAAGGGAAATAGTAAAGTCTTTAAATTTAGCTGTAGAGCGCGGAAATGATGTGATGGCTCTTAGTAAGTGTAGCGAAATTAGGCGCAGAAGCGTTCCGCCGGCCACTTATGCAGCTTCTAACCGAAGAAGGGCATGCGAAGACTATTAGTTGCCCATAATATCATCACCTAGCCAGCAGCAGCAGCAGCAGCAGCATCCTGTTTTTATGCTCACTGCAGGATGAATGCCTCAACCTTCGAGCTCCAATTACCCCTGTCTTGCGCTAGATGATTCCAACTTGCAGCTGCAAATTTTCTCATTTCATTGCACCACCAAGTTTCTGTCGTCCTCGACTGCGCTTCCCTTCCCATAATAAACCTATTGCAAACCGTGCAGACATGAATTCTTTGGCACAGTTTGTGTAAGAGTATTATAAATCTACAAATGCGACAAAACAGTTTAGCGAGCTATGGCCACTGACAGTGGAACGATCCCGTGCGTATGTGTGCACTGGGGTGCTGAATGATGCAGGTTTTGCTTTGCTCTTCTGCGAAGCCCTATTGTAGCGTCGTTGCACATCAGTGGTAAGTTCAGACAGACATGGGCCGAAAAACCACATGATAGCCAATGTGATAGGGGGGAAAACATGCATGTTTTATCGGAAAGGCCATTACAAGTGTCAGTGCCTTTACTAGAGACTATTAGTTGCTCGTGCGTTAGTGACATGAATGAGGTTGGGGGATCTAAATGCGCATGTGCAGAATTTAGCACACCTCCACGCCTCAAGTACGTACGCTAAAAGTATGCGCGTGCGCTTGCGCCCTATACGTATAATTGGACTCTACCCGTGGCGGTGGCTCTCTCCTCAAGACCGTGTCGCTCAGTCTTCAACAGGGCGCGAATTTCGTCCCACAAGGACTCTCTTGGAAACCGAAGGTCACAAAGAACGCTGCAAGGTACTTTATAGCTCGAAACCATGCAGCGACCTCAGCATAAGTCGTACAAATGCGCAGTCTGCGCATTTAAGTAAAGCACGGCTCTGACTCCGGCTCGTCTTGGAAAAACTTGTATGCGGTAGCATTCACGTCTGCCAACAGGAGCTGCGAATGGGCCTACGGAAGCCCAGTAAAGCTACGCGGAAGCAACCGCCTTATAATTGAGAGACTTTCCCGCACAAGCTTCTGTGTACGCGAAAATATAAGTGTTCCGGGCGTGTGGTGTGTAGCGCACATAGAATTCTCATGTTCGTGGGGCTACAAGCTTCTACGCACGTGAAACTAAAGCTGCTTGATACAAGCCGGTCACCGCCTTTAAATGTGTTTCGTACGCGCACTCGTATGCGCTCGAATTCGTCTGTATGTACGCTCGCTGATTCTTGGGGTTTCCTTGTCTCATCATCTTTTTGACCTCCTCTCTCCCATGTCAGGCAGCAAGTCCACTATAATCTTATCCTGCTTCTTCTGTTTATTTCTCTGTCACTATGGTTATGTCATTTTGTGCCGTCTACATAAACGCTATCCTAACCGATTCCCAAAACGGTCCGCGATTGCAACACCCATACGAACACATACACGCTAAGAAAAATTGCTCCCTATAAGGCTGTTTTCTTGTAACTCACCCTCTTACATCTATAGAAAAGGGTGTTTGAGCGAACTAATACACCCATATGAATGGCAGACTTTTTTTTTTTTCGAATTGCACCCTTTCGCCCAATGGATCTTCTGCATTTCCCAGTACGTTTAATATTTGCAGCATTATCACTTTTTTCTCCCGTTACCCTAATCTTTCGGATGTCCACCGAATTAATCCCGAAGTACTTTCCGAGAGGAATACAATCAATAAATAAAAAAAATACCCGCCAAGCACTCCAATGGTGCTTGAACTGTGTACCTGCAGATCGCCAGTCACAAGTGTTACTTCACGGCCACTCGCCCTTCATTTTTTGTAGCAATAGCTACATTACGCCAGGTTTTCGCCTCTTCGCCGTCGCCGCACTTTGAGCCGTGGCCGCACTGTGACGTCACACCACGGCCCTCGATTCCCCGGCAACTCGCCTCGTCGGGGTCGCCGCGCGGCCACCACTCCTGCCGCTAAGCGCTCGCTGCGCCCTTTGTATGACGTCCCACCCCGCGTTCCGCAGCTGTGATAACCGGGAGTATAGAAGGGGAGAGGTCGCGTCGCCGCAGCCATAGTTGAGGCCACAGTATGGATGGTGTCTAACTACAAGCGAAGCCTAAGCGCAGCCGGTGGTCTGTAGCTATCGCTACTCGACTATGTTTAACCGGAGCTAAACCACAGCCAATTTTTATACTCCCGGCCACTCCGCCGACACTATCACGGAGAATAATACAGCGCTTAAAGGGTGCGCTGGCGCCTCTAGCTGCTGTCATAGACTGACGCCACGCCCCCTCCAGCTTACCGATAAACCAGCACCTAGGTGAAACAATAAAGGTGAAGCTAGCAGTGAGATATGTTAGGCAGGAGAAAGAGAAGAGGACAAAATAATTGCCTCCCCTATTTACGACCGCATCGCAATAAATGCTGTCTTTCTATCGGCAGTAGATTACTTCGCAAGCACGTACAAACGTTTATTGCAACTAATAGTGCATGAAACAGTGCAGGGCTTTACTTCGCCTAATATTGCACCGGCGTCGATGCTACCACCAGACGGAACATGCGATTGAAGAACTACAATTCGCTAACGCGCTATGATGCGCTGACCCGTGGCAGCTGACCTATGAAACAGCACCCAGCTTAAACAATTTAAACAATGTCACTGGCAAAAGACGAAAGGCAGTATAGGGAAAGAAGGACGGGTACACCAATTATCAAAATTTTCAGCAGAAGTAAGGGTGCAAAAAGGGTGTTTCGACCTCCTATATATATATATATATATATATATATATATATATATATATATTCACGTTCCAGAGCGTTGTGTCCCTTACCGTGTAGGAAGCGGAACATGAAATTGTTTCACACGGTCATGGCATAAAAACTTCAGAAAGTTGAAGCGTAGAAAGTGCTACTCGTAAAGTAACGCAGAGCATAAAACTTTATAACGCGGAGTTAGTAGAATTGTTGAGAAGTGTCAAGATGGGACATATACTGCTGCGCGTGCGAAATTGTTTCGCCAGAAAGACCCAATTGCCGATTGGTTTCCCGTTGGGGCCATCTGCTACCAGTAAAAATTGAACACGCAAGCACACGCCGACTGTTTTCAAGTCGTTACGAGTCACTGATACTCCTTTGTGTGGCAACAAAGCAACGTCACCGCGAATTTGTTTCACGTACGTTCGCCCCGATCCGTTCGTTCCACTATGTTTCGAATGTTTCGAAACTAACTTGTTTTTTTTTCTAGCGGTTCCAGGCACTCCATGAGGGGTGACGAGCGTGCAACAACATTTCTTCTTCCGCGAAGCAATCGTGAATGGATAAAGAAAACAAGGCGGGGCCCCCACCAACGTGGCTTGGAAGTAAAACACTCTCCGGGCAATATCGGTCCGGACCGTTCTCTCTTCTTTCCTTTTTTTTATGTTGTTTAGGCTCCGTCCCGCTGCGCAGACTGTATATCTCCTGTGATGTAATCCGATTGCCTACCACCGCTGGAGTTGACAGCATCGTGAGGGCCTCGTCAAAGCATGGGTGGCTCTGGCATCGCTGAGCCGCCTGGATACTTTCATAGCTTTATTTTTTTTTCCTTCGGCCTTTCTTCCCTGAGAAGCTCGCCACAAAAGGGCGGATCATTTCTGCTTACATATATTACATCGTTCCTGTTCCGGGAAAGCTTATACACCAACATTTTTGTCCTTATCAATTTTAAACGTGCACTGCCTTAGCTTAAAATGCATTAGCGGTTCACCTCCACCGTCGTTTCATAGCAGCGCAAAATACAAGGCTTGTTTCCTGCGATGTTCTTTTCTGCTTACAGTTCTCTGACGGCGCTAACTTGCAGAATGTGTTCTTACACATAACTATACCTTATATATCATTCCGAATATAGCGATGTGCATGTTTTCTACGCGCACTGGAAACTAGCAAATATAAAAAATAATGAGCAAAGGCTATATATAGCACAATCAACCAAGCACGATGCAACAAGTAGGTGCTTCCTGTGGGGAAGTAATAATCAAAGCTTACCAAATATGTACAATTAGCCACCAATGAAAGAAAAGTGACTTCTTTCTCGTTCATTTATATATATATATATATATATATATATATATATATATATATATATATATAAGTGTTTGTGTGTGTGTATTATTCACAACGTGAAATGAGGAGCAAGCAAACGGTCTCTTGTCTGTTTCTCTGATCATTACAAAGATGCAGTCAATAAAAACACCGCCTAAGTCGGCCCAACCTTAAGCACAGTCCTCGTAGGGCCTGGCCGTCGAACGCTGTCCACGCTTCGCTTACCATGGATCTTTTCCCCAGAATGCCATCGACTTCTGAGCAGAGAAGAGGTGTGGTTCACGTTACCCTGGCCATGGTTCCGGCTGCCGTGACTACTGCGGCTTGGGGGACATCATGCAGTTTGGCGGACATCATGCGAGACATGTTGATGCCCTCGCAGCAGCTTGACTACATCGTCTCTTCAACTTTTGGTTTCCCGCATGCAACCTTACCATCGCCGGCTGCCTCGAAACTAGCGGAATCCCACGGATTCCACAATGACCCACTGTTTCTGGTGTGCAATCATCTAGCGCACTCGGCGCTCGCCATGTCTGGACAGACAAGTTACGGCTGGTTGCAGCCGGCTAGCTTCGAGGAGGCGCCAAGGCGTGGGACCAATATAAAAGCCACAAGTCCTGGACAGAATGGAGCGCAACATTGATGGATGTTTTCGCCCAGCTCCCGTGTGCCTGCGACGGATTCGATCAGTACTGCTCTGCGGCCGGGGCTCATGAGGCACGCAGCCTCGATGCAGCTGTCGTACTCAGGAGGGCTCCTGCGAACTTCTCTGCGAACTTCGGCAGAGAAGTTTGCAGGCTGCCATGCCGCAGGCGACGCCTTACTGCGTGGAGCCAGGCCGTGGGAAATACACGGCGTCCACTGCTCCCGTTCCCATTCACCACCGGGCGGCCTACAAGCTCATCCTTTTTGAAAGATCGGTGCATTCCAGGCTGACAGCCTCCGGAATTCAAGGTAAAGAGACGCGCATGAGACCAGATGCGCAAGACGTCACCGGTTTCACTTGTATTCTACCTTCAGATATGGAGGACATGCACGACGCGGCAACAAGCGGTATTTCATCGAGCTCTGGCGATTTTAAAGCATCGCTGGTCACTGTTCGCATCGCCTGCAAGATTTGTGACGAGAGCGCAATAGTCAGTTCCACCCTCCAGAGCCATATTCGGCAACTTTCTATGCCAAGTTGCAGCGTGGCCAAATGTGAGGAAGAAGAAAAGCGGCACTTGAGCTCGGGCGCTGCTAGAGAAGACTAGGAGGCGGAAGTAAAGCAGGCTTTCAGAGCGATGTTCTCCTGTCTGGTTCTCGGATATATATATGTATATATATTCTTAAAAATTATTATAGCATGTCACAATATTAGCCTGAAAGGTAATCCCAGCCCGCCCGTTTTTTGTAAAGTAATGCGCACTCACCAGCCCTAACTTTGACGTCCCGGCTGGCGACGGATCCAACACTGTTAGTGGCGACGCACCGGTACAGCGTCGCGTGAACGTCCTGCCGAAAGTCCTTGGGCGCGAACTTGGGGAACACGAGCGATCCGTCAGGACGCACGTAGCGCAAGCCCGGCACCTCGGCAGCAACCACACCGTCCGGCAGCTTGATCCAGCGCACAGCCGGGCTGGGCCTGCCCAAGGCCTGACACGGCACCACGGCCTCCTTGGCGTTGGTGAACTCGACCAGGCCGGGGGGCTCCTCTTGGAAGCGAGGGCCCTCCTGGTCCGCTGTGCGCACGGAATCCGCTCCAGCTAAAATGACCAAGAGAAGAAATGAAAGAGCGTTAAGTGCCATTTAATATTGGGATAGTTTCCCCACAATGCAAGGTGACAATCAGTGCAGACACAGTGGACATAAAGAGAGAAGAGGAAGAGGAAAGGGAGAGTCAGGAAAGTCATCCAGCTGTCATCTTGAAGGAAATCAATCACACGAATTTTAATATGAACAGCGAGGAATTCGGCCCGTCGAGACTTCTTTCTGCGAACTTTTCGTCATTACATTTTCCCATTGGTGTTCATTTCCGTATTAATGGTGTTGTAGCAACTAGTGCTTTCTACCACCAGGCTATTATTTCATACTCAATGTGGATGACACGACAGTGTCATCATGACTTTGTCCCGATTCAGAAGTAAAGAATGAGTCCCACCTCTTTTTCTGTGTATTTCTTTCAGTTATTTGGCAAGTATAATTCTTTTATTTTGGGGCTTCGTAGATTCCAGCGAACATCGCAGACAACTGTCACATTGTCGACAGAAAGCACATCCGTTTATGCGATAGTTTCAGCAAAAGCAAATGGATCTTTGCTAGCTTCATGTTGTTCGCGAATGCGTGTTTAAGAAATGAGAACTGGCTATCTTGTACCTAGATGCGAAGCATCTTATGCTCGGGGCTATGTCACTCCCTCCCTCCCTCCCTCCATCCATCCAACCGCCGTGCGACCACACCCCTACTGCGCATGCGCATCCTCCTCCCCCTCCTCTCCTCTCCTCTCGGCATTCATGCACATCCTCCTCCCCTCCCTCTCATTTTCTCGTCTCCTCTCGGCATTCCTCCTCTCCGGATTGCGCAACGAATGGCAACACCTGCGGCTCCGCGCGCGATAATGCGAAGCAGCTTAGGTTAGAGGCGCGACGGTGGGCTCCCCAGAGGCATCGGCAACAGTCACCAACGCCGCGCGCGTTCGGTGCGAACGCGGGCAAAACGCCGACGGCGTCGACAACAGTTCTGCGTGTTGCTGGTGCTGCTGCATGTCCAAGTTTATACAGCGGATAAAACTACCTTGAGTCGACCCCATGGCTGCTTCGCATACTGCTCAGGGTTCCCCTACGGGAAGATGGTGTAATTTTTTTCAAGTTGCTGACCACGAACAATTAGAATTTGCCTAAAAGAAGTCTGGCTAATGTTATCGCTGGCTTCATTGGCGCAGCTTGGACCTTAGCAAGACGGCGTGGGAACACTTAAGGTAGATCTTCATGCTTTTGTTTGCTGGCTTGAAAAACACCATAGGTCTTCCTTTAAACATAAAGCATTCGTCCCTATTATCCCGGGCTGCGTATGAAACATTAGGATATATTAGAAAGTTACAGCAGCGACCATAAATCTTTGCGCCTAATGTTACAGCCAATTTACAGCCCCGTACCCACGGGCACTGCCATATTTGGTCACGTGACAGCGCACGCCATTGAGTGCCTTCCAATAGGCGTTCGCTCGCTTGTTAACAATGGCCATGGCGGTCGCACGCGTGGCTCAGGCAGCCGCTATTTCGTCCATCGCGGGGAGCGGTGAGTGGGTAGATGACAAAAAACTTTAGCCAAAGCTGCAGAGCCAGTGTAAGTATAGCTTTCATTTATCCGTTTTGTCTCCACTGCCATCCTAAAGGCGTGCAAGCTTACCGGCTGAAGGCGACGAATGTGGCAGCCCCCTGATGTTTCACTTTACTCTTTATACTCTAATCTTTACAGCGGTATATTTGTAATGACGTTACGGTCGTGCGACTGTTGTCGTTAAATGTATGTGCCACAACTTGGTTGCGGAATAGGCAAGGTAAATATACCTGGTAGCGAAGCTTCCATAGAAGCCCATACGTTCAAAACATGGTTGCTTACCGGCGGTTCATGGGGCTTAGCACCATCTGTGTGAGGAGGGAACACTTCCGGTGGAAGAAAAAATAATTTGACGTCATATCCGTTAAAAAAAGAAGTGACGTCATTTTGTTCTCATAGGCGCGAAATTTGTTTTCGGAGGCCTGCCATTAGACCTGTATATTCAAATGCCCCGTCATTCGACTTCATGGGCGTTCCGAGTTTTCAGGGCGAAAAGTGATGCCGGAAACGCCGTACGGGTGTCGAAATCGCATCGCTGCACAGAACATACTTTCTTTGGAGGCCGACGAACGCTTTGGGCGTAGATTGCGTAGAGTACTCGTCCTTTCGTCGGACGCCAAGCCCGTCGGCCAGAGCTGTTGCAAGAAAACAACTAAAGTAAACAAGTATCTGATGGTCGCAACTCGCTACTTTTGACTGCACAGGTTAAGAAACAATAAAACTACCCGCGTCACCTAATTCAGACAAACGTCGACATGCAACACAACACAACATGTGAGGGGGGCGTATTGTAACAGGTGAACTTTACGAGCGCGCCTTTCCACGCACTTTAAGAGTTGCATGGCATTGCAAGTGATAGCGGCGTCAACGCCCGCCGCTATCGATGGGCACTCTCACGGTGGGCCCTGAAAAAATGCATTTATTGATAATGATCTAGTAAAATACAGTTGTATCCTTTCTAAAATGAATTAGGAATTTTATTTTCGTTGAATGAATCTAACTGCGTCTCGCTTTAGTTTAAAAACGCTTTTTTCTTTCCCAGTGTTTATTCCCTTCAAACATAGTCGCGCTTCGATCAATCGCTGCTCCCATAACCACCCTTGTTGATGTCGGTGACAATTGGTTCTGAACCGCTTTTCGCCCGAAGCTTCGCGACCTATGTGGATTGACCTTGGAATAGGCGCGTGTAGGTGCGCAGAAAATGCCTGTTTGCGACCTGCTCCGAATATCGTGATTAGTTCCGACCGCGTCACTCTGTTGCGCGTCACTTCTGTTGCATGTTAGTGCCGACCGCGTCGCCAGCGCTGATCAGATAATTTGGGAATGGTTGTCTGATTACTGATAGCGTCAATTAAAATGTATTTGTGTACGCACGGACAAAAATGTTGCAAGTGGCAGAGCGATCGCTCGTCCTCTGTTGCATTCCCGGCGCAGAAAGAAGACTCCCATGTTTGACTTCGCCGCTATGGAATGTGAAGGTGCTTGAGTATGTCAGTCACGATTGCGTGAGGAAGACGTAGCGCTGACTTGCATGCGTATCGAAGTTCAGCATTCGTGATATTTTGTGCCAGTGGTGGCAGGCTGTATTAGGTGCATTTAATTTACAAAGTCAACTCGAACGGGGAAATAACGAAATGACCCACGCTATTTTAGCCTAGCTAGAATCCTTTAAAAACAGGCGCCCCCCACATATATGGGATCGTAGAGGAAAGCGAAGTATACAGAGGGGCACTTAAGCACAATTCAAAGCAGCGACACTTTTGCCCGACTACGAGGACGATAGCGCCACCACGATGACGATAACAAGAATGAAGACGGCACGACAAAACAAAAACAGCGGAGGCACGAAAGCTCCCATGTAGCTCACACGGTAATGAATCCTGGTTGGGAAGTAGTGAAGCTCTTCTTACGCAGACTATCCCTGTGCTATGTCGAAATTATGATGAAACGATTTGGTACATCGTGGAGGGAAATGTCGAGAGCGTCTAACAAACATTTAGTCATTCAAACAAGCATTTAACGAACAGCTACTGATGGTTTATACAATTAATAAAGCAAATTTATGTCTTCCATATAGGTTAACTGCAGCAACAGGAAGCGTATTGTTCCCAACCTCCCCTGTTGGCCCCCTTAAAACCCTACCTATACCTGATGTTTTGAAAGGGAAGCTCGCGCTTCTCAAGAGGTAATCATTACGCTTCAGCTTGCATTAAGATAGAAGGCATATAATACGTTTTATGATCTTGCATTTTTGGTAGCAGAAAGCGAGAAGCAAAAGAAACCAACAAGGTGCGCCTCACAACTACGGTGAAGGGGAAAGCGGTGCAAAAATGGCGGAAAACGCCGAGTGAACGCATATATGAAAACTTCTGCGCGAGACATGCAATGAGATGGCAAGATAATATGCGAAATGTAATAGTCCTTGTGCTACAAAGAAGCAGTGCTTTTCGTAACGCTGTTTTGTAATTGCGCTTACTTCTTTGGTTGTTGCCTATCGCTGATATTGCTTTTTTTATGCTAGCGAATGCATTGCTGTCCTGTAAAACTTCAGCTAAGATATAGGCCATGTTGTCCTTTCCTGTTATTTATTTTATCTGTTTTCTTATGCTGAAAAGTATTCACAGTTGTTTATTTTCGCAGGGATTTTTCAATTTTTTTTTCTCACTCAGTAACTCCCTTCTGTAACGTCCTCAGGGGCCTTCAAAATCTCGAAACGAATAAAGGAATAAACCTACTCAAGCAAATATATATTTTTTCTTCGTGTAAATCGATTCGCTTTTGTTGAATAAGTAAGCACTTCGCTGCTTACTTCCAACACTTCCTTGCCCTGTCCTATGACTTTGCATTATTATATTACCGTACAAAATAAAAAAAGTAATATAATGGACGTTATGAGCGCGACCAACGCAAACAGTGCACATAATTGAGGTAATGCCTTCAGCGATATATGTCAAGAGAGTCTGTCTCTACATGAGCGGGTAGTTTGAAGAGCCCTAGCAACAAGGAGTTTGTTTCATGCGTACACTAATGCCCGTTATAATACGTATCTACACTTTGTCTTATGGACACTGAGACCTAGAGTTTTATTTTCACGCAAAATAAATCGATTTCTTTCGAGACGTCTGAGTAAATAAGATTGTTTGTTTTTTTTTCGTGCCGAGTTCTTAGCAAATGAAAGAGTGAAACCCACTTGTCCTGGGTGTTTTGCAATAGACTGTTCGGCTCAGCGCGCAGGTCTGTCGTAAGTTGTTTGCCGTTTGCTTTAATGATCGTCACTGCTGGTGCTGACAGTCATTGAGAGTAATAAAGACCATTTTATATTTCCAGTCTTGGGCCACTCATGCAACCCTTTCGCTTTTGTAAAGCCGGAAAAGTTGAAAGCTGCAACAGTGATAAGTATTGTTTCAATTTCTCTCGCCGGCGAAAAAATGGCTTTTTCTTATCGTAGTTACCACAGCTTTCAGAAGCCGCAGATTTTAAACAGTTTTTTCACTTTCCTGTGAAACAATACAAAATTTTAAGATCCATAATATAGTCGTCGTGACTAGCAAATGTTGGAGTTTCTGCTATTGAGAAATTAACAGTATTGGAATGCGTATTTCAGATTTCCTAATGATAAAATCATAAGAGCACATTCTTTTTCTTTTTCGAATGAGACTTTGTATATTGTTCTACCCTGTGAAGACGTTGCTTATCGCCGACATGTGGCGCTATTTTTGTACCCTGAGCAGTTCAGTATTTGACTTACTTATATTTTCCAAGTGTGTTCCCAAGTTCTCTTGTGGAGTTTATAAGACGCACACGTGAAATGTGCCTGCTGTCCGTAACAAATAAATTATATATAAGAAATAGTACGGATAACATGTGGGACTGTTATCGCGCATATGGAGCGTTTAAGTTTTACGTTTATATTTTACGGACTGCAGTTAAGTTCGACAAAATAGGAACGTAGAAACGGCAGGCCAAAACCGGGGCAAATGATTATTAGGTGGCGCGATGAAATTGGGGAATTTTCGAACATTACATGGATTCGGCCCATGCAAGAGAGGAAGGTAGAATAATACATAGAAATGATGACTGGGGGACTATTTGGGTACATGTGTAATTGGAAGGGAGCTAAGAGTTGCTCACTATATGGAAGCTTCACACGCGACCCTTCCATAAGGAGTTCATAAGTGTATCTTTGACGTTAGCTCGCGGTTAGACCCATTCCTCAAATGACGTCACCTCCTTCGGCCGGTACCTTCTCACTGGGGAGAACTTTTCATCTGGCGGCGGACATAAATTGGCCTGTAATGGTGGTGAAAACTAGTTAAAGCTGTTACAGTTTCGGGGCCAAATTAGAAAATCTTTTCGTTCCTGTGTGTGTGCGTGTGTGTGTGTGTGTGTGTGTGTGTGTGTGTGTGTGGTGTGTGTGTGTGTGTGTGTGTGTGTGTGTGTGTGTGTGTGTGTGTGTGTGTGTGTGTGTGTGTTGTTGTGTTTGCCATTGGCCAATCGTCTTCGCTGATAATATCCTCATAAGTATTACTACGTGTACCTTTAATGCGCCGATCATTAGGATTGGTTAGAATCTTCTCTTACGAATAATTTTAGACTAAGAGTTTTTTTTTTCTAAAATACTGGCCCTGAATGTGTGCGTAGTGTGTCAAATAGTCCTGACCCATTCAGTGCTCCTGTGATGGTGACGCACTGTGTGC
The DNA here is from genome assembly GCF_013339745.2 of Dermacentor silvarum. Taxonomy (NCBI): domain Eukaryota; kingdom Metazoa; phylum Arthropoda; class Arachnida; order Ixodida; family Ixodidae; genus Dermacentor; species Dermacentor silvarum. Next base: position 81,400,938 of record NC_051157.2, read on the forward strand.
TAAACCCGGAGTAATATATTTCAAACGAAGGGAGTGGGTGTGCCAGGCAAAGTGCGAATTTCGTGCCTGGTACACGGCTGAGCAGAGAGCTGTGAAAAAAAAGAAAAGAATAATGCGGCGGCGTATCGACGGAGAGCAGAACTTGTATAACGTGCAAACGATACTGGTGGATGCGAAGTGGAAAGGTGTAATTTCTCGCAAAGCATCAGAGACGCGCAACGCACAGATTGCAGCGTGCGCGTGGCACTCTCCGTAGCGGCGACGTCAGCTCCTCGCAGATTTAGGAACGCTCAAGAAGAAGCATATACACCGTTGCTGCAAAGGTAATTGAACCGAGTCAACAAGCAGAATGATGAAAATATTTGTTATTGTGGGAATAAGTATGCAGAGTAACAAGTGCAGCAGTGAGTACATTCTTTCGCGCGCTATATGAGAGAACTCCGTAATCATGTTTGTACAGAACAAAACAGGCGTATGCATTTTTGCCGCGTACATTTTGCTGCACTAAAAGAAGCAGAGGCTTATCACACTTGCCCAGAAGTGCACCTGTTGTTCTGTTGTCTCAAAGAAATGATTAGTTATCAGCAGCTCTTGTGCTGTGCACCTGTCTCTTGGTGTCACATATCCTAGCTGCGTATTCGAAATGTCATGGCTCCCGCATTTCAATAGCCGAAAGCGAAAGCATTCTTTCAAGGACTCTATACATTTCTCTTGCACAGCCCACTTCAATTCTGATCAGACAATTTCGCGCAGTTCTTTGAAATACAAAGCGAGAAAACTGTGGCACGGATGTAGTAAAGGATAAGAGATTGCATTTTGCTTCTCCTTACTGGCTCCTTTAGCGGCGTTTAATCATTTTTGTTTCTGCTTTCAGTTTTTCACGCACGATCCTCGCCCCCTCTTTATCACAGAGCATCACTGCATTTGGCCTGCTCTTGTAGCCGGGACGTTGTCACGATCAGTGAAGTCATCGCACCAGCCGTCTGCCTGATTAGAAAACTGAGCAGGTTGAATTACGTTCATGATGTAGCAGGGCAAATAAGAGACACAGACGGAAAAGAACAGCGCTTGTCTCGTTACGTACTTCTTTGGCGTCTGTGTCCGTTATGAGCTTGATGTCTCGTCTGTATGCCAGCGCTTAAATTACTCACCTCGCGTCAGATTGCGACCACCGTTCCAACGTTTTATACGGCTTAGAAAACTGACTGCCAAATTCACAAATCTTTTCTTTTGGTAAGCTCTCTTGGCCTTCGGCCGGCCGCATTCGGTCGCACATTGCAGTCCAATAAGTCCATATTCCTTAATTAGCAATGCGCGCTGCGCAACAAATGTGGGACACTCTAAAACGAGATGTTCAAGTGTCTCATAGGAGCCACAAAACGTACACGACGGGCTGTCCACCCCTTATGTAATACCCCCAACCCTGGGGGCCTTTAAGGTAATAAAGTGAAAAGTGAAAAAGTGAAAAATAATGCCCAGCATAATAATCGGCTAGAATTTGCTCTTACGACGAATTCTAGCGTAAAAGCGTTGTGTGAATACGGGCCAAAGCCTCTAACAAACGCATCTTACGAATGAATTGTTCGTGAATTCCAGCCAATCCCGATGCTAGACACATTGTTAGGAAGGCGGCCAGCCCATGGCAAAAAGCGCTTACGAGCGAGAAACGTTCGTGAATTAGACCTGTGAACTTCTCGGAAGAAAATATTGTTCCACATTTGCAGTGTTACTGAATTCAACTCAACCTTATTTTATATCACTGACAATGTCAATCATCATCGATAGTTCCTGCACAATTTTTTTTTCTGTCCCGATCGGGAAGTCCTGTGACTGCGACATTAAATAAGCAGTGGAAATCGAGGAGAATGACTAAGCTCGACATCGACGAGACTGAGAAAGCAGAGAGATCGTTGCGAGTGTCATTACCCCGGTTACTCTATAAAGGTCGACAACTGTGTCAAGCGGCCAAAGCGTCCACTTCGGATACAGGCAATGACTGCAAGCCCCGTTTAGCTGCGGTGACAGATGTATCAAATAAAAGCCACAGTCCCGCACATTGATTGGTGCTATATGAGAAGAAGATTGGGACAAAGCGATGAATGTGTTAGCAGCACTCCCAGCTGTTGTATATTATTATCATTATTAATAACTGTCTTGTACACATACAACACAAGGACGCGAAGGAAAAAGGGAGGGAGCAAGCAGGGGCACAACGCCTGCCTACTCTCTCAGGAGGAGGGCATAGAGGAAATGAAAGCATGAGGAAAGAAAATAGGAAATGAAGAAATGACGGAGACACAGACAGAACAAAAGAAAATACCCACAATGTCTATAAACGGGAGGCCAAGTCAGTGTCCTTCAGAAAAGTTAGCAGGGCTCGATGGGCCTGGTCACATCGGGAAGCGCAACCCCTTGGAAATAAGCAATCGTCAAGGATCGCACATTGCAGTCCAATAAGTCCATATTCTTAATTAGCAATGCGTGCTGCGCAACAAATGCGGGACACTCTAAAACGAGATGTTCAAGTGTCTGACAGGAGCCAAAAAACGTACACGACGGGCTGTCCACACGTCCTTGTCGGTATAGGCGTTCGCGCACCAAGACAGACCCAACCCTTAAATTATATACGAGATACCTATAAGCTGTTGTATACGAGATACCTATAAGCAGTCATTTCGTACTTTACCTCTAGTCATTCCGTTCACTATTGCTCAATGCAGTACGTAGCATGGTGTTGTTAAGTAAGCCAAACAATTCCATTATTTTCTTATACTCTACCGTTCACACCAGCCTATCCCGGTGATAATGTGAGCAGACTCACGCTCGGGGCTACTGGCGAAGCGCGAGAAGGAATGGAATGGAAGCGGAATAGAATTGAAAAGCAACGAAATAGAACCATTACATCAAACTGCCCCACATTTCAAGTGCTAGCCCTTACGTACATCAAAAGTGCAGGTTATAGAAACAGAGGCATTATGCCCTCGTGCAAGGCTGCGCATTTCATTTGCAAGAGCACACCTGCACTGTTACAAATTGTGCACCAATAATGTTATTGTAAGTCGTATTAACGGTGAACACAACCTAGTTGTGCTTCGCGCTGGTGAACACTTCATGAGCGGTACCACAAGTCTCAGGTGAAGCGTCAATAAATTTGAATACCAGCCTCCAGTTACAGGTGCAGTTGTATATCTAGCAGAACAACAGGTCATTTTAGTACGAACGCGCCACCAAAGTCCAAACAAAATCAGGACAACCAAAGCTATCGAGCCCAGAGTACTCTTCAGCGATTCCCGCTTATCTCGTCTTTAAATGTGACTCTTTTCCCCCTTTCCATCTCTCGTATCGACGCCAGAACCGATTCGAGCGGAACAGCGGACTTCTGGTACGCACTATGACACGCACAACACAATTCTCCCAAAAGGCCTCACGGTTAACTGCAAACATCGAATGAAAACCAACTTCACAAGCTATGCACTACAACAAGCGAAAAAGGCCAGCTTGGCAAAATAAAGACTGCATCGGTGGGACAAAGCGCGGGTCAACCGGGAACGTCTTCTTTTGCTCGCACGACGACAAGGAGAGGACAGGCTTGGATGAGCAGCTGGTCGTCGTCTCGAGGCTCGAGTGAAAAAAAAGAAAAAAAAAAGAAAAAAAGGTAAAAAAGAAACTTGACCAAGAAATTGCGTACTGATGAAAACCAATCTATACTGGTTTCCTTGTTTGTTTGGCAAACCCTATCGCGAGGAGCAACAACTGTGCTCACCATGGCTTCCGGCCTCGGGGCTGGGTGGTTGTATTCCGCTCTCAAGCGAGCTAGCTCCTTGTATTTCTTTATCGCTTCGGAGCGTTTCTGTTTGCTCGTCGAGTGTCAGCGGCGACCAACAGGCGACACACAGATCTCTTCTACTCTATTCTTCTTGCTGTTCGGGACGTATACTGTACGTGGTGATCGCATTAGAGACATGGAGTTGGCCCGAAGTCGGCGCGACCGTACAGGGGCCCGATAGGACACGCGTTCAGCGAACCGCCCGTGGATACGCCACCGTTTGCCATTCCCGGTATACTCGGGTTCGCTTCCGCGAAGAGTCCTTTGCAAAAGCGCCACCGGAAAAGAGGTTCGACCTTTGCTTCCCGCTTGCCTGTCCCTACCCTAACCCTTCTTCCTTCCTGCCCATATACTTTCCGACTGTCTATCTGCCACCAGAGATCACGCGCAGTGAGACCGACCGGAGTGGCAAAGAGGGCGAGGGGCAAGTGGGCGCGTTGCTTAGCCAGCCGTGTCAAGCTGTCGGTCGACGAAGACGACAACTCGAGGAGATACAAGCGTGAAGATTGCGGCTCTCGGAAGAAGGGGCGAGCGAGCGATCGAGGTCTGCCTGGCCGGACGCGCGGACACGGCAGACAGGCAGAAACGCTGCTCTTGGCTGCAGAGCGTTTCCGCTGCTAATCGATGTGATGACCTCCGCTGTTCCGCCGCGGCGTTCTCGCTTCGCTTTGACTCGCCAGCCCCACGCAGTGGTTCGCCCCGCACTCGAGCTCACGTCTTCCTATTTTGCTTCCTTTCCGTCTGGAGCGTTCGGGCCCTTTGTGTGGAGGTAAAGTCCCCTACTCTTCCTAGGCGCACCTAAAACTTGCCGCTTCCTTCCGTCCAGATCATCTTCTTTTCTTTCCTTCTTTTCTTTTTTCCCCCTTTTTGCGTGTTATGTACTCTCTTTCGCCCAGAACAGTGACAGCCAGGCTTTCACATAGCTGTCCTGCCGAAGACTCAGCCGTTGTTCTGTATACTAACTGTTACTTATCTTTGTGTCTGTGTGTGTGTGTGTGTGTGTGTGTGATTCGGGAACTCGTCGCCAGCTCGGAAAAAGGGACGCCTGTTAGACAATTGAAATGTCCCTACAGCGGGCTACAGCTTCGTTGTTCCGCGTTGAAAAAAAAAAAAAACGCGCTCATCGGATCCCGACTAAAACTCGGAGAGCGACGACCAGGAGAAACAATGGCACGAAGGAAAAGAAGGCGGAGACAGAGTGCGCACTGTTCTGTACACGTCCTGGCAGTCCATATACACTCTCCTATTCCGCTCCGTCCAAGAACAACTGTGGTGCAGAGCTTCATTTATTTTTTGTTCCTGTTTGCTTTCAAGGTGACACCGAGACGGCTGAAATATCGACTCCACTTTACCGCCTCCCGTTTCAAGTTAAGTCACGCTGTTATTTATTGATCGCTTTCTTTTTTTTTTATCCTAGCGGAGCTCCTTCCTTCAGTGAATAAAAGTGCTTCAGAAGACTTCGCGCTTCGCGTTTAGTGCTTTTTTTTTCTTTATCCAACAATATATATTTTTTTTCACGACGCAGCGATTTCGAACTCAAGTCCGCCTCCGCTTCACATTACGGAAGTTCGGTTGCTCGCTCGAGCGAGTAATTCTTTTTAATTTAGTTTCCGGTACTTCTCGAATAAGCAGCGCACTCTGAAATCCTATATAACTGTTATTCACAGATAGGCCTTACTACTTTCATGAGCGACGGGCGTGATATACGAGATCATTTTTTTTCTTGCTTGAAACCTTTAATTTTTCTTATCAGAAGCGGTTGCATCAAAAGCGGTTGCAAAGAAACCTATTTTTCGCCCTAGTTGTTTTCTTATTGTTCTCGTGAACTATCGAGCATTGCCTGATCGCAAGAAAGAAAGAAAGATCCGCCAGGAGAAATCAGGGGCCCGTTTAGAAGCGTGTGCAAAACTAGAAAAATTGTAGTCATTTCACAAACGTGTACCGATGTCTCTACGTACCTAAACACGCCGTTGACTAAGTGAAAGCACCGAAAGAAACGAAATTGTCAAATTGCAAGGAGTTTGTGCTTAGACAGACGAGGTTGAATAACTGACTCGAACAGAAATACAACATTCTCATTGTATGACTCCTTCCTCAAAGATGATGGCAAGTGTTTCGCGTTTTATTCATGACATTACGAGAAAGAATGCGTCGAAGTGAAAGATATAAGTATGACAGGCTATATGCCGCATTATACGCGAGTCTTCAACGCTGTCAGTGGAGTAACTTGTGTCACTGGGGCTGCTGTATCAGTCTACTGTGCCCGCTTTATATGGCTTAGTCGTTTGTGTGATGAAGCTCCATTGCAACTTAACCTATAGTCATTCAAAATGAGATGGGCAAATGAGTGCCCACGTTACATTTCCAAATGAAGCCATTTTCATTTTTGAAAAGGGATAGTATAGGAAAATATGCTACTTGGAAGCCGGCCATGACCAATTGTTATTGATTAATAAGGCACCAAAGAATGCGTAAATATTTAAAAAAAGGCGATAGAGAAAATTTATTATATGAAATGCAGAGATGTGGGTCTTAGTCTGTATTCTCTGGCCTGCTGCTCTGTGCAGGGAAAAAAAGAAAGGGGAAGAAATAGAGTGACGAAATATTATTTATTTATTTATTTATTTATTTATTTATTTATTTATTTATTTATTTATTTATTTATTTATTTATTTATTTATTTATTTATTTATTTATTTATCAAATGCCCCACTTGAGGTGCATTACATGAGGGGTGGGACCTTTATGACAGGAAGCATTCTTCAATGCACTTCTTGAAGGTTGTGGCTTAGCAATACAACACAATGTCAGGACTGAGGGCATATCAATCCTTCGAATTTTGTATTAAGGAGGACCGGAGATGGGAGGAGGTGTGAGCGTGGCCAGGGTAAACAGCTTAGCAGTGGCTTGCGCGAAACCATGATCGGTGGCTAGGAGTGATGGCGGAGTTGCCGAGCTGCTAACGATATAATTTTATTTTTAAAAAAGGCAAAGGCGAGATATTTTACGTCTGGATTCCTAGCTGGAAAAGTGGGCACGTGCGTTCAGTTGGGTGACGCTGGAATGATAAGAAAAAATTAAAAAAAATTAACCTAGCGGCACGGTTATGAACGCTTTCAAGGGTTTTAGATATGCCAGATTGGTGGGGATCCGATATTTAGCATGCCTACTCTAGTTTAGGACGCACTGGAGTAGAATAAGCTAATCATTTGACAAATGATGTAGCTAGGCGCTTATTACGTCGCAAGTAGCCTAGAACGCTATTGGTTTCATTGGTTATACGAGTAAAGTAAGATGACCAACTAAGGTCGTGTCGTATGGTTACGCCGAGGTACTTGCATGAGAGTGCAACAAATATGATTCTGATGGTGTAGATATAAATAACCACGTACAACCCAGTTGTTTCCTTAAAGTCTTAAGCCTAGTCCAGTGCTCTTCAAAAAGTCTGTAACAGCCCTTGTGGTTGCTGTTACTGCGGTGCGGTAACACATTGCGGACAAAAGAATACTTTTGGACAATGGTTGCCTTCCAGTGGCTGCAAGCATAGAAGCCACCGGCTTCCGTCGTGACGCGTAGAGAAGGCAGTCGCAAAATACGTGTAGTGTTTTAGACACTTGGCAACGTTCGCAGATCGGGCTGTCCGCACGGCCGATAAGCTATGCGCAGAAATAAGTAAAAGCGACGCCCAGGCGAATCCAGTGAAGCAGGCTTGCTTGGTTTCGCTTGACTTTATCTGGGACGCTAAAAGTACTGCCAGAGTCTCGACATTGCTCACAGGCGCCTGTATCTATATATGGTCTGGCTGAACCCTGTAATCTCCTCTATGAAAGCATTGTGGACGGAAACCTACTCGCGGTTTGGTACTTAATTAAAGGCTTGACCTAATAAGAAGTCAGCATAGGCATGTTAACTGAAAGCACGATTAAGAATGGCACATCCAGCCGCTATTATAACTCATAGGAGGCGACCACAAGCAACGGTAACAACGAAGTGGCCAGACCTGAGATTTATACCATCCTATATACGTGAGGAGTAAACCAGCTACTACAATCTCCCCTTTAAATTGCCAGGCAGGGCTCAAAAGATAACCAAAGTACAGATAAAGGTATGAAGGCTGCCGCGGGCACGGCAGGCCTGTTTTTCAATTAGTGGCATAAGACATGAATCGTGATAGCAACAAAAGCTTAGAATAAATAGTAAAGCAGCACGAGAGGAACTAACGAGCATGTGAGACGTTCTGACTTGCCATAAGGATTAATTGAAAACAAGTGTTCCACTTTTGTTTATAGACAAACTACGAAAACTGGAGGTGAATAAACAGGATCATTGGGAACATTGCAGCAGCAGGTAATTATAACCAACGAAACTTAATTTCGTGAACATATTTGGAAACATAAGCCCCTTCTAGCGGAGAAAATCAGCGCGAAGTTTCGAATTTTATGAATATAGTAGTCCCATGAAACGTGATTTGATGTTTAAGTTATGCATACATGAAAGTCTAACTTTTAAGAGCTGAAATGGAATAACGTAAACACAATTTCACATGGACGAGCTTATCAAACCTGAATCAAGTATTTCATCAAAAGTGTACAACGAAGCATTGCGATTCAAAATATTGCTTTCAATTGAGAGCAAAATAAAAAAAGTGTTTCTCGTAAGCTTGAATTCACCTGTAAATGGCAATGGTTGCATCGTCTTAAAGAAAGGCTCAGTGCTCGAGAAAAATAGGAAAAAGGTGAAAACTGTTCACGCGCAGCTGCAGGCTTCCAGCGGCATCAGTTTATCGCAGTCCTTTCAGAAGCCTTGAAAAGAGGAAGCGTTCCGGGGAAATGTTGGAGGCGATTCAGCAAGCCGACATCACATACGAGAAATACAACGAATCGACAAAGTAGGGCTCGGGGGCATTTTCTTTGTTCTTTCTTCCTCTTCGGCTCTCGGCAGTTTTCCGCTATGCTTGTTTTCGCTGATAGTGTTTCCGTGCTAGTTCTTTATCTCGACTTGGTAAACGGTGGAGACATTCAGGGACAAAAGAGGCGATGAGAATGTGAGTGGTAGACAGCGCCTCCTTGCTGGTGCATGTCACGTTCTGTCAGCTTGTCTTTCTACTTCTTTTTTACCGCTCCCGGGTATTTCGCTCCCGTAGGGTTTGACCTGTTTGCAAGACAGCTCTCAACTATTTCCGGGACTAGCTACGCGCACAAGCAGGGTGCAACGGTGGTTGGTGTCTGTCGTGCGTCACTAGCCAGTAGCATAACGATAAGCTAACGTTACGGTAACGATACCGTAACGGTACACTGTACGTGAGCCGGTTTTAGTTGAGGGCCGTTTTGACAGAAAAGGGAGAACTGAGTGCGTTTCGGAACCGCTAACGAGCCTGTCGTAGCCTTACGAGGTGAAAGCAAGAGATGCAAATGTGCCACCCATCCATCCAGGTGTGAGCAAGGTGTGATTGAAATGTATATTAGGATCGATGGTTATTGAGTACTAGGAGATTATTAACGGACGTGAATTGTGATAACTGCGCACCTTCATCAACCGGGCCCTAAAGTTAGTGCTTCGCATTGAAGTCACTGACGATTACAAATGAGTACATGATGTGAATGATGCAAGCTTGAATTTCGTCGAGCGATGGATTGAGTCAAGCATAAAGCTTTGCATAAAGTGCGATGATGGTAAATGTAACACCGGCACTCGCGCAGTTCGCTGCTACTACTAATTCTGAGGTGTGACATATAAATATGCCGTACCCATTAACGGGTACTGAAAGGTATACACGGTACGCCTCGATAATACATACAGTTGAGTCGCGGTACTGTTCCTGAGGTAACAATGAGCGAGCTGCCCCGAATGGACCCAAGAAACGTCGTCTTCTCTTGGTAGCGCAATGACCTGCGCGATCATAGAATTTTGGCAAAAATGACCGTGAGGTGAACCTGGGGTCGAACCGCCGCGAAACGGTTGCTCCAAGAAGTTCCGGTTCAGCTTCAGTTCTAAAATGGCGGGAAACGTATCGATTCGGTTCGGTTTCAATCCAGATGAAAATAATGGTTCAACTCCGGTTTTCGGTTCAGTTACTCTTTGTTTCAACAGCCTGAAAACATGAGTAATACAGCTTACTGTTAAGTTATTTGGTGCGTTGTTACAACATGTCGACGCAAGGGTCGACTTTGTAGACAGGAACCACTGAAATTAACGCAGTGCCGGCGCAACAACGGCGACAGGTACACAGCTCTGCACAGGAGCCTTTTCTTAGAAAGTTACCGTGTACCGTATGATCTTTGTCACTGTATTAGCCTAGTCTACAAAATGTCTTTCTGCATTTTTTTTTCTTTTCGGTACAACTGCTTCCACAAAATGAAAGCTGTCTGATCCTTACGTCAGCACTGTACGCAGAAGAAAGAAAAGTGGTTCGCAGACATTGTTTTGTTGTTTGGAGGAGAACGTAGTGCAACAGTCGTCCAATGCACGTCAGCGCATTCCCCCAGTTTTATTAAAGACATAAAAATGAACGAAACCATGAAATTGCGCTTTCTTGTGAAGTCTTATAACTGTTAGCCGCTGCGCCTGACAATATAAACCTTTGCGTTAGTTTACCCTGTCACTCAGTAAGTTCTAGTGCCTGAAGTAACAAAATTGGCAGGCTGGTCGACTCATCAACATTTGTCTTCTTGGCTCTAGCATATCGACACTGACACGCAAACACAGCGAGCACTAAAGCTAAACGCTGAAGCGTTTTGGTTTTTATGAATGCTGCCAAACTCAGTGTTTTCACAAGAGCCCACGTTAATTGAAAGGAAACAGGCTTTTACTTTTTAAGCAAAGGGAATCTATTTGTTGCTTGTAGCGAACTGCCGAACTCAATAAACGCCCCAGACTGTAAGGCAGTTGAAAGTTTTGTCCCCTGAAGCACTCGTGTTCATAATGAATCGAAAAAAAAAATAAAAAGCAAGGGAGAGACTTGCAAATATTAAGATGCCACAAGAATAGTTGAATGAAAGTTTACATAGACCGCAAACCCTTGGGAAGTAACATTTGAGTGCCCGCTTTCATTTGCTGTCTCGTGTGACTTAATTTTTTGCACCGTGAAGGCCTTGTGTCTGCTGAAATATCGCCGAGTCTGAAAGAGAAAACATGCCTTCAATTTAGCACAGGCAAAAGCTCCGCAGTGAACGTACCAAATGAATAGGAATGTCCACCAATGAGTACAGCTGATGCGTTATCATGCTTTATACGCCGAAGCTGTATATCTTCATTTATATATTTATTGACTAATGTTTATTTATTGATATTATTATCATTGAAGTTATTGAATAATAATTTTTTATAATTTATTTATTGATTAAATATTTATTATTTATTGATTAAGCTGTATATATTTATTTATTTATTTATATGACTAGGATCCCGGGATTTTTTCGTCTCTGTAGACAAAAAAGAAAGAACCAATCACAGTGGAAGGCGCGCACCGCTTGCGCCGCTACGTTCCTTGCAGCCCCACCAGATAGCGCTCGCCTCCACTCATCCGTGGCAGCGGCGTCGCCGGCCGTGCGGGGGAAAGAACACACACACACACACACACACACACACACACACACACACACACACACACACACACACACACACACACACACACACACACACACACACACGCACGCACACACACACACACACGCACACACACACGCACGCACACACACACACACACACACACACACACACACAAAAGCCTGAAAGCTCGCGTTCGCGCATAGCGTTCGCCGCAGGCGTCTCCCGATAAAGATGACGGTTTCATAAGCTGCAGTTGCCGGTTAGCGGCAACTGTAGCATACGAATCCGGGAGCAACGTCACTACACTTTCATATGTAAAAGAACCCGCCTAGCAACTGAATTCAGTGTTGTGATAGCGCCATGGAAAGGCCACGCATATATAGTTAGGACTCCCTAATGCCACATACACACTAGCGGCAAAACGCGCGCGGTGCGCCGCCGGCGGCAAGACGCGCGCCGCGAAAGCAGCGGCGCAACAGATGTTTCTTGCCGCGGCAGGGATCGCTCCTGGACCGATTTTTTTGCGGTTTGCCGGGTGCCGCGTGCCGCGAATGAAGGAGACCAATGAGAGCGGCCCGCTTCCGTGACGTGCGTGCGGGAAACTGGTGACATGCGGACCCGCCCGACCGCTCGTTTCGTACTCGCGTCCGCTGTTAGCAGGAAACTCGTCTCGCGCTATCATCTGCACGCATCAGCTCCCGGACCAAGCTGACGGATAGTTCGAGAAGGGGGGAGAGAGTCTAGTCTGTCACGTAATTGCCGCAGCGGCGCGCCGCCGGTTTGTGTGGCCGCCCTGCCGCTGCTGCGTTTTGCCGCCGGCGGAGCGCCGCGCGCGTTTTGCCGCTAGTGTGTACGTGCCATAAGAGCAGCGTGAACACGATGAGCAGCGATAGGAACAGCAACGTGTAAATGTGCACAACGGCGTCGTGTTCAGGCTAGGCAGGATGCAGCGGTTCCTGCCCATATCAAGCCACGCAAAGTTAGGACGCCTGACCAGCACCGCGAATACGATGAGCGATGAAAGGAACAGCAACGTCAATATGCAGAACGGCGTCGGGCTCAGGCTCGGCAAGACGCATTTCAAGGCCACGTCACGTTAGTCTATCGGATGAAGTGATATCAGCAAAGCTGTGGTATTACCACCTTCACAGCGTGAATTGGAGCCTAAATTTTAGAGCGCAGCTCTTAAGCGTCCGTTCCTTCTGCTAGCGTCGGCGCCGGAGGCGTAACCGAGCGAACGAGCACAGCGAAAGATGAAAGACCGAACGCGCATCGGGAGATGACGAGACCAATGAGAGCGGCCCCTTCAGTGACGTGCGCGCGGGAAAGTGATATCATGCGAACCCGCCCGACCGCTCGATGCGTACTCGTATCTGGTCTCAACCGGACCGCTCGTTTCGTAGTATCGTCTGCTCGCTTCAGCTCTCGCTCGCGCTTGTTTCGTTTTCTTGGTTTGGTCTCGTTCGCGCTTGTTTCGATTGTCATGGTTTGCGATTGTTTTTTACATTGATGAGTCTAAACCGAGACATCCCGATGGAAAGGCTTTTGGAGTCAGTGCGCCATATCCGATTCTGTACGACACGACATACCCTGAATACAAGCACGCCAAGGCGACACCCAGTCCTCATTCTCTTTGACTTTGGAACGCGGCGACGCCGCAACAGAAGAGGGCCCACCAACACGATTATGATCAGTAGCAACGACGTCATCATCTTCATAAGGCGTGACTCACGTTAAGAGTGAAGGAAGGGTGTAAAGATAGCGCCGACCTCTCAGCAGACGAAGGAAAAAGCACGCGACATCTCGCACCCACAGAGAGGAGGCAAAATTTTCATGCTCTCACATGACTACGCGCAGAGGCTCGCCGCCCTTCGGTATGGCTACTTTGCCGCAGCGCCGGCGGTGCGTTTTACCGCTAGTTTGTATGGGGCTTTCTGTGGTGACAATAGCATCGATATAGCGCCATAGTAACGCGCGTTGTTTGTTCACCGATGACGCCATCGATAAGGCATGCGGCGAGCGCGTCAAAACAAAGAGCTGCATGAGCGAAGGTCTGTCTGCGGCGGCTGCTATAAATCGCGCTCATGCGTCACCCGCGCGCTGCCTCTCGCGATTGGCGAGTCAGTTTCTCCACATTTCGCTCCATTTTCAACGTGCCGCATGAGACACATTGTCCGCACCAGCCAATACATCGCGCAATGAAAACATGTACAAAGCTGCGCTCAAGTTTCGCATTAGGGATCATCGTAATCGAGGGGGATTTTTTAAACACTGCATCAGAGTACTTTCTCAATAAGCTACTCACTTATGAGTTCACCGTAGCACCCAGTACCTTCATTTCTATCATCTTCCCCCAAACACCCAGACATTTAATTGTTCTTATCAGATTCATATTTTCTGTCCCCACGTTTTCCCACAACCAGTTATAGTTTCTTTCCACGAAATCTGCATATTATTTATTGTATTAAGAAAGTCGTAAACATTGCTTAGGGGTGTTAGACTACACATTCGAAGAGAAGGGTGCACAGACACGGAAAAGGCACTTAGTTGTCTGTATGTCTTACCCTTCGTATGTCCACTTTACCACCCCAAAACAATTTTAATAAACTCAACCAACTTGCCCAAATCCTATAAAAAAGTAGGTGTGCGTATAGCTCGTGGTCAACATGAGGGCATCGCATAAGGAACATTTCCTTGCTTATTACAGCGTCAATATAAAATCAAGGAATCTATTAGTCGGCGTAATGACAAAAGAGCGCTTTTACATTGGTAGAAAATTGTTTAGATGACTTCCGTTTTCCTTACACCGACACCAACAACGACAACAACAAAACACGGTGAAATGCAAATTTTATCCCAGCGCAATGACGTGTAATTGTTCACCGATCAAGTTACATGGCTTTCCTTACGTGTACATTGTGACAAGTAGTGAAAAATGGATTTCGGAGCCGGCTACGCATATTACACATCTTTTCGCGAAAATAGCACGTCTGATAAGCGCATCATGAGTGTCAGCTTTTGTCTCATCTCCGAAATTATAAATAAATTTCTTCAAGTGCAGTTTGTCAAAGTACGACTGCCGTCTCGAATAGCTTTTTTTTTTTAGACATTTCACGCTTTTATTGAAACACCAGAGAAGACAAGTAAATCACTCCTTGTCACCTTATGCAATCACAACGTTGAATGAAAGTGACGTGCATCGCACGCAGTTTCCCAATGCTCCTTTCGCGGTTCTTCACTTGACTTTATTCAATAAAACAGTATTTCGCTCTTGACATACCTACCACCCAATCGCATGCTTTGAGCCTAACTGAAGCTAACTTTGTATTCTGCAAACGAAGCACCATCACCCAAATACAGCGTTCTGTATAATCCCGTAAGGCTCTGCAAACTAAACGTCACATTTCTTTCTCTCTTTCTCTCTTTAGCTTGCAAACCATCGGCTATGAAACGTCGATTACACGCCATGCCTCGAGCGCGGACTTCCAGTTGAATCTGCTCACCAGCTAAAGGCGTGTGAATAGCCCATGGCCGGCGAGAAATGGTCTGGCGAACTGCCCACATTCTCATGGCGTTCCATACAAAGCGTTTACTCGTGTAAACACTTCGGGACAGAGCGTGAGCCCCTGCTCTCGTCGGAATATACAAGTACTGGAGCAGCATCGAATTCAGCTCACCGGCCACGTCGAGAGAGAGGAAAGAGGAAGTCTTTGACTAAAGGCTAAAGTAGGCGCAAGTAAACGAGGAGACTGATCATGGGGAAGAACACAGGGACCTAAGGGAAGGGTTGGACGGGCAAGAGGAGATATCGGGAAAGGGTTCGCAGGGAAAAACTTAAGCTACTTTTGGCGGAAGTCTTCAGCCCCCGGGAGAGCGACGAGACAAAAGAAGAGAGAGCGCAGGCCGGTGCTGCATCCATTATGCATGAATCGCACCGCGGCGAGGAAGATACTCGAGTATGGGCCGGCTTATATCAGTCATTGTATTCCATACACGCGCCTTTAGTGTGCGCGCGTGTCTGTACGCCGGCGAGTATTTGCTCTAGCTCCTTTAAGCGTGGCCACTGAGGTTATGCGGCATGTCATGGAGCAAAAAAAAAAAAAAAGAATAAATGAAACAAGGCGTGCTGGAGGTATGTTTATAAAGTTCCTATTCTTAGGTTCGGTTTCTCTTTCATGTATTTATTTTATTTATTTTATTTCTTCAATTTGCTGTGTTGCACGAGTCCGCAAATGTGACGCGATGCGCTCACGGGCGCACCGGATCGAGCCGCCATGTAGAGCAGGTCTCTTTCTTGTTCTCTTTTTTTTTCTGATTTTACTCTCCTGGGCAAGCGCACAAACGGTCTTGCTTACATATTCATTGCTGCCATTTGAATAGGAATAGAAAGGTATAACGGATACGTAGCAAAACACTTATTCGAAAGTGAAAGTGTCGATATAGAACGCGCGCGTTCTGTTACAAGAAATGGAGAGCGCGGATATTTTTTGAGACGTTGTGTTCCCAAGAACGATGCGCATCACGAATTGGCGTTCTTCGCCGTAGGCCCATTAAACTTTCATGGGCAGCATTCGCGTGCACAAAACAGCGCTACGTGACATAAGTACGTGCGGTTTACTTCATGGATACATTGTTATAAAAGGGCCTCCTGCCTGTACAATGGCATCAGCCACTTTTTTTTTTTTCGTGTGGTGATCGTATCTAATTGATAATGCTGCAAAGAGGAAACCACTGGATTACCTAGGTCGTTTACAGATTAAACCATATCTTTTATTTGAAGACAATTTACCATTTGCGCCTAAATCGATGTATGATGATCGTTCAATGAACGTCGAAATTATCCATGAAGTCGTTTATTCTAAACACACAATCAACCGCACTAGCATTCTATTTGAAACACCCAAACAAGCATCCTTGCAGACTATTCTAAGCACCAAGATAAAGGATTTAGAGATGCTGTTCTAGACCTCAAAAAAAACTTTCATTTGCATTTAAGCGCTTCACCTGCAGGCGTGCATACAGGGCATAGAAATATATACTTACGAATAGACGGGAAACAGCTCGTGCGCTACGACTGAAGCTTACTTTCTCCCTTTATTAAATTTGGTTATTTGGCTGACTTAGTCACGGCTTTAAGGTCACCAAAACAATGGGGTGAGCTCGCATAGCCAGTCACCATTGCCTGGTCCTGTGCGTTACTTAAATAACCCTTGCCGAGAAATGACGCGTCTCTCCTTCACTTCAGAAACGTCAGTAAATTCACGTCCTCCCCCTCCCCGCTGCATTTAAAATTAGTGACCCTTTTCATAGAGTTTTCAGATGGTAATGAACAATAAAATGAGGTAATCTACGTATCATCTCTTTATCACCTTCGTGATAAGCAGGTTTCTTTATATCTCGTTTTCCGCGGCAACTATCTTGCCTTCTCTCAGCTCGATATGTTCTGGACCAGTGGGAGTATTGCAGTGCCTTTTCGGACGCCTCAGCTTACGCCTATATGCTGGTTGCGGTCCCCTAAACCTGTCTCCGTATTGAAATTATTACAGGATCAATGTTCTCTAAAACATCTACGTAAAAATAATCACATAACTTCGCTGCTCTTGCCCGGCAGTTGTGTGTAATGGTCATGCCAACCACCGCAATTCTTCGTTATTATTATTTCAACTTAAATGGACCCTGCAGCACCGAAACATTATAGCAAAGGAGTGGGCTCAACAGAACTAAAACTCACTAAAATCGCAAGGAAGCAATTTCAACAACAGGTAGTAAATAATAGCCACGTACAAGGAGAATATTCACAAACTATTATTCACTGTGTTGTAAAATACAGCTATATCGGCTGTAACGCCATCCGCAGATGAGACATTCTATTCCGAAACTGTTCGTAGAATGTAGCTTCAGGTAGTTTTACCTACATGCATATATAGTTTGGTATTCATAAGGCACTGAATCTCCCATATTTTACAACTGTGGTCTCATCTGCAGGAGACGTAACGGGTAGCTTTTTTGGTGTTTGAGGTTATATATTCCGATCGCGGTGTTACAAATCGAGTGTAAAAGCTTAGGTCTGTATTTTAGCCTTCTTGCATGGAATGGCTCTATCCCAATACTGTTTTTGAAGTGCGCAGCTGGTCGACAGTGTTTTTTTGACAACTGGAGATGACCACCATCAAGCGTCGGACAAATGCTGATATCGTCGATGCAGGTAAAATCTACTTAAACTTATTTGATTTTCCACGCAACAACCCTAGCACATCAGACTTATAGCCATACCAATTGCGATATAATTACTTGGCCCTCCTTTTCTTCGTAATCCAAAATATTGATTAGCTCAAAGCTTGGGTGCTTACTAATAGTACTGCGTTTTTTTTTTCATTTTTTTATGATTGAGATAAAAATAAACAGAAGAGTTGTTGGTCGCCGTTGGCTGGCGACGTCTACTCTTTTTTTGCATGATTGATCATATAAGAATAAATAATTAGGTAAATATACATGCTCACATTGGATAATGCAAAAGAAATATGAGAGAGACGTCAACACACTAAGAGTGAAAGTCACTTTCGAGAAATTCTCACTTGCAGTGAAGCCGTGGACGTCTGGTGTGCACATGTTTAAGTGTACAAATACGGTAATTACTCACGATGCAGTAGAGTCAATAATTGTCCAAAATTCTAGCGTCTTTAAAGAAGCGTTGAAGTCCTTTCATAATATTGTCAGATTCATGGGTATAAAAGAAAATAAGGTACATGCAAATTTCTCTGCCCGCAAAATTTCGCACACTCCACCGAGAACAAAAACATGAAGGAACAAGAAAATCTGCAACCTCTAGAATTATTATCTAATTCAAATCAATAAATAACACTTTTCATTATTCGGCTTTTCTTGTTCTGGTGGATCTGTAATTTCCAGGAGTTTCTTTTAAGCATAGTGGTGATGACGGCACCATCGAAGCAAGCCTTAAGCTTTCTCACTTAGTGGCGACGCATGATTAGGCTAACCAGTGCTCATTGGCTGCTGGTTAGGAAAATTATCATTAAAGAACTCTGTGCTGCATTCGGTGTAGCTGTATCTTTTGCGCTGTGCTTGGAAGCATAACAGTCGCTTGCTGTGCTCACTCAATCGCATTCCGCGTTGGAAAATGCTGAACCTTTTCCCGCCAGCTAACTAGTTTCTTTCACTAAAGGTGCTGAGTGCCTCGATTTGAGGCCGCAACAGTGAATCCCGGATATTACTTGAAAAGCAACGTGCCCCAAGCGACAGACTATCACTAATGCGTGATGTATAGGAAGATTGTTGGTCGCCCTGGGAGGTGAAATGACAATGGAAGATGAAACTTACCACCCTGACATGCGCCCCAAAATTGAGAGCGCCAAACATATTTCAGAACTCTAAGGATGCAATCCGCAATCACTTTAGGGCGATCCACAAGACTCGACACCCAGCCTGTGTGATCCACGGACTTACTCGCGAAGAATTAAGCGACGCTGTTGTACCGCGTCAGAACCGACTCCGCGTACACTACTCCGGCTTGGTTATTCCAGAGGGGACGATGCGCTTCCCCGCTCTCTGCCCCTTCTGTGGTGATATCGGCGACATCAAACATTTCAGCCCTCAGCTCGACACAAAAAGAAAAGCGATGGTCGACAGCCCTCAAAAGAATGGTGTTTCATACAGGACCTTTGAACATGTCGTTTTCCCCGGAGGGCCCGCGGCAATCAGTAAGAGAGCGCAACGACTGCTGATTGCCTTCATGCGAGACACGAGGCACTTCGACACCTGGTTTCACACTCCTGATCTCAACTAACAGGAGGCTCAGGCGGAACAATTGCCGGCTATGTATTTCAGGCTGCAACACCACCACCACTACTACCGCAGGAAAAGCGTTCTTGCAAGAAATTGCTCGAAGAAACATTTGATTCTTCAGTGTGCAAAGTAGCCTTCCTTCGCGAAGAAAGTTGCTGGTGGAATAAGTACTGTTACTATACTCTTTTTCGTAAAATGTATTTTTTAAATTCTGCACTTATTAGCTGCTCTGATTGCTTTTCTCAGAGCATACATTAGTTTATCATAAACCGTTCAGATTTTAGCCTCTTCTTGTTCCGAACGTCTACCAACATGTTCGTAACGCTGGCGTCAAGAAACAATGATGCTCTTTGCACATGAACAATGTATTTTGCGATTACGCCAAATAACTTGCCCAGGACCGAGATAAAAGGCGTTCGTTATCAAGTAAAGGATATCATTCAGTGCAAAGCTTGAGTGCATTTCATTTGACTGCCCTTTGTAGGAAGGACACCAAAATTGGGCTCCGGATAATCTCGATTTTTATTGAGCGAGAGGCTCTCGTTATAGAGGACGCAGCTTAGCCATGTTAGTTAATGACAGGCTGACTTATCGCATTATTCTTTCCACGAACAGCGACAAATATCAGGGACGTCGAGCACACTACGAAAATTGTACTGCCTCAGCAATTGTTACCAGGCGCGCTCGTTGGCGACGACAGGTAGCCGTTAATCGATGGCCCCGACGACGATCCCTTACAATATAAAAGAACCGTCGAGGGTGGATCACGACTCATTTAGCGCTCGGTTCCAAACGACGCGCTTAGCGATAAGGGCCTTTTACAACTACACTTTGTCAGCCAGCCAGGATATACCCCACAAAGCGTGTATTTACTCAGGCAAAAAAAAAAAAAAAAAAAAAACGTTTTCGAGCCGTTCGTTCCCACTGCCGTGTAGATATCACAACTGCCCACGGATAGAAAAGTGGATTTTGATAGCAGCTAGCAACGTTCACAACGGCAATTTCACATCAACTTTCCCTCACCTTTTATTGTTCGTTCTGTATTTTTGGCTCCGCGCTCGAAATTTCATTTCCTTCCTCTTCCGCAACAAGCGCCGAGGACAACATTCGCGGGCCCAATCTCGGAATTTTGGGACTCGGTACATTACCTCCGCTACCCAAGCCTTCTCACCCTCACCTTGCCGAGACAAACGGAGAAAGAAATATCGGTTCCTGCCAAGAAAACGACCCGTTGCCGCCAAGCTAACCGAGCGCCCCTCACTCCCCATTTTCCTCCCCCCAAACTTCCCCCGGCCTTCCCGCACCCTTCGAACACTGCCAATAATCTGAAAGCGACCGGCGGCCCACCGGCCACAAGATTTCGCCTTTATCGGAAGTGCTCGCTTTCCTCCTCTACCTCCTTCTTCTCCCTGATCCGAGCACGACGGGTGTTCACGCACGTGTCCACGAGTTTCCTATCCGCCTTTCGTCTTTCAGTTTGACCGTAGTTGGTTTTCCGACCCCTGCTTTCAATTTGATTCGATGAAGCTCTTTGTTGGCTTTTCATTGTTTTGCTTCGCTTCTACTAGTAAGAAAGGGCCAAAGTGTCGTTCGAAGGTGGACACGCGGCCCGCTGCTTCGCCTGCGGAGGGTCGGACCGGCCCGGAACGTACTCGAAGTCATTTTTCCGGTTTAAAGAAATTGAGCCCCTATCGAGCGAGTTGTGTCGTGCGGCCAAAATACGCACGCGCGAGCTCGCTCCTGCGGCTTGATGGAAACTAGGGGCCCGGCCGGCCGCCACACCAACTGACCGGCGGTGTTTGCGACCCCACTATGCCGTCGGAAGGGGAAAAAAAAGAAAGCGCAGAAAGGAAAGAAATGAAACATGTTTTGGAGGGAGAGCGAACGCTGTTTAGGAGGGAAGGAGGGGAAATCGGGAGTGCGTGAAAGGGCGACATGGAGAGGGGAGAGCGCGCCGGCGGAATCGAGTCACTCGAGCGCAAAGTGAGCGCGGCCGCGCCAACGCACTCGGTCCAATAATTCAAAAAAGTTTATCGTACGCCCCAAGCTCGGACAGGAATATGACGTGGGCTATTTTTCCACGCTTACGTATCGTAGTCGTCGTCGTCCAAACCAGCGTGTGTGCGTGTGTATGGGCGAGTCTTTCTTCCTTTCCCGCCACTCGCTATCTTTTCTTCATTTTTTTTCTTTCTGTGCTTTCTTTCCTCAACTGCACTTGTTTCATTATTTTCTGCCACGTTCTCTATCTATATCTGTTCCTGCTGATGCGTCTGTGTTTGTTTGCCGATGCGAGGCCAAAGGCTTTCGCGTCGCCTCGGCCCCCGACAACGGAACATTCTCGTCGCTGTTGCATGTCGGTCAGCTCGGTGTCTGATTTTGGGCTTTGCAAGCGCCGATGGTGTCGGTGGTGGTGGTGAGTGTGGTTGTATGCTGTGTCGGCCAAAAGGAAGGATTGAGAGAGAGCGAGAGAGATGGAAAGACTCTGAGATCGCGAAGAGCTAAGCCTCGCGATCACCGCGACGGCAGCAGTGGCTCTGCACGCGCTCCCATAGCAACTCGTCAAGAGACCGAGGAGGGGGGATTCTTTTTCCCCTACCCTATCTCACTTTCCGCTGATTACACCGACCACATCCGCGGGGCGACGCAGTGCGTCGGCGCAAGTTGGGAAGAAATGCGACCCCTTTCCTTCGTCTCTTCTCGCAGCGCAGAAACCAGTCAGTGCGACGAGACGAGAGGTGGGCAGGAAGGGGAGGATTCGCGGTCTTGAATTCTTCCGCGCGCTGGAGCACGGAGCCCCGTCAGACAAAGTTTGTAGCGCGCGCCAAGTCTCTGCATCGCTGGGCAGAGAAAGGCGCAGCAGCTCGCCCACTCTGTAGGCTTCACAGCCTTCGCCTTCTGTCTCTCTCTGTCTTCTTCGCGTCCATTAAACTTCACTCTCATCCTCCCGGTCTGCGCTGTCTGTTCCTCCTCGGTGCATTTTTAAGCCAGCGAGCGCGTTTATGTATACGCGTAGGCCAGTGCTTGGCCACGGGAGGTGTTGTGCAACGTGTCGAGGATAGTGCGCCGCGTGGTTGTGTTCCCCAGTTACATTACAGCTTAGATTAGAGACCGCTGCGGCTGCTACAGCTCCTTCTTCACGGACGGCACCAAGTTAGAGGGTGTTAGTTTGTCGCCATCCGGCTTCGTCACATTTATTTGCCGCATGAGTCCGTATAGCGCTGGCTTCCCCTACTCGTGAGCAGCGCGCTTCGGTTCCGCTGCCCCTTGAGCCATGCCTAGCCCCTTCAGTCACGGCGTACACATTTGTGTACGCGACTTATTTTCGCAATTTCTCTGCAGTGGTGTCAAGGAATAGATCGCGAACATTAAGCTTATAGTAACTTGAAAATTCCGCTTACCTAATGCAATTCCATTTTATTTCTGAGTGCAATGTGTCACTATAGACGACCGCTTTGGTGAAGGCACTACCGTGTTTGACGGGCTGTTCGACGTGAAGCGGTTTGGTAGCAGCTGTGAAATAACTTTTTTTCCTTTCTAGTAATGCTTGCAGCGAATAATTAAATTGTGTATGTAATTCGAGCGGTTTACTAAATTTATTTTATGAAGAAACGTAGTATGACTGACTGATCACTAAGCAGATATTCGATAACTCTATAATTATAATGAGTCATCATAATATGCACAAGGAGTCCTTCCACTACCTAGATTTGCTTTCAATGGAGCATGCAGTACCTTGGCATAAATATTTGTAAATTTCATACATTTATCGAAAGTCTATCATAATTCTGACTGAAGGGGCTAGACACGGAGCGATGCGCGCCCTCAACAACAACAACAACAACAACAATAATAATAATAATAATAATAATAATAATAATAATAATAATAATAATAATAATAATAATAATAATAATAATAATAATAATAATAATAATAATAATAATAATAATAATAATACTAACAATAACTCAATCCATAATTTATTTAATGCGCCCAGGAACCCCACCATTCTGGGTGCTGGAGCACTGAAAAACGAAGACAATAAAGGTAGGTATGCAAAACAACTATGACTAAGCGTTACGGGATAAAAAAAAAGTAGAATTAGAAAACGAAAACAATAAAGAACGGGATAAACGGCTCTGTTATGAACAACAATACAGCAATAAGCCCTAATTGAGAGACGAATAACTTTAAT
This sequence comes from Dermacentor silvarum, assembly GCF_013339745.2. Taxonomy (NCBI): domain Eukaryota; kingdom Metazoa; phylum Arthropoda; class Arachnida; order Ixodida; family Ixodidae; genus Dermacentor; species Dermacentor silvarum. Next base: position 81,424,310 of record NC_051157.2, read on the forward strand.
TACCTTTTACTGAAGAAGAGAGAAACTATGGGAAGTCAGGCAGGAGAGGAGTGCAGCTAGAAGAAGGCTCAAGAGAAAGTATGAGGCTCGGAACAGAAAGAAGACAACAGGTTTTGAAAGATATCAAGATGTAGAAAATGAAACTTGTAAAGATGTTGGCATTCTGTCGAGAGGCGAGTGTCCGCTGAAAGAGGCAGGATCGTGGAATGGCCTATGTTGCCTGGTAGTTTTCTGCGGAAGCCGCAGTGAAACAGCACCCGCCGGGGTGGCTCAGTCAGCTAAGGCGTTGCGCTGCTGAGCACAAGGTTGCGGGATCGAATCCCGGCCCCGGCGGCCGCATTTCGATGGAGGCGAAATGCAAAAACGCCCGTGTGCTTGCGTTGTAGTGCACGTTAAAGAACCCCAGGTGGTCAAAATTAACCCGGAGCCCTCCACTACGGCGTGCCTCATAATCAGAACTGGTTTTGGCACGTAAAACCCCAGAAAGAAGAAGAAGAAGTGAAACAGAGGCTAGAAGATCCGAACATGTAATAATGCCATGAATCCTTTTATATCAAAAGAGGACGTCGACACGACTCCGTCTGCACTCAAGTGACCGAAGTGTTGGATGATTACGCAGACTTGAAGAGTTGTGGGTGCGTGAGGTCAGAAACAATGTTTATATATACTCATGAATGCTTTCTGCCCATGCTCAAATAAAAGGCTACTTCGATTGCTTATTCACATAATAACTCAATCACAATAACAGTAATAAAATAATCATAAAAATAATGATAAGTACATTTCGTCTGGCAACTCCTGCTGTGTCAGAACTTTCCAATTGTGCGCAATATTTTCGTATTGTACGAAATTCAGTAAAATATGCTAAACAACGTGTAACCTAGTTGCAGAGGCCCTTGCTTTATCCCATCGGCTCGGAAGCTAGCCACCGGGCTAACCGTGGCAGGGGCTGTGCCATGCCGGCTACGGCAGTGCCTGTCTAGCAGACGACGCTTGCGTTTGGGTTGAACCTCACATGTTTGCGCTTATTTTCACTGATGTCATCGATATGCGTTGCCATAAGGTGTCGACAAGCCGGCCGGTCGACGCCGGCGCAGAACAGTTGTGAATTAGAAGGTTGTAGACGTAAAGCTCAATACGCTGTTAAATGTAGCACACAAATGCGCGTTTCACTTTGTGTTGGGATTGTAGCTGCGTCGCCGCTGGAAGTAGAGTCGATGGACTACGCAAGCGCGTAGAGAGCAGCCAGCGCTCCTTTCCAGAAGTCGTCTGCTAAACATTCTGGCTTGGCAGAGAGCAAACTGCACACGTACCTCACGATCACATGCCTCTTTTCATAATAGACCGCACTGTACAGATTATATTGGATGTTCACCCTTTGTGGCTACATAAAGCTGACCTGCCTGATTCGTCTGAATGCATGTGTTACGTGTAATGTTTTGCGGTAAGATTAACATTTTTTTTACCTCCTTTGCACTACAGGGGGGTGAGCACCGGGCACTGATGCGGGTCACATGCAACCAGGGGTACTCTGTAGACAGTGCCACTGAACTTTTGTGCCTTGAAAAATGCCTGTCTTCTACGGGACATGTGTCGCGCCTTCTCGCCTTTTAGAAGAAATTGGACTTCCATAAATATAACGTAAGGAGGGCCTTCACGTCTGGAAAGTGGCTCCTAGGCGGGAACACTGGAGATCATATATGCCTGAAGCAACAACATTGCCAACATAAATGCAAGCTAGAACTGGGGGTATGCGAGACAGCGATCACAGTAGTTCAATCAGTAAAGAACGGCGCTTGCTGTACGAAGTTCTGCAGCTATCGACTCCTATCGACTCCTATCTTATTTCCTACGTCATTTTCCTTCATCCTTAATATTATAGAAGCTCTTCAAAAGTAAAATACTTAACACAATCATACATTCATCTGTTGCTATGACTTTAGTGTTGTGTTGTTTTATTGTTTTATTTTTGCGTAGCTGATGCGCCTATTCATTGACAGCAAATGAAGCGCAGTAACAACTAAGAGCCTAATGCACAGCCAGTCTTTCGCGGCTCCTAGTTCAACGAATAATAACATAACACCAGCAAATACGGTAAAGACAAATTGAAGAGAAATACAACGAAGCAGGCCACGGCAGGCTAGACAAACGCCGGCGAGTCAATCCTGAATCCCAGGCCGGATCCAAAAACCTAGGTCCCCGCGGTGCTCTTCGCTTGACTAAGCTCCTGGCCCAAGAGCTCGTGGTGCAGTATTCAATCTCCCGCTTGTTGGCATTTGCCGTTCTCTTTTGTAACTCTGACTGCCGCTTCTCCCAGGAGGACCACAAGGACGATCAGCACCGAGGCACATTTCTCCGTTCTTTGAAGGCCGCTGACAATGGCCGAACAGTATGCAGGCGTTCATGTTTTGGCGCTGCTGCTAAGTTGACAGAGATCAGCTCTTTCGCTTGTCGCTCATGTCTGCCCCCATACACGAGCTTGCACGTCTCCCGGTATTCGTACGCAAGCGCGTATGTAATGTTTTTGAGTAACTAGAGAAGAGCTGCTGACAATGGTAGCAAGACGAATGAGGTTGCATATCTGTACTTTTGGGTGAACAGCCCTTCTACAACGCCCGCAGCGTTTAAGAAAAATAGTTATGTTTCTTCTTTTTTTGTAATTTATGTGCTCTCAGTATTGTACAAATTTTGGGACAGTGCCTTAGGAGGAGGAGGAAAAACAGGAAGGAAAGGTAGGGAGGTCAACCATACGCGCGTCTGGTTTGCTACCCGACTCGAGGGGGAAGGGGGTTATGCATGAAAATAAAGAAAGGAGAGGGAAGAATGAAGGTAATATTAATGCGAACACGAGCAATTGTCCATCACATATGCATACAATCGGTCACTCGGGCCAGTTGATACCATGAACTGTAGCATTTCCCGTGTCTCTTTGTAAGACTGCGACTCATGGGGGTAGTGTCAGTACTACCGAATGTTTTCAGCCTACTTCAGCCACGCAACAACAGCAGTTCACCAAGTTCAGCAGTTTAATCAAGTTACGTATAATAAAGTGAATACGAAGAAAGTGTAAAATAAACACGCATGTAACGAAACACTCTAGTAATAGAATATTGTTTTGCTGATCAACAGGTGAACAGGAGGAGCATCAGCTGGAGCCAGCATTCCGACGAGAGAATACTTGTCGTCTTCCTTCGTCGACAAGAGTACTTCTTGACGAAGGCATGTACCCTTGCCGAAACGTTGGCCCAGGACAGAGGCTTCGCCCGATTGTCCCCCCACTTTTAAATATTTAAACTGCCATATCCATTCGTCTTGTGCGAAATATTAATTTATGTTTGTTTGAGGTCTTCAAGAATTGTAGATGGAGAAGACAGGCGAATACCAAATGTGATTATGATGGTTTAGGTTATACACTAAGCAGATAGCGCAAATTTTGACCCTACAGTTTCAAAAACTGCAAGGTGTCAGCTTATAATAATTCACGTTTGAACCATCCTCGTTTCAATGCTTAAGTGCATCAGTAAAATGAAGCAACCACAATATTTCAACAGCTTGAAACAACTAACTTACAATTGCTGAAAAATGAACCTGCACCTGATCACGATTTTTTTTTCGTTCTTTCATGAGAAACGTCGGCGGGGGCCATGACCATCAGAGTGCTCTGAGGCTTCAGTAGCCTTTGCGTAATTAATCTTCGACGCTACGTTCGTAACAGTCCGTTGCGGAGAATTAAAATCTCACCACGAGGGCATAAGTGCAGGGTTTCTTGCGGTGTAAACTGTCTCACCCAGGAAAGTACGCTTACTTCGACAAGTGGGATTCTGCTACCACCCCTATTTCATCTTGTCGCAATGGCAGGGCCGTAGTGCCGGATGCGAAATTGATCGCAAGCGTTTAACTGCTCTAATGAGTCCTTCCGCGTAGCCTTTCACTACTTCATTACGGAGACGCTGGGACAGGGACGCACGTGCGCTCGCCCGTCAACTCCATGTTCGACAGGAAAGACCAACAACCGTCCCGGCGCTATGGGGAACGCCGCAACCACCAAGACGTCGTCTCTTTCCTGCGACGGCGGCCCGCAGGCGAGGAGACAAAAGCCAAGCCAGGTACGGAAAACCCAGAGCGAAAGGGCTAGTGTGAGACCGGCGCGGAGAAAGGCAAGGAAGCAGAAACGGGAGGAGATGGCCAGTTGTAAGTGCAAAATGATGGATCGCCTGTTTCTCCCCAATGTCACGTCGGGCCTCGTCCTGATGGATGGACGTAGTGACCGGCGCGCAGAGTTCCGCCTGTTTCATTTTTTTCCCTCCATCTTTCTTTGTGCCCCGAATTCGTTTAGGTTCTTTTTCTTTCCGTTTCCGAGCTCGTCCATGGTGGTGTTTCGTTTTGTTTTCCTACGCCTTCCCTCGTTCGCCTCGGGTCGACACTGCGGTGACCACTATACTGTGCTATCTCTTCGGTGGCTGCGCGGTAGGTCTCGACGCGCCAGTAGCCCGGTTGGCAGTTGGGTGCCGTATACAGGAGTGTGCTGTCAGCGAGCCTGGTGCAAAGACCAAGGGTCTCCCTCCCGCTCTGGCGGAAGAAGTGGGCCCACGCCCAACCATTCGCGCAGCCCGCAGTGTGCCCCCACGGCGGTGCCGCTCACCTTGCGGAACCGTTGACAATGACTCGCTTCGAGGCGGCTCTTCGTTGTTGACTGCATGACTTCCGCTACTGCGCCTTGATAACAGAAAACGCGAATCAAAAGCTAGTCAGCTAGCGTTGCTAAGTGTAGTTCTCTTTAATGTATTTGAAGGAAAATAAACGCGTTAATCTGATAGCTATTTCTCATTAGAATGCAAGCCATCACCGTTTGGGACGAAACCAATCGGGAGCGCTATATGTTCTTGATACTACTATCATATTTGTCTCGTTGGACGAGACAAATGGTTTTCGTTAACTCGCACAATTATTTTGTTTCTCTTCACCAGTTCTCAGCAGGTACACATTTACGCTTCTATATAAACGACTTTTAGTTGCCGACAAGTCTAAACCAACACCATGCTTCTGCGATGGCGAAATGCTCCTACAACGGTGGAGTAGCCGATACACTTGCTGCATTATTGTGATGTATTCGACGTGATTCTACTGATTTATAACAGAACAATGGAACAGCTTTGTTTTTTAAAGCAATATCTCTCTGTTGTTCTTGTTTATTCTCTTTGCGATTTTTATGTTTCTGGCCGTTTATGGTAAACTTGGTACACCAGGTGTCGCTCGTTGCCATTCGAAATCATTTAAATAAGTAGATGGAACAGTCTTGTGGTCGGTTTGGGAACCGTCGCCCACCAGCAAAAATGTTCAAATCTCTAACCATTAGACCAAGGACGCTTACGTGAAAATGCCACATAAACTTGTGCAAGCCAGCGCTTTGGACGTTTGGCGCTTTAGAGAGAGAGAGAGAGAAAATGATATATGACAAGCAGGGAGGTTAACCAGGACTGAGCCCGGTTGGCTACCCTACACTGGAGGAAGGGAAAAGGGGAGAGAAAGATTAAGAGAATAGAAAGTCCGCTGTGGATATCGCCGACGCGGCATAGCAGCGGTCTACTCATAAAAAGGAAGCGCGCGCGTCTCCTCGGTGACAATGAAAAAAAAAAGTCATGGGACGTGTTCGTCAGCGAAAATTATACAAATCATCATATCATCATATTCATCATCGTCATCATCATGATCAACTTGCGTTGCTTTTCTAATTGTACCGTGGCGCTGTGGCGCGATTCTACAAGCTCAAGATCCTGCGATATGCAGGCTTTCGCTGCGATATCTTATGTGGTATTTACCTCCCCTATTTATTTACCTCCCCGTTTCACCGTTTCCCCGTTTCGTATTGGCCGCTTAGATATATATCCGATAACCTCCCAGTTCCCCGGCTCTTAATAGTTGCGCCAGTTATTCCCGTCACATTAGCCCTCAGATTACCGCTCGACCAAGGCCTTGCGCAGGGTCTGCGCATCAATTTCGGAGGAGTGTCAATTTGTTAATTTACTGAAACCTTAAGTACAGAGTACTAAAGCCAGTGAAACAAGCCCAAGTATTAGTTAGGGCTGAATTTGCTTTGAGCACACGACAAACAAACAAACAACAAACAAATGAACGAACGAACGAACAAACGAGTCTTCTCTTTGAATTAATGACTTTTCAATGCTGAATAAAGGCATCGCTTTGTTTGCAAGGTCCACCATGTTGCCTGAGGGACACGTTCGTCACTAAAATTTTCATGGGGTCTCTTGTCGTAATACGCAAGCTTTCGCTTCCCAAGACATCAACCGAAGGTAGGTTGGTTCGTTCTGCACGGATTTCTTTGCTGGATCAACTAGCCAAGGAAAGATGATGCATTTGTCAGTCGTATGACCAGCAATATGAATGCTTGAGGTGCGACGCGATGCTCTATATGTAAACGAGACAAGGGAAGAACGTACATATATGTATTTTTATGAAATACGGACACAAATAAATTGATGCCCCACGTTTGCGATAGTTCTACAGTGCGTGCAAGCAACGGACGAATAACACAGGTAATCGATTAGAACAAATATGCCAGCATTTTCTTATGCCGCATGCTATTCAGAATGCCCAATGAGGTTGCCATGCGAAGCATCACGCGAACCAAACAAAGGGCGTGCGTACAGTCATGGACAAACGAAACCAAAACAAGAAATCATAAAGGGGAACACCTTTCGCAAGTACTAACTCGAGAGCGCGATTCCACACCACTAATTATACCAAAGATGGTATAAACGCCACAATAGGCGTACAAACAATAATCGTCATAATATTACATATATTGCTGAAATAAAAAACAAAAGAACGCACCCTATAGCCGGCCCTAGCCTGTTCGTATTTCAATTGTCCGTGACTGTACGCCGTTGACTGTAGTACGAATACATATCCATTTCGGCCACATGTTGACTTTTTCTCATGACCCGCAAATATGCTCCGTATTTTTATCATTGTCAGATGCTGTGAATTTTTATCATTCTCGTTAAACTGCCAGACTTCGTATTCACTTAAACAGCCTCAAAGAACTCCTCGTCTCCGAAAGGCGCACTCCGCGTGCAATGAAAATCTTCGCTAACTGCCGGAAACATTCAAGAAGAGGCTTATTCGCACGATTATCCGAATATAAGGGCAACGAGTGTGCACCGGTGCTATAACCAAGAATGGCAAGCCACTAAGGACGACCTGACGAGCCACGACTGCAAGGATTCCGAGAATCGGAAGCCACTGCCCGCCCGCGAGTGAGAAACATTTTTCTCCTTAAATCGCTTTACGGGTCCCCGAGTGGGCGACTTCGTGAGATATCGTTACCTCGTTTTAATGGGGGCATTTAAACGTTGCCTAATGAGAACCGAGCCGCTATCTCTTGTCGCGCGCTCATAAGCTGACCCCTCCCCCCCTCCCGCAAAGAAACACGAGTTCTTAATGAGTCATCTCCCTCGCTTATGTGTTCTTCACATCCTTTAACTGCCTATCGCTGAAAGCAGCAAAGAAACGATTTGGCTAAGAAAAAAAAATACGTTATAAGTTTAGCGACAAAGGAACGAAGCAGAGCTGAATGAGCTGAGCAAGTCGCTGAGCGGGAACACCGTAGATACGCGCGGATTTGACAGAAAAGAAGTAGAGACAAATGAAAATTTGAAAAAGCCAGAAAAGAACGGAAATAAATGAGCAGTTGTAATTGACCAAGACACACACTGTCGAGAACGCTGCAGCAAAACTGTTTAGCGTGCCGTTATGTACGCACAGAGATCGCCCTTAAAACAACCGCCGTGTTTTTTATTAGGCACAAACTTCTTACGAGCTGAGCCAGCAGGACTTGTAGCCCCCCCTAACTAATTGCCTAACGTCGGGGGAGACACACACGGTCGGCATTCGCAGTATGGCGGTGGTGTTCCAGGCTTCGTTGAGGTAAGAGAGAAGGACGAGAAAAGCAGCGAAGAGAAGAGAGCGGGAAAGGGAGTTGACGGGGGAAAAGCCCGGGCGACGTTCATTAATCCTGCTCCTAACGAGCCGCTTGTCGTGACGTCCATGTACGCAAAACTGTACAATGGCGCTTTACAAGCCAGGGGGCGCCCCGAGAAGCAGCAAGCGCCAGAAATCTAGCGTCAGTGCGAAAAGCAGCCAACCGATGTATGTAGTATGTAACCTAAAGCGAAAAGGAAAAAAAATAATAATAATGAATACTAGACGGGGCGCTTGAAACGAGCCCTTCCAACATCCTCGTCCTGGCCACTGTGCATGGCATCAGGTTGCAAAACAGCGTACCGACAGGAGTTCGCGCAGACATCCACTAGCGGAGCAGTCATTGGATTCTCTTTTTTGATTTTTTAAACACATTTATTGCTTTACTTACTGACCTGTCAGAAGCTAGGGACGCCCATAATTACACCCTATCGTGATTACTGGAGGAATTTAGGCAAAGCGCTAAAAATGCTTGGCGGTCCCTTGAGAGTGCCTGATGCGAACTTTTGGGGACGTATACGACTAGAAGCACCAACGCAGCGCTTCTCTTTCATTTGTTCACAAAACTCGTTTGAAATGGGTCACCCTGCCCAACTAGTGATGAGGATTAGGTTTAAACGGCCTGGCGTGTAATGGCAGCTTCTATTATCTGTGTAGGTTTGCTGTCGGCTTGTTTGTAGAATTTGATAAGTCACAAAATGCATACGCGCTGTTGTATCGGAGAGAGAGATAAACGGGATGGAAAAGGCAGGGAGGTTAACCGGACAAGATGCTGGTTTGCTAACCTGCACTGGGGGAAGGGTAAGGGGAAATGAAAGACGAAAAGAACAGCGGAGAGAAAAAGCCAAGAAACGGAAGAAAGAAGATACAGGATGGGGAAGGTTGTCAACGTCCATGAGAACTACAGTCTCTCATACAGGCCCCTCGAACGTAAAAATTCAAGAGTGCCTTCACTGTCTTGCGGTGTGACGACTGTATAGGTCGGCGTTCCAGGACTGTATGCCCCACTAGCGTCAAGGCGCGCTAGTGCGGTCGCCAGTGACTGCCTGTGTGCGCCGTATCGGGGACAATGCCAAAGAGGGCACTCGATAGTTTCCTCATGGCCGCAGTGGCCACATGCAGCACTATCCTCCCATCCGACGCGGAAAGCAAACGACTTCGTAAATGCGATGCCAAGCCACAATCGGCAAAGTACCGTTGTCTCGGGTCGGGAAAGTTCAGGTGGAGGATGAAGGTGCAGTACTCTTCCTTTATTTTAACGTAGTTACAATGCTTGCTAAATGCGAATGTCGTACTTTTAAGCAATACAAATAATGGCTTAAAATTATACGAACTTAAGTGCCTGAAACGCCGGACAACGTCTTTAGAGCGAGTCCACATATTCATGTTTACTTCTGCACAAGCACAAGCACAAGTTAAACCACTCCCCACAGAGTGGTTTAACTTAGGTGTCGTCATACTGTTATGCGTTATTAAAAGTAGATTTTCCACTGATGGATAAATTTACATCAAGTAGCACTATATCTCCGGTGCTGTCATGAAAAAGTGCTGAAAAAGCGCATAAAGTGAACATCAGTATTCTTACCGCTAATTTCGCAATGGTATGCAAACTTGAGAGAGTACGATATCGATCCATTTTCGTAAGGAAATGATTTATGACAAACAAACAAGGGGATGCATTGACTATTTTTTTTATCTCATGGTGTTCTTCTATAGCTATCGTACCACCCGTTAAAAATCTGCAAGGCCAAAATGAACAACGAACACATAAAGCACAAACTCACTTGCCATGGTCATTACGGGTAGGCAGAAGAACACTGTCTTTAAATACTACCAATGCGAACATCTGATACGTCCCTAGATATACACCTCCTTCCACTACGGAGCGGATGTAAGCATGCTGGTGATTTGCTGTGAAACCTTTAATACGTAACGAAATTGCGATTAAAGACACAAGAGCATTTACATGCATTATACACATCTGAAAATTTCTGTTCTGCGCTCATCTTCATTCCTCTGTGCATCTATTTGACGTTCGGTTTTGATAGTACCGCCTGTGTTACCAGTGATAATGCTCTCCGTACACGCGTCTTTGTTAACAGATAGACGACAACACAATTAATTGCAAAAGAACTCACCCGTCAGAATGCATTCGACACTACTGCCCCATTGCAATATGTAACACGTAGTGGCCTAACACATGTGCCCGGTCTCATGGCCAGTGTTCAAGGCACAACCTTTCAATCTTTCATTTTCCGGGCTCAAATGCTACAGGCGGCACTAATCCTTTCTATTTGTCCTGTTTTCTGCCACGGCCTCACCCCCAGATATCGCTCACTCCTTACTTTGCCTTGCACATAGCCTGCAAGTTTTCCTTCTTCCCACAAATATACTGTCTGCAGAGAAGCACGCTTCACGTAAAAGTTTGTTTTCAGAGAATATAGCTAGAAAGCAGGCACAAATGTAGAATGCTCTACATTCGATGCATTTATGTCATGATAATCCCAGCCACCATAATGCGCAGCAAAAAAAAAAAAGAAAAGCCATCCATCATTAAACGTTCGTCAGCTTAGACTGAAATTCGTAGCCTGCTCAATGTAAGATTGGAGTTGAACCCCTCCCAGAATCGGGACACTGAGTGGCGTGCCCTGGACATCACGCTGAATGCTCACGGTTGGCTGTGTCATCCGGCAAGTGGAGGGACCCCACTGAAAATGAGGTGTGGTAACATTATGGCCTGTAAAATTTAAATCGGCAGTGATTACGGGCACGGCGGATCGTGCATATTTTGCATACTTTGTGCATCTATGTTGTTCATTTGGTATTAAATTTACAGAGCATAAGATCGACTTCTAACACGCTGAACAATTGAAAGTCATCCCTGAAGCACGAGCAGCAGTATGCGAGGTGTTCGAGGTGCACTTGTGCTAACCTGGAGGCCGTTCGTGATAATGCTTAAATAATTATTTTGCACAGCTGTTCTATACTGACATTCAGAAAGCAGGATTTTGGTGTTTTACTCCTCCTTCGTGAGAGATGCGCGATTTCCTGCTGACTGTGACCTTGTTTCCCTCACTGCTAATTTATGTTCTGCCTCATTATTTTCTTTTTCATATTCCTGACCTCGTTCTTTACTTCCGTTTTATTGCGATAGCAATTATATGGACACTTAAAGAGGATTTCTGCCGTTGTCGTCGCCATCGCCGTCGCCGTGAGGTTCCGTATGATGTCAACGGCGATGAAATCGTCGCCGCGCGCTGGACGCTGTATGCGCGAGTCAAAGGGCGCGAGGGACGCGCGCTTTCACGGGGGAGCGAACGCACGGCGGAGAACAAACGCGCGTTCTGCGCCGTGCTCCCTGAAGGGCTGCAGAATTAAGCGTCTCTTTCCTCCTTTACAATCACCATATACATAGAGAGCAAACGCGACTTCTTCCGTCACGCGAAAGGCCGTGGGGGGACGGAGGAAAGGGAAGGAGGGGAGGCGACGTTTAGCTGCGGCACCAAATGCGTATTTATATAAAAACGTTGCGAGGCGAGAAGGTGGTAAAGACTTCCGACGCTGCTCGACGAGTTTCCCGTTCTGATATCGCCAAAAAATGTCACAGTTTCGCCCTAAGGGCGAAGCAATGAATGCGATAGCAACACAGCAATGTCATACGAAGTAAGGTGAGCGGCTTTGGTAGCAACAACACGCAGAACTGTTGTCGACGCCATCGGCGTTTTGCCCGCGTTAGCTCAAAATGCGTGCGGCGTTGGTGACTGTTGCTGGAGCCTCTGATATAAATAGGCACTTGGTGCCGCAGCTAAACGTCGCCTCCCTTCCCTCCCCCTCCCCCACGGCCTCTCGCGCGTCCGAAGAAGGCGCGTTTGCTCTACATATATGGTGATTGTAAAGGAGGAAAGAGACGCCTACTTCTGCAGCCCTTAAGGAGCACGGCGCAGAACGCGCGTTTGTGCTCCGCCATGCGTTCACTCCCCGTGAAAGACGCGCGTCCCTCGCGCCCTTTCACTCGCACATACAGCGTTCGGCGCGCGGCGACGATTACATCTGCAAACGTCATACGGAACCTCACGGCGACGGCGACGCCGACGGTGACGGCGACGCCGACGGCAGAAATCTGCTTTTGAGTGTCCATATAATTGCTATCCACGTTGCGAGGCGAGAAGGTGGTAATTGCTCGACGAGTTTCCCGTTCTGATATCGCAAAAAACCTCCGAGGCGCCCCAGAGGCCCTGGCAACAGTCACCAACGCCGCGCGCGTTCGGTGTGAACACGGGCATGACGGCGACGCCGTCGACAACAGTTCTGCGCGTTGCTGGCGCTGCTGCATGTCCAAGTTTATACAGCTGATAAAACTACTATCCTTACTCCGTATAGCTCTCTGCTAAGTCTTTTTTTTTTATGCTTCGCCTTTCGGGTGAAACTGCGACATTTTCTTCCTTCGCTCTTCAACATGTACTTCCTTTGCAACCCGCCCCAAATTTTTCATTCACTTAATTGCTTTTCCAAATTTCTGTGCATATTCCTGAATTACCTTTCTTTAGTACTTTCAAATAATATTTCACATAGGGTTAGTACCACAGCTAAATGACACCAAAGGTCTTTTTTTTTTTTTTCGCCAGCACTCCTGCCAATTTTTCGCCGTAACACTTCACATTTCTTATAGCAAAGCCAACTACTTGTGCAACCTTACCTTCTTCCTTGCATCTTTATTTATACAAAGTGAAAACGGGGCAGAAGCTCCCTTCAAGTTTCTACGTAGGTGAAGCAACGTTCCAGAAAAAGGGCCCGTACGTTAACATACAAAGTTGCGCCATCTGCTTGGAAAGCTCCTATGCAAGCGGTGCACGCTACTCTAAAGCTGAAGCCTCTTCTCGCAAGTCGGTATGACCTCTAAACCATTTTTTCAATGTCTGAGCTAGCTTTCGTCATAGAGACTTTCTTTAGTATTTATCCGTTATCGCCGAACGACGTAGTATCGCTTACGTACGCGAATTCCTGCCTGCCACCGTCAATTCAAGTTTGTGGAGAAAAAAAATTGTAAGGAAATAAAATAAAGGCATCCGTCTCTCCCTACCACAACCTCTGAACCGGAGTAGTGGACCGTAATCTGTAGACTGGAAACCACTAACTCGATATATGGAGTCCTTGCGCGTGTGTAAAAAAAAAAGAAAAGAAAAGGGAACCAAGGGGTGCCCGCAGGCGTGAAGCCATTAGATAGACTCGGGCAGCATCGTCGATAGTCAACGGCACGACGCCAGTACCCCCTTCTTTAACTAAGCTCGGAGTGCTTTCGTCAACAAGCCACCTTTTCGGGACTCTCCTCGTTCGACAAGCTTGGCGCCTTCTCCACGGCTCCTTTCCCCGCCTTACCCGGATTCGCGAAGCCTATTCAACACTCGCCTACCGTTTCCCCTGCCCTCCACGCTTCTTTCTCTTTCTCATCCTGTTCTCTTATATATATATTCTACCGCGTCGGTTAAGTTCCCTTCTCTATCGTCTTCCATGTAACCGACATACTTCAATGTCACACGGCGCAAAGCCTACCAACCCCCCCCCCCCCCCCCCCCCCCCCCCCCTGCGCACAGCGCGCGCGTTAGCGCTGGAGAAGATACTGCCGCGAAGCACCGAGTTATAGCTACACTCTCAAGCACATCGCTTCTCGTAGAATCTACGTGTATACATTTTTTTTCTTGAAAAATCATTTAGCTTTCCGTCTCCGTCTCTCCCGCCTTGCTCAAGCTCTCTTCTTCTCTCTCGAGCTCCCTGCCGAGTCTTCCCCGCCTCTCCGTGATTGATGGAGCTAACCCCGGGTAAAAGGGCTGCCGCACGGATCACACCGGCATTTTGCGAGCATCCACGGCGGACCTCTCAACCCTATTAAGGAACACCGCTCGCCGACGACCGGAGCCTGAATAAATATGCGACGGGTGCTTTCGCATCCCCTCACCTCCACCCCCCCCCCTTTTTTTTTCTCTCTTCTTCTAGCCCTCCTTTCCATCCTACGTGGTCTCGCCTTTACCCAACTATTTATTCTATTCTCTCCTCTATCGAAGCCCCCGTTTCTTCCCTAAGCATGTCACGTTTATGCGTACAGATCCCGTTATACGAACTCCTGGTTTTGTTTTTAAAGCTTCCGCACGGAATTCGCTCGAGGCTGGATAACGAAAAACTATGGATCCTCTCTGCAGCGAGATGCAGTTTTTCTGATCGGTTTGTTTTTAACCATTCCTCAATTCATCCTGTTTTCTTCTTCTTCTTCTTTCTTTAAGCCATGGGCGGACTTGTTGTTGCTCTACGGGTCGTCTCCCTAAAGCTACGAAGAAGAGAAAAAAAGAAATGGAAAGTGAGCTAGAATCGCGGTGGTGCAGGGGATCTGTACTGTTGGGCTGTGTAATCGTCCGAAAGAAACTAAGGGCAGCGTAAGATACAACGACAGACAGGCCGGACAAATACAAAGACGACTAGGAAAAAATATTACACCCGCATAGAAAAAATAAATAGAGATCGGCAGCGAGCCGGTGAAGGAAGAACCGCGCCACGCTTTCTCCAGGCTACCCGAAAAGAATGAGCCTCGGCTATAAATTTATTCGCTCGGATTCCGTCAAAGGTCGGTCGGCTGACGCGAGGAGGTAGAGACGCCTTTTAAACTTTCCATCCTCTCCGCAGCATCGCCCCGAGCGAGATTCCCCATTTGTTTGGGCACATTTCTCTCTTTCTTTCTTTCTTTTTTTTCTCTCTCTCTCTCTCTTGTCTGTGTTTCTTGGAGTGTTTCACTTCTCGGCGCGTTCGAGCCAAGGAAGGCGTCTTCATTGTATCCGGACTGCTTGACCAGCCGGGAGGCATCGCGCGGAAAGAAGCTCGGGGGAGTTTTCTGCAGAAATCACTGATCCATTCGGCATTCTTCGAATCTCCCTGGCTTTTCCTTTGGAAGTAGCGCCGGTAGCATAAACGGCGAGTGAGCTAGGCGAGCCTCTTATTTTTCAATCTCCGCGCGTTTCGGGAAAACAGCGACGAGCTGGGAGAAGAACGCTCGAAGTCAGAAAGTAAGAAGGCGGACGTCGAGGGGAAGCAGACTGGAGAGTGGGGATCTAAGGAAGGTTTACTTCTGGTGTTTCTTCCTGTATCTTTAGGGAATTCGCTTTCATAGCTCTGTGTTTTGGTTGGTCTCATCTGAAGCAAGACAACTCACCTTCCATTCAGTGTCTCAAAGGAGTCTGAAAACACCTTTAGTCATGACTTCCGCTACTTTGCGTCTTCTTTCGCGAATTATTTGTAACGTGCTTGAAGATTCGTGAATTGTTTCGGCGGAGCATGTGTAATATCGGTGCTTAGCAGCTGACACGTAACAGCATGCATGTTTTCCAGCTAATTTGGGGGAAATGTGTTCAAAAAATGTGTTCAAAGACATCAAAAAAGTAAATCTCTTTAATATGAATTTTACGTTGCGTAACAAAACACGAGCATTCTGACTACGAAAGCATAGCCCGACTATTGATAGCAATTGAAACATTACTATTATCTATTATTGTTCTTGCTCACTTTCCCCAGCACAGGGTAGCCAGCCGGTCTGAGAACTATATAACCTCCCTGTCTTTCCGTCTTGTCTTCCTCCCTCCCTCTCTTCCTTACGGATAAGGCAGGCCATAAGTGTGCTCGGGCCAGTTAAAGCTCATAATTACTCCCCTGAAAGTGCTGACATTATTTGTTCGTGCATGATACAGTTTAAGAACAGCAGTCGAGTGCATATGTATTTTTTTTTTTTTTTTTTGTAGTTTGCAAGTATAAGAACTACGTTGTGACAAATTCAAACTCAAGTTTGAAGCCGCGTTGAATGATTGACGAATACGGATGAATTTTGTTGCATTGCGATGAAACATTCCTAGTTTGCCATTCCTAGTTCCTAGTTCCTAGAAACATTCCTAGTTCGTCCTAGGCCATCTCGGCGCTCTCACGTCAAGCCTATGTACGTTTTCCTTTTTTTTTTCTTAAAGAGGGGGTAATGCCACATGGTGTGGCACAGCGAGGGGACTGAAGAAAGAAGAGAACGAGGTTCGCCTCGGCATCGCGCGTCGAGGCTTACGCTTGCCTGGATTCTTATTCAGCGTGTTTTCTATAGCAGAGTATACGCGACAATGTGAACGCACAACACTTTCACAACTTAAAAGCGACAACAACAACAACGCGATTGTAGCAGGTGTAATATTCCTTCAAATGTTATATTCATCTATAGATAATTCTCTCTCCATTCAAGTGGAGAGGTTGTATCGGGACGCAAAATATATTGGTTGTCCGTCTGGATATTTCCTTGGACAGCTTATTATTCAATGAACAAATTCCAATGAAATTAATAAGTTTAGAATAAACATAACAACGAATATGAACAGCAGTTTGTGCAGTTGCTATATGAATATACGCGTATGTGTAATATCTACTACCTAATGGTTAAGGACAGGTTGAGTCACTTAAACATGTATAAATTTGCTAGTGACTGGCGGTCCTCGTCTTTTCATATTTGTTTCAACTCTAGTAATAACTTGTATACACTGAAAAAGAACGACACAGTGCAGTTGATGTCCGGCGCAGTAGCCTCTCTTTCAAAATCTTCGTTTGAAAAATGTCTCTTTCTAGCTGTATAACGTAAGGCGAGCACGCATTTCGTTGCAAAGGAAAGCTTCGACACGTAGGTAAAAACAGGGCGAGAGAAATGAAGTTTCTCAGTGAAAAGAAATTACACATATTCTCAGATCCCCAAAGGAAACTGTGCTGTGAATAAAATTCTCGTCCAGATTTTTTTTTTTTTTTACATTCTCGAGTAAAAAAAAAAAAACCCTCATGAAGCAAGAGCGAAAGGACCAACCCAGCTCAGGGATAAACAATACGAAGGTGCTTATATACAAGGAGGTAGCTTTTGTAGAAGTCCGCTGTGCAGTAAGAATAGATAGAACATATATCTGCTTGCACTCGTGTTCGTGTGCATTAGAAGAAACAAAAAAGCACCTTCTAGAGTACCTCGGTATGTACGTATCGTTATTTGGTGAAATTAGGCACTTCATGGGAACTGTCTACATATTAAATAAAATCGGAGCTTTGCCGAGAACAATTCGTGGTGTTGCGGATTCTGCTTCTCTGCTTTAAGTTGACGGTTCAACAACTGCGCCATGCTACTGATCTCAAGGAGCTTCTGCCACGATGCCAATCCTTTGTCTCGTCCAAATGCGGTGCGCAGAGCAAACTCATTGTGTACATTCACACAGATTTTACATACGTCGCACACCCTGCAGAGACTCATGACGACAACCAGTACGTCTGCCTCCTTGTAAAGAACAGCGTGTCCTTCACACTTATCGGTGCCGACGTAAATCCAGCAGGTGGCTTTAACTCCAAGAGGCTTGAAGACATATTCGCAATGACCACTGGTTCTTGTGTAATTACAGGTGACTTAACGCTCATCACCAGCTGTGGGGAAGCATCAAGGCTGACTCGAACGACAGGAAACTTGCCACTTTCGCCTCGGATACTTATTTTTACTTTGCGAATGATGGCACCCCCACATATCTGAGAGGACTCACATATAGCAGCTGCCTCGACTTTACTTTCGTGTCGCGGCGGTTCATTTCAAGAGTGCAATGGTTTAGGGACATAGAAACACACGGATTATCGGTCTTATTTTAAGATTAGTGGAGGTTACGGATACTCCTCTGCTGCATTGCCTACAATCAACTGGTGAAAGCATAAGGACAATATGGACGACGCAGGTAGAAATCTTTCGCAGAATATAAACGATTCCACTTCGGAGGCCATGAAAATATGTATGTGTTCGCTTACAGTGTCATCAATGCGAACTTACCTTGAGGCGGAACTGGAGTGGCTGCGTACGACTTGTTGGTATGAAAATCTCACCTTTCGGATCTTTACCTGACCCCCTAAAACAAGTATATGCTCAATAAAGAGCTGAACCTTTTTTTTTTTCATTCTTGTTTGACCTCCAGAGAAAAAAACAAGGAAAACGTCCTAAGATCAAAGCCACAGGGGAGGATATACTGAAGATGAACGGAAATACCTGGTGAGGTTAAAATGAATTATTGCGGAACACTCAACACAGCAGAATAAACACGGACAGAGATAATACAAGTGAAGGCGGGCGTCTGGCTTCTTGCCGCCCATCTTTTTTTTTTTTCTTTTTTGTCCTAACGTGTTCTGGACCGTTTAATATCCTCCTCCATTACGTGTGACCATCTAGCTCCAAATCAAAAATCAGCTTTCTGTTCTACCCGCGAACAATTCCGTAGTGGTTAACCCACGAACGAGAACCAACATCATAATTATGTTCACTGGCACAGGTATAAGCCTGTCCATGCTTTCAAACTTATTGAAGTCGTGTTAGATCACAAGTTTTCGTCTTCGCAATTCGAAGCAACTTGCCCAAAGAGGAGGCAGGAAGACCAAAGTGGGAGACAGGCCAAAATCATAAGCGAAATCAAACGTTAAGGCTCGGCACGACCTTGCAAAATCTAATTTCTCTTGGTCCTTCAGAAAATCCCAAGTGCATGCCAGCGCCATGAGCGCTGAAGTGAGGCTGCTGTTGGCAACACTGTAACGCGGGCCACGTACACTACCGCAGTTTTGCGTCTCTTGTTCTCCGCGAACAAATTTTTCTTCACTGAAAGCATCTTTGCCGACTCAGCGATATTAATAACATCGCAAATTATTAACAATAAAAAAAAAACGACGCAAATGGTTCTCGTGCAAAGAGCGCCGCTCTCTCGCGGTGCTCGGACCGTGAGAGGAGGGCAGAAATCTCCGCGGAGCTGCGAACACCGCGCTTCTCTCCGAAGAGAGTCCGTCCTTCTTCCCATTGTGTTTCTGCGGACTGGCTGTTCCGCCGCAGTAATCTTTCCTTTCAGCCCGGGGATTCGCTCCCTTCTTTTCGATTCTAATGCAGATTTATCTCCTTTCATTTCTGCCGCACTCTTGCCTCCTTGCCGCCCCCTCAATCCCCCTACTTTTTTCTGTCTTTCGCTTTTCCATCCATTCCACGAGCTTCGTAAAATTGTTACGAGGTCCTCTTTACGACCACGAGTACGCAGAGCGCGCACGCCACTGCTTCTGCCTCTGCCGACCGCTTCTCGATGCTGCCACCCCCGTACGGATTCTGCGCGTCTTTCTTTTGTTTCCTCCTTAAGCAAAGCCGCTGCCTCACCACCCTAGTCGCTCTGGCTGCCCCTTCTAGAAGCAAATAATTTTCCTTCCAGGAGCACGCGCTAGCAGCGGCGTTAAGAGCTGGGCTCGCGGGCCCGCTAGCGCCAACCAGCAAAAAAGCGTAAGAACCACGAGGTTTCCGGCGCTGTGCACTCCGCGTGCGCTCTACTCGTGATGTTCCAACTGCAACCTTCGGTCACGTCTCAATCATATCCCTTGTACATTCGTTACTTTTTGGTGGGTATTGAATAAAGTTGGACATTGGAAACTGTTTCTTATTTTTCTTTGTTTTCTTTTTAAGCACGATGCTCAAAGCGCCGCTTTCTCACCAGGGCAAGCTCGAGACGCAGACGAACTGAAATGTTCAGAAGCGCCTCGCCTCAGAAACCGTCACCCAAGAGAGAGTTAGTTCAGGACCTCTTGTATCTCATTATCCTAAATTTTTAAAGCGAAGCTTTATATGTCTAGGCGAAATCGTATATGGCTAGGTGAAATCGCCTGGGTACAATTATCATCATCGGCATTGGCTCTAGCGTCGTCGTCTTCTTCCGCCGCTGGCTGCGTTGCCACTACTCATTCCAGCATAGAATTTCACTTCTCTTCTGCCTTCTTAATGCGGAGGCCACGTTTACGGGGTATGAGCTATTGCTCAATGCCTGGGGCACTAGTAAGATAAAATGATTCCAAACTAGTTTTGATTCCAAACTCCTGACGTCAAATTTACGTAACCGCCAACGCAAGCATTGGGCGGTGACCCGCAGCGTTGTCTGAATAACCCAATCAAACACTCTCCTCGTTTATAGGAGGTCACCTTTATTCGCCTACAAAACCAATAACATTGTCTATACATCAGCTGTTTTTCTTATCTAACTGGCTGACAAGAGGCGAGGAGCATGCTCTAGTGTAGAGGGTTTCGATGGGGCCGAGCCAGCACAGTGAAAATAGATAACCGCATGAAGAGGGTGGTGCCGGCTTCTCCGATTGGTCCGCTTCGCCTTACTTAGCTTGCGGTGGCTGGTAGAAAATCGTGGCGTTGTGCAACGGAAGGATAAGAATGGCGCTAAAACGGATCCTCAGCAAGGAAGAGTTGGCAGAGCGATCTCGTATGCATGCCAAAAGGCACTCGATAACAGTTTTACATGCCACACAAAAGGTTTATCATTCGCAAATAAACACATGCTCACGGCAGGTGCGAGTAGCGAGGGCCTGAGCAATCGGCGGGCAGCAATCTTCTATTCCTTTCGGAACGGGACAGTCTGTGGCTATCCAGAAAATTTTTCAGTTTTGTTCGGCATATTAATGCATTTTTTTCGTATCAGGATTTCTTGCTGGAGTAGTTGGCTTATCTTATTTCATGGTGTTTAGACGCAACCAAGGACGAAAAAAAAAGGATCAGGGGTGCTATGCAGGATGCGCCGAGTTTCTCGTTCGCACGAGTTTTACCCGAGTTTGCTCGATGGCAGTCAGTGAACGCAGATAGCAAGGAACGTGCAGTAACAGCAGGCAAAAAGAAATGTCGAGATAAAGCCGCGTATCACAACATGAGCGCACCCTGCGCGGCACGGTGCTTCCACTCTTCAAGCACAGAAGACTGCGCAACCAAACGCGCCAGCGCCGCGTATTCTTATCAACGTATTATCGCAATTTAGCAATACCGTCACTGTCCCGCTGTCTATCTGCACACTTGCCGTGAGCCGCTTGCCACGCCTTTCTCGGGCGCATCAAGGGAGTGCCTCCTCTTTCGGGCATTATCTTTGTATCCTGCGTCAAATGCGAACAGGGCACATGCGGTGCGTTCTTGCACCTACACTTTCCCTCAATCGAATACATTGAAATACAACAAATAAAAGAACAAACATTTTAATTCCTAAAGTATCGCTTTTTCGTTTTGAATGCTATAAATTTGTGATGACAAACGGACATCAAGTCAATTATTAAATTTTTAACTTCTTTGCCGCGAGTGTCGACAGTGAGGCGAAAGCTTACAAGCGGATAAATTGTAGAAGGTCGCACGCACGACGGAGTTCATACGGTGAGCAGTCGCCAGGGGCGCTGCAGTGCTATTCTCTATAAAATCGATGCGACAATGACGCATAAAGTCAGTCATGACAATGATCTGTCCATTCCCTGTTTATTAGGGGAATAGCAGCGCAGCGCTGCGGTATGGCTGTTCACCGCAGGTGATTTCACTCAGGCGGCTATTAAGGCCGCCGCTTTACCAACTGAAACGACACACTAGCCATAGATACGGGGGCAACGGCTGTCGCTGCAAAATTGCTGTGCGGTATTGTAGGGTCCGTAGTGACGCAGCACAGTGAAAATGTACCAGCGTGCGCGAAGTCTGCGCGATGCATTGCGAAGAGCGTGCTGCTCAGGGCGACACAATTCAGTCGCTTGTCACCGCTTGCCCAGTGAAGGTGCCTCCGTGCACATGTACGCAGAATTTGAGTGTGTTGTTGACTCCAATGTTCCTGCCGATTGCCTCTGCTGCTGAACTAACAGCGATCGCAGATGGATATTGTAACGACAGCGCAGCAATACCATTTTTGCGGGTGAGGGCTCTTGTGTGTAGTTAGGAAATTAGGAAGGAATTACGAATGCAGGAAGGTGTTGCAATTGTTTAGTGTGCCGTGCTTGTGATGAAGAAATGCCATCGCACTGGGTGTGTTTTCGCTCACCGCTGACCGTGTTTGCGACACTGCTGCTCCGATACATAACTGATGACAGAGCAGACATCTCAAATGACAGCTGTGATACGTTGTCGTTGGAAAACCCTACGCACTGCTCAGGATCGTCGTCCACCGCGGCGCATCGACACCTTGCAAGCAGCTACAGTGACCTGCTGATAATTATTTCCTGTGCGCTATGTCGCCACAATGCAGGCAATGAACCATGTTTTGGGGCCATCACAACCCAAAAAGATATGTGCATAAGCCAGCGAAAGTCGCCGCTTTGTTTTTGATAGTGGTTCTCAGTACATCACCGATTACAGTGCGTTGTGCGTGTTTTCTGTCGGCGGTCAAGATTGTTGAATCCTCTCTGTTCCGCACCACGTCGCTGTTGTCGGAAAATAAGTTGGGCGTGGCCCAACCACGGTGGGCGCGCGCACAAGAGTTACATGCCTCGCGCGGGGCGTGACCTATGGTTTTGACTGACAGGCGAACTCGTGCCAAACTCGTACATCGCGAAACCCCCCTCGAGTTGAACTCGTGAACATGGCGGTGGCAGCAGCAGCCTGTGTCATCGCATCCAGCGGCAGTAAGCGTCAATATGACCGTCTGGACCCGTTCACCTACATGACCGACGTAGCGTTTCGCGTCATTTTTGCCTTTCCAAAACGTCAGTGCGCTGGCTGTGTGACGAGTTAGGCGAAGCCCGTCATCTGCGGAGACAGCGTGGCGGGAAAATTATGCTTTCCGAGCACAGAGTGGTGTGACTAGGCTGCGGAGGAAAAGTTCGTGCGATCGCTTCGGCTCTTTCCTGTTTCAAGCGCTGCTCTTCCACCGCGCCCCAGCTCCAGGCCAGGTCCGGCTTCGTCATCGGAGTACTGGTGCACCTGCGAGCACCTGGGGTTCAACCCGGACCAACCAACCTGCGCAGGCGAAGTGTTCACATTGTATTAGAAGGCTCAGAATGGACGCCGGGCGGCCTTCCGGTGCAATAGCTGCCTAAATCAGTTTTCGCAGAGCACGGTACTGCTGCACTTCATGGGCAGAGAGGCGAATGAAGTTACTTCGCCAACACGGACCGCCTCGGCCGTCCAAACGACCACCTCTCCAGGAGGCAAAGGATTTGGCTCATGTACTGCGTGAGCCAAAGCGTAGACATATGGCTGTTGAAGGAGATGACCGGCGACTTGTTTCCTCTATTGGGGCACGCCATCGCCGACTGGAGGAACTACCCCCGTAAGTCCGCGAGAGACGAGCTGCTGGGGCAACCTCCACTCGGTGGCTCCGGGTAGATAGCGCAATTTGACGAGTGCCTTCTTCGCGGCGAGCAAAAGTAAAATCGAGGCCGCCTAATGTGTGGCGACAACTTTCCGCCGAGCCGCCAAAATTACGGCGGTGTTAAAGATGGTGGCCCATGGGTCTTGGGCATGTTGTGTGCGACCAGAGGGGTGCTGATACTTTCAAGGTCGACCGACGAAAGGCGGTGACGCTAGGCGCCATTACTGCAGCCAATGTTCAACCGGGACCATTATTCATAGTGACGAATAGGCCGCATATAAATATATCCCAAATTTAGTGGATGCTAACGGGGCTATGCCTCAATGTGCATTGGGAGATAGTAAACCACAGCGTTAACTTTGTGGTCCCCATCACAGGCGTTCACACGCAAAAAATAGACAGTTATTGTCAAAAAGTGAAGCGCCACCTCCTCAGCAGTGGGTACAGAGTAACTGCACTGATGCTGGAGTCCCACCTGGGATGAATGTGGTGGCCCTCAACGGCCACGTGCGCTGCAAAGACCCTCTCTTGCGTTTGTTAGAAACCACGGATCGCTCGGGCTACCCAGTATAAAGACTCTTTCCTGAAGATGTTAGAAGATTTTGCTCGACGCTTGCCAGTACCCGCCCTGGTTGCTCAGTGGTTATATATGATGTTGGGCTGCTGAGCACGAGGTCGCGGGATCGAATCCCGACCACGGCGGCCGCATTTCGATGGGGGCGAAATGCAAGAACACCCGTGTACTTAGATTTAGGTGCACGTTAAAGAACCCCAGGTGGTCCAAATTTCCGGAGTCCCCCACTACGGCGTGCCTCATAATCAGAACTGCTTTTGGCACGTAAAACCCCATAATTTTTTACGCTTGCCAGTATGAAGGTGCATCGCAAAGTAAAAGAAAATAATGCGTCGTTTTCTGACCCTTGTATGAGTGCTTTCCGGCATTCATGAGTGCTTACACGGTAAGCGCGCGGCAAACCACTTAGGCGCTAGCCGGCGCTCACTTCGCCTCGCAGCTGGGGCAGCTGGGGTGCCATCGAGGCACCCTACTAGCAGCCTATCTTTAGTGCGAGCAACGAGCGATCTGTTAAAAGCCCAGTGTAAAAACCAGGCGCACACCAATCTGTGCTCGGAAATGCTAGCGTAAGTACGTAGCTAGCCGCGCCAATCGAATCCAGAGAAAAAATAGGAGGACGAGCATCCCCTCGTGGTATAACGCGAAACGTATTAAACAACAAATTAGTCTAATACACAGTCAGTGCACATCTTCTAAACCTTAAAATGCTTATAACCCACATTAATGTGGCTAATATTATTGTGCTAAATGCATTTATTTTATAACTTGCTTGTGCCTGTAATGCACTCGGTGGAACGACAAACAAGAGAAAGAAGTCACGACCATGCACCGACCATATGATCGCGTGAGTCCCAGTTTGTCGACCGCCCATATGGCAACGCCCAACGGTTGATAGCCACCCAGAGTGAATCAAGATAAACCAATGAAACTGGAGGCGTGCTGACGGACAAACTTTGTCTTGTTACCATTTGTTATTTCATCTTTGGGCCTCGCCAGAGCTCGTGAGGATCCCGAGTTTCGCCAAACTCGGCGCATCTTGCATAGCACCCCAGGACAGGAAAGAGTGTCACTTGCAAATAGTTTATTGAAAGCAGACTAGAGTCAAATTTATAAGAGAAGGTGGCCTTATACGCACGTAGATTTGCGCACATAACTCAAAGTTTGCATCATTACCCAATCATATAGTGCAGATACTGGCATTCAGTGCTGCGTAAAGCCACAGATGTATCGCTGACACAGATGTCACGTTTCATATAGCAATGAAATACGCCTCCATTTTTTCCTGTGCCAGGGAATCTTTGCTTTTGCCAAGAGTGCGGATATTGAAAAAGTCTGCCTCACATGTGCAGGAATCACAGTGCATAGATAAATGTGCACTAATCTTATTCTTGATAGACAGCTCGTGTTCCCTTGCGATATATCATTGATGCAACAGCCTGTCTGACCGATGTAAATCCTGCCGCAATCAAGTGGAATTTCGTACACCACACCGACCGCGCAAGTCACATACGGCCTTGTATGATTTTTACCAGCAGCGGGTCAACTTCTGCGGGTCTGTGATGCGCGGGCACAAGCCAGCAAGCTTCCGTGGAGCCGAAAAAACAATAGGTACTTTGTACCTACTGGCCACTTTTTTTTTTAGATTGTGGGCCATTTTATGCATGTACGGAACAACCGGAGGCCTTTTTTCCACTAGCGGCTTGGCTTTCCGCTTACCCTTCAATTTTTGAAGGAGCGTTTCCGCAACTGCAACCATGATAGAACAAGGGTATCCGGCTGATCACAGCCGTGCAACCTGACAGTTAAAGCTTTCCTGCGTTTTGTGAGAGCAAGACCTCACCAACGACGCCTCAAGACACATGGAGACTATTGCCCTTCGCGTACACGTCACTTTGACGTGGTGAGTTTTCGCGGTTTTGTGAGGTCGCGTGACGGACAGGCGAAGTGGGCGTAGCTAGAAAAACATAGGACCAATAGAAGGCTAATGGTGAAAAGGCGTTGAATCAGGAATCATTATTTTTCTTTTGTGCGGTTTAATCATGCATAATCAGTGTGTACACGTTATATCAGATGGGGAGCTATCGCGTTTTTCGTGACGTCGCGTGACAGACAGGCGAAGTTGGACGTGGCCCGAAAATGTTTTGATCAATCGTGGAGGCTGATTGCAGAAATTGGAATCAAAACAATTTGGAATCATTTTACGTTACAGCGCTCTTGTTTCACATGCAAGCGATTGAGCGAATGGAGCGAACAGCGGCGCGGCGCTGCGAAGCTTTTCGCGAGGTTTCGTTTGACATGCATTGCCGCCACGCATTTTACACCGCTGCGAATATCCTCCTATGCGCAGGCTTTCCTTCACTAGTCCTTCACTGGTGACGTGGCGAGGCGGGCCGTCATTGGTTCGGAAGCGGTGCTGCTGCGCTGTCACCCCTAACGCCGCGATGAAATTCCAACTTGCCCGAACCTCACCGCTTCCAGCCGCCAATGCCGCCGCGGCCGCTCGAAACAGGTTTCTGCGCCGCGGCGGCAAGAATCGCGAGCGTTTTCGCTTGCATGTGAAACAGGCTTAAGGGGGTATGCGCCATTCATTGTCTTACGTAACGGACATATTTAATTTTGAGGCAATTTTACGAAAATCCATCCAGAATGAACGCGCTCGGGAAAGGACTCGTCGTCGACGTGCCGATTCTAGTGTGAGGGCTTCCGAAGGCCAGGCGGAGCCCGTCAGCGAAGAGCCGCGGACCCCGAGTTGAGGGAGCGCGATGTTCAGGTCAAAGGTCAGCGTCGTCTAGCCCTCCAGGAGGCCGACAACGGCGGTGCACGCTTCGGCAACGTTAGCGCCAATTTTCCTGGTGCGACGGCCAGGTTTCAACGCAATTTTCTCAACCGGAACTTCGGAGCCAGCTGCAGCGCATGTGACCGGTTGTGGTTCGAGCACAACGTGGTACTCGCCAGTGCAATTCGTTCGGAGGTACACCGAAGAAACAAAAGATAAGCTCCGCTTACCCCCATTTAGTCGACAGATGAGGGGCTACTAATTTTAATTTTTATGTCGTCTTTTGTCACCTCTTATTTCACCGTAGCGTATTACCCATTCTGGAGGATTGACTAAGAAGGGACGCACACCCAGTGGCCCACACCGCATGACTAAGTCAAAGAAGGTCAAGTAAATCGAAGAAACAGTTAAATATAATGGGCTATTTCATTAACAGGTCGTGAGCCCAGATTAGAAGCTCATGTCCTACGCAGGAATGTTTTTTTTTTTTTTCGGTTAGGTAGAACAGGAGGTGCGCTTACTGGCACAACTTTGTAGATCTACATGCGGGGGTTATATGCCTGTTGGCTGGTACTTGCATTCGGCGCACATATAACCTCCGTATATCCCCAAATATATCCACCGAAATAATGACCTACTCAACTGCAGACAGCGTCAGGTGGTGGCCCACGGAGGCGCTGGCCGCATCAGAAGCAGGAATGCCAAACACGGATGCGTAGGCAAAGAGAGTTTCGCTTGAAAAAAATGCTAAACTTTGCACTCAGCCGCGCAAGGCTTGATACAGCGAAGCTGGGTGATCGTAACCCAGCATTTTCCGGAACTGCGCGCGAACTTTTCATCTTATTACTCATGATGATGATAATTTCTTTTCGCGTGTCTCGGACTTACGGCCGTCACTGCGCGTTGCATAGCGCAGCTTGCAACACCGACACCGCGTTCACGGAGAAAGAATAACAGTCACGGATCCGCTGCATCGCTTCGACAAACCGTCACGTGCTCATACGTCATGCGTCCGGCTTTCGGTAGGGGGCGCTGTCACGACGTTCGCCGCCGCATGGTCCCGCGCTCCTGTGTGACATTATGACGACGCGGGAAGGAGCCGAGTTGCGCCTCCTGTATTCTTTCTCCGTGACCGCGTTGCAATGCTAATTAAGGAATATGGACTTATTGGACTGCAATGTGCGACCCTTGACGATTGCCTCTTTCCAAGAGGGTGCGCTTCCCGACGTGACCAGGCCCATCGAGCCCTGCTAACTTTTCTTAAAGACACTGACTTGGCCTCCCGTTTATAGACATTATTTGCATTTTGTTTTGTTCTGTCTGTGTCTCCGTCATTTCTTCATCTCCTCTTTTCTTTCCTCATGTTTTAAATTCCTCTATTCCCTACCCCTGAAAGAGTAGGCAGGCGTTGTGCCCCTCTCGGTGGCAGTTGTCAGCTTGCTCCCTCCCTATTTCCTTCGTGTCCTTGTGTTATATGTACTCAAACCAAATAATAATAATAATAATAATAATAATAATAATAATAATAATAATAATAATAATAATAGTTGCAATGCCGACAACACGTTCGAGCAGACCCGCTCCGTGAATGTCTCTCTCTCTCTCTCTCATAGTGCGCAAAACCTCTTCTTCACCTCGCAGAGCACGAGCGAGCGAACGCGCCAGCTGCGGATGAAGACGACGACACTCGAGCGCAATCATACGGTTCGCATAAATGCATGCTCTGCAAGCGTGGCTGTATAGCCTAGTGGCTACGACGCTCGCCTTTGGCCCATGGGTATTCGCTGTTAAAAAATCAAATGCTTCTCGACGGACGCGTGGTTGGAAATTGCTGCCCGCCCTTCAATACTGCCAGCACCGAGGCGCCGCATACAGAAGGAGGCTGCACAATAGATGTTCGCGCAGCATGGATATCGAGACTCGCATAGGCGCCGCTGTTCTCCAATGGCGCCCGCATCGCCAGACATCGAAGAATAGCGCCTCAGTGAAGTCCCCATGTCTGCTCCGGTGCATAGTGCTCTGCAAACAGTCTCGAACGCCCCGAGATGTTCAGGCGCTGTCCGCTGCGCCTGGGTGTTTGGAGTGTAGAATTAATTAAGTAGCCACCCTTCTCCAAAGAGAAAAAAATATAAACCAAGGGAACGCAGACAACGGAATCTGCACGTACTAGTCACCCTTCCTGGAGATATGCGGAGCTTCGTCTAGAAATAAACTCGAACTGTCTGCCGTCAAACTTTGGGCAAACAGAGTCGCGAATAAATAATTCGGATGAAGGACAGCTACAGGCTGCGCTTAAAGAATACTAGAACTACTACAAACGCGATGAAACAACGAAGAATATCCAATGTACTGTTCGCCGAAGGATGCGAAGATAAACACTTAATGGGGCGCGTCTGTTAAAGGCGCAGCAAAAACAAGATTGAGACGGTCCTAGATATTAAAACTTCAAAGGTAATTCTAACGGGAATAATCAATATTTACTCCACTGCATCTTGATACTCTTAAATAGCATTGCTGCTTATGTCGACATGCCTATAAATTAAAGAAAAGTGTTCATTGGTCAATTTTCTTGATTATAGACTATGTAATCCATAATGGTGATAAAGCGTGATGTAATGTTAATGAACCTTAATCGTCAGTAATGAGCTTTACTGATCAGTGAAAATTACAAAGGGCTTTGAGCCCTGGTATTTTTGCGCGCTGATGAAACACAATTTTTTTTTACAGGTGCGAATATGAAAGGTATTTCAGGATTGTCATCATTAAAATCGTGAATACAGCGAAGCACAACCTCCATTAGTTACTGGCATGACAATCTAAAATAAAGAAGGGGGCCGAAAGATAGAGCACCAAACTATGGTATAAAAGTTACAAAAGGAGATAAGGTGCCCAAGGCCTTTCTGAGACACCTTCTCCCTGTTTGTAACTATTAAACCACAATAGTTACTGCAGGAACATAGATGCTTGTGGAAGATACGCTGCAAGTAGTTTAAGTTGCGGCCATAATATATTTCTCCTAACTTTGTCTTAACTGTCCATGACAAGTATCCCTTTGGTGCTCAGCAGCCAGTACAAAAAATTCAGTTCATTGAAAAGCTGTTGCAGTGCTCTTGTGAAAATAGCAGGTCCAACTAAAAATATTTTTATCTACCTAAGAGGCAAGGTTTTACAAATCATCGTATTATAGAAGGCCGCGAAAATTTATTGAGCTTAAAATATAGCGCGAAGAAATTTACTCACGGTAGCCACTGCGATATAGCATTAGGCAAACACGTATTGGCTTCAAAGTCATGCCGGTGAAGAGCTTCGAGACAAACAAGAACGCGTGCGCCGCGTCTTCCTCAAACATCTGCGAACATATCGGAGTATGTTCTTCGCTCGATAATAGCTCTAAGCACCATTGAACATGAAAACACAGCACCATCGCGCGCTCATGAATAGCGAACGCAACGAATCGATATTCTTTTTCCTGACGCAGTGCTCGTCCAAAACCAACTAATCGCTCTATCGGATACCTCAAAGCCTGCGAAGACCAGGAAACCACGCACTAACATAAGCCGCAGAGTGGATGTCCTCAATCGTCGGCAAGCTTTATCGAGTTTCATGCAACATCAAGCCGTGTCCCCTCTGCAGGAATGACTCCTCCTGCCGAACGGGAGTCCGTGACTACGGCCTCTCACACGCGTGCACGCGCGCCCTCTGCAGTTGCGCCAAAACTGCGTTACATTCGTCCCTCTTCGCCGGCGCACTTAATTGCCTCTCCGAGAGACCCCAGCTGATTACCCCGCGAACCACTCGCGCTTTCATTCTTTTTCTCTTTGCCCGCTTCGCACACACACTCTTCCTCCTCACTAGGCGTCCCCGATTGCAGGCCCAGCTAATACAGGTATACTGCGTGGGCCGAAACAGCCCTGCTGACGATGCCGGGCCGGCGTTTGCCTCGCCTTCGTGGGCCGAGCCCGCCGCTGCCGGTGCTACTAGTACTTCACCTGCCTCTCGTGCGTTGCTCCCGCGAGCGTATTTGCCTTTGGCCACTTCCGCTCCTTCTCCCCGTCTCTCTTTCTCTCTCTTTTCTCGTTTACCCCGGTGTCCCTCAATCCGTATTAGTAAGTTAATTAGGCGTATCTGATTTGCCACCGCCCCGCGCTCCCGTGGCTTCCAGTGCCCCATTTTTGGCTAATACATCCAGGATAACAGGCACCGCGCAAGCACTAACCTAACCCCGGTGCTCCTGTCGGGTTGTTTTCTATGGAGATATAAAGGAGCCACGGGAGATGGCTGCGCCGAGAGCTGCCTTCCGCTTGGCTGGCCGCATGAACTCGCGGGAATCGTTGATCGCTTTAGTAATGCCTCTATGACAAAACTCATCATGCAGACTCTCTCTATTCGCGAACACGACAGGGCGCTGAAGCTAGTGCCGCGTTCATTCCGGATTACCTGCCATCTCATCATGCTTTTCATTGCTTTCGTCTGCTTGCTTTTGAAGCCTTTCTGTTCGTCGCATAGCCTGCTTGCCCTCTTTACTTCTACATGAAAGAATAAGAAAATGCACCCTGAACACTATGACTGCAACATGGAGAATGCATTAAGGCATTTAGGCAGCAAGGGCAGCGAAAGCAGCGAGCTAGGTGTATTATATTATGAACTGCACAAAGATGGCCACCTTTATGAAAACGTCCTATTAGTATTCAAAGCGTCATAGCCGCTGAAATGGAGAATGACAGCCTACGGAATACTTATTGGTAAATAAACATCACTGTTAAACGTCACTTTGGTTTCACCTTGTTTACAAAGTAGTGGAAATGTTTAACTTATCGTACTGAATACAGATAATGACGCCCTGATATGTGAAGACTCATACAGACTGTTCATGTGTCATCTTATTACACAGCCAAGAGAACGAGAAATGGAGATGCGAAAGACAGGGAGGTTAACCAGACGGCAAACATCCCGTTTGCTACCCTGCGTTCTAGAAGGGTTAAGGGGAGATAGAAGGATGAAAAGGAAAATCAAATTCAGCGTCATTGCGCAAGTAGAAGGCATGGCGCCTCCGGCAATACTCCCACCTTACCGCAAGAATCTCATATCAATGGTCTGGTGGCTTCGCTATTATTATGTTATCTATTACAACTTGTCGGCACCTGTTCTGATTAAAAAAAATTACACCATCTTCCCGTAGGGGAATCCTCAGTAGTATGCGAAGCAGCCATGGGGTCGACTCAAGTTCCCCTTAGTTTTCAGTTCGTCGTTTCCGTTAGGTTGAGGTACGTAGCTGCCGTTATATTTACCGTGCGTTGCGGGAGGAGAATGAGAGGAGCAGAGCGCGCGCGCGCATCATTATACCGCGAGCTACAGTGGCGCCCCCCAGCGGAGTATGCAGCGCCTACCGTCGCGCCTCTAACCTAAGCGGCTTCGCATTATCGCGCGCGGAGCCGCAGGTGTTGCCATTCGTTGCGCAATCCGGAGAGGAGAGGAGCATCGGAGAGAAGAGGAGAAATGCCGAGAGGAGAGGAGATGAGACAAGGAGATGAGGGGGAGGAGGATGCGCATGCGCAGTAGGGGTGTGGACGCCGCCCGGCGGATGGATGGGTGGATGGAGGGAGGAAGGGAGGGAGGGTGGGAGTGACATAGCCGAGACCATAAGATGCTTCGCATCTAAAACTCTTGAATACAAACTGCTTTGTAAATATAGATTCCGTTGAGCGCTTTCAGGGCGCTTCTAGCAGGCGGCAGCTTCAGCAAGGCTTATAGCCTCGCCTATTACATTTCCAGTCAATCTTCCTGACCGTGTTTGCCAAGACACAAAGCTCACACTCGCAAATGTAGTGTACAAGTAAGCGGCGGAAGTATATGCACATCGTTCAATTGTCGCACAATGTCGAAGTCACCGATTGGTATAATTCGAGCACACCAAGCAATAAAGAGCACGGCAACTGAAATTAATGCGCCTACAACATGAGAATATATATATATATATATATATATATATATATATATATATATTAGTACGAGTCTGCCGGGATGCGATTGTTGAACAGGCACTCGTAGGTTGAGGACGCACGTACGATAAAAAAACGATGCTGTATTTCCGAAGTTGAGGCCGGGGCCCGGCCTTCGTCAGGGGACGTCAGACAGCCGGATATATATATATATATATATATATATATTTATTTTTTTTTTCAAGCAGATGAAGAATCTCCTCGTACATTTATTTACTAAAATATATCCCCATGCTACATGAGCACATTTTGTAGCGTGAGCTACACTGGCCGAGGTTGGGCAGTTTCGCGTGGCTCATGGAGAGCCATGCTGCGCATGCGCGAGGAGCAGTGCCGTCACATCGCACGCAGCTGGCGCGCCGGGCGTTTTCCCGGCGTTTGGCTGGGCCCGGCGTTTGCACTGGGCGTTTGCGCTGGGCGTTTGATCGTTTGCGCGGGCGTTTGCCAGTGTGATATAGCCATGGAGAAGGAGAGCGAAATTGTTGCTCAGCGGCGCAGAAGAGCGGAGAAGCTTAACTCATCGGATCCCGAAGTAGTTGCCTGGCAATTAGCGGTTGAGCGTAGGAAGAACGAACAGAAGGAGGCTAAACTTGCTGCGGAGACACCGGAGCAAAGGGAGGAACGTCTAGCAAAGCGGCGTCGCCAGGAGGCTGAGCGACGTGCCCAACCATGTCAGCAGCAGCAACAACAAGAGGCCGTCGATGACGTCAAGGCTCGCCAATTGACTGACTATACGGTGAGACTTGGCGAAAGCGCCAGGGCGACTCGCAAACAATCGGTTTGGATATATATATGCGACGTGTGTGAAAGATTGTGGTACATGAAAGACTTGACGCCGGTAAGTAGTGACATGCGTGAAACGTTGAGTTTAGCGCCGCCGCCTGAGTGGGGTGAAACCGTGGCCCGGGTTTGTACAACGTGCAAGAACTTTCTCGTTAAGCAGAAGATTCCACTCTTTAACGTTACCAATGTGTATCATTACCCGCCCATGCCACCAGGTCTACCGGTTCTGAACGATGCGGCCAACTTAGCTCGCGCTACGTATATCCTGGCATAGCCAAGCTAAGCCACTGCTAATTTTCTTTTTTCTTGCTGCAACATATAAACCAATTCATGAAATTTAATCATTTTTAGCGCCAAATCTGTCATAAATGAGCCCCACGCCGACGAACAGTCAAATTAAAGTGCGGTGTAGCGATCATCGTCTCGTGTAGACGCTGCGGAGCGTCGTGCAACATCCAGCGCCCGAGTGCGGACCGGCCACGCCCCGCTATGGACGCTCATTAACGCTCCCATAAAGGCGTCTGGACGCTTCGCGTTGCCATAGCACTTTCGTTGTCTCGCTTCATCCCGACGCTAATTGCGCTTTGATTAACTCTTGGATCGCGTTCTTCAACTCACTCTTCTGCGTCCGCCGTTCGCGTTAGTCGTCCTCTCGGGATCCTTCCTAAGGCACGTCTTTTTTTTTTCTTTTTCAGTGCGCGTGACCATGTAATTATGCAATGCCGTTATACAAGACGTGCATCCGCCGTCGGCAACGGTTATTGTACTCATGCATGATCTGCTGCGTCGAGAGTTGATGCGTTAATCTCTCTTGTTTCACGCATGAGAAAAAGCCCTGTACCGGAAGGAAACGTGCTCGTGTTTCATCAGCATTCTCTAGATTGAAGCTTAAGTGTTTTCCCTCTTTATTAAGCGGTTCGCGATATGAATGCTCAACAGTAACGGGCGTTCGAAGGATTGGACGAGGATGCGCCAGCGATGAAATTTTTTATCTTTTTTTGTCTGTCTTATATTTTTTTTTAATCTAGAAGATCTCACTCAGAATGCGATGTTTACGCATTCTCTCCGTCGCTCTGGCATTTTTGTTCCTATACTTTCCCCGATCAAGTTCCCATCCTGTTTCGAATCATTCTCTCTTCCACGTCAATTAAAGAGCCTTGAATTATCAAACCAGCAGGTAACAAAGGCAACCCATGCTATTTCTGGTACCCGTCTAAAACAGTGCCGTAGAAATGTCCCGCGAACTTCCTCCCTTATTACACTTAAGCAATCGCTGAAAAAACATGCGACAAAAGTGGCTCATTCTGGATTACTATATTTCTGCTACATGCATTTGCTGGCAGAAAAAAATTAAGCTCCCACAAACGCCGTTGTAAAGATTGTGAAGTCTTGTGGTTTATTTGTTTCTCTTTATGCACAACCTGCCATGAGCATTCTTATCCCTAATCTATTTTCGGAGCGCACGTGGTTCATGAAGTTCACAAGGCGTATATTACTGCCCAAGATTTATATATACTTCTATGAAAACATTGCAATAAATGTATGAATAACCGCGTCTCACGCATTCTAATGTAACGCAAGCTTAAGTGCATAATGCTTGTATGTCCACACGAGGTTTTTACGTTTCACATCGTTTTAACGGCAGCGCTGCTATGAATTATTGTGAAAAATGAGAAAGGACGCTTACCTGCAATAATACGTTTGTTTGTTTACTTTTTTTCTGTCCTGCGAACAACGTGGTGTGTTTGCCTGGTACTGCAATACAGTCTTGCGAAGCGTTCTATAACCACATCTGTTCTTGCCTGATTGTTTTTAGCTGTTTAATTCAGCTGTCCCTAATACACGATTTGAGTTTTTGTTATTTCTGTCCATAATTTTTGTGCTAATTTAGCGATTAGAAAGAGGCAAGACCATTAAATTGTTTTTGTTTTGTTAGAAAAATGTCGCAGTTTCACCTGAAAGGCGAAGCATCAATTCCAATAGCAAATTAGTAAAGAGCTATACGGAGTAAGGATAGTAGTTTTATCAGCTGTATAAACTTGGACATGCAGCAGCACCAGCAACGCGCACAACTGTTGTCGACGCAATCGGCGTTGTGCCTGCGTTCGTTCCGAACGCGCGCGGCGTTGGTGACTATTGCCGGTGCCTCTGGGGGCGGCTCGGAGGTTTTCGAAAAGGTCAGAACGGGACACTCGTCGAGCAGCGTCGGAAGTTTTCACCACCTTCTCGCCTCGCAACATTTTTATATAATTACGCATTTGGTGCCGGAGCTAAATGTCGCCTCCCCTCCCTCCCTCTCGTCCCCCCACGGCATTTCGCGCGACGGAAGAATTCGCGTTTGCTCTCTATATGTGGTGATTGTAACGGATGAAAGACACGCAGCCCTTCAGGGAGCACGGCGCAGAAGGCGCGTTTGCTCTCCGCCGTGCGTTCTTGAAAGCACGCGTCCCTCGCGCGCTTTCACTTGCCCATACAGCATACGGCGCGTGGCGACGATTTCGTCGCCGTTTGACGTCATACGGAACCTCACGACAACGGCGACGGCTACAGCAGAAATCCACTTTGAGTGTCCATATAACTGCTATCGCAATAAAAAGGTCAGTTTCGATGGAAATCTTTGCAGTGTAAACACAAATTATTCCCCAGGTTTAGCATTTTTAAAATTTTCTTTGGAGTTCTTACCACTCGCTTCACTGAACAGAATAAAAAACAATTTCTTTTATCGAGCTTAGCTCGCAAAGCGCACATATACTACCCAAATCTGTGCTCCATCATCGCACATTATATCTATCTCAATACGCGTGCTAGAACAATATCGCGACAAACTATTCATAGTTTTCATATAATATTTGCTGTGATATCATAAGCCGGGACTTGTTTGCAAGGATAGCAGCACTTTGAACTATTATTATCATTGGTGGTACTGTGCGCTTGTAGGTAAGCTCCCTAGAGAAACAAGCTTATCATCATCATTCTATATTTTGTGGCCACTGCAGGACGAAGGCCTCTCCCTGCGATCTCCAATTACCCCTGTCTTGCGCTAGCGTATTCCAACTTGCGCCTGCAAATTTCCTAACTTCATCAACCCATCTGGTTTTCTGCCGACCTCAACTGCGCTTCCCTTCTCTTGGTATCCATTCTGTAACCCTAATGGTCCACCTGTTATCCATTCTACGCATTACATGACCTCCCCAGCTGAATTTCTTGCGCTTAATGTCAACTAGAACATCGACTATCCCCGTTTGTTCTCTGATCCACACCGCTCTCTTCCTGTCTCTTAACGTTAGTCCTAAGATTTTTCGTTCCATTGCTCTTTCTGTGGTCCTTAACTTGTTCTCGAGCTTCTTTGTTAACCTCCAAGTTTCTGCCCGATATGTTAGCACCGGTAGAATGCAATGATTGTACACTTTTCTTTTCAGCGACAGTAGTAAGCTCCCAGTCAGGATTTGGCAATGCCTGCCGTATGCACTCCAACCCAATTTTATTCTTCTGTAAATTTCTTTCTCGTGATCAGGGTCCCCTGTGAGTAATTGACCTAGATAAATGTACTCCTTTACAGACTCTAGAGGCTGACTGGCGATCCTGAATTCTTGTTCCCTTGCCAGGCTATTGAACATTATCTTTGTCTTCTGCATATTCATCTTCAACCTAGTTCTTGCATGTTCTCGATTAAGGCCCTGAATCATTTCCTGTAATTCGTCTCCATTGTTGCTGAATAGGACAATGTCATCTGCAAACCGAAGTTTGCTGAGATATTCGCCGTTGATCCTCACTCCTAAGCCTTCCCAGTCTAAGAGCTTGAATACTTCTTCTAAGCATGCTGTGAATAGCATTGGAGAGATTGTGTCTCCTTGCCTGACCCCTTTCTTCATAGGTAACTTCTACTTTTCTTGTGGAGAATCAAGGTAGCTGTGGAATCCTTGTAGATGTTTGCTAAGATATTCACGTATGTCTCCTGTACTCCTTGATTACGCAATGCCTCTATGACTGCTGGTATCTCTATTGAATCAAATGCCTTTTCATAATCTATGAAAGCCATATAGAGATGTTGATTGTACTCCTCAGATTTCTCGATTACCTGATTGATGACATGGATATGATCCATTGTAGAAAAGCCCTTCCTGAAGCCAGGCTGTTCTCTTGGTTGGCTGAAGTCAAGTGTTGCCCTGATTCTATTGGAAATTATCTTGGTGAATATTTTATACAATACTGAAAGCAAGCTAATGGGTCTATAATTCTTGAATTCTTTAACGTCTCCTTTCTTATGGATTAGTATAAAGTTGCCGTTCTTCCAGCTCTCTGGTACACTTGAAGTTGTGAGGCATTGCGTATAAAGGGCTGCAAGCTTTTCAAGCATGATATCTCCTCCATCTTTGAATAAATCTACTGTTATTCCATCTTCTCCAGCAGCTTTTCCCCTGGTCATGTCTTTCAAGGCCCTTCTAACTTCATCGCTAGTTATAGAAGGAGCCTCTGTATCCGGCTCATCACTATTTCGAATGAAAGTAGCTTGGCTGTTTTGGGCCCTGTACAGGTCAGCATAGAATTCTTCCGCTGCTTTTACTATGTCATCGAAATTGCTGATGATATTTGCATGCTTATCTTTCAGTGCATACATCTTGCCTTGTCCTATGCCAAGCTTTCTTCTGACTAATTTAATGCTGTGTCCTTATTTTACGGCTTCCTCAATCTTTCCCACGTTATAATTTCGAATATCCCTTACTTTCTTATTGTTGATCAGTTTTGACAGTTCAGTGAATTCTATCTTATCTCTTGAGTTGGACATTTTCATGTTTTGTCGTTTCTTTATTAGGTCCTTCATTTCTTGAGAGAGCTTACCTACTGGTTGCCTTGGTGCCTTACCTCCCACTTCAATTACTGCTTCTGTGATCAACCTAGTTACGGTTGCATTCATTACCTCTATGTTGTCTTTATCTTCCTTTTCTAAAGCTGCATATTTGTTTGCGAGCACCAGCCTGAATTGGTATGCTTTTACCCTTACTGCCTCTAGGTTGGCCTGTTTCCTCTTGACTAATTTCACTCTTTCTCTCTTCAAATTGAGAGAAATTCTAGACCTCACTGACCTATGGTCACTGCACTTTACCTTACCTAACACTTCTACATCCTGCACTATGCTTGGATCGGCAGAGAGTATGAAATCTATTTCATTCCTTGTTTCTCCATTAGGGCTTTTCCAGGTCCACTTCCTGTTGCTGCGCTTCCTGAAGAAGGTATTCATTATTCGGCGCCTATTCCTTTCGGCGAATTCTACTAACATCTCTCCTCTTGCATTCCTAGAAATGAACAAAATGGAATCAGAGCTTGCATTGACCAAGGAGCACTGAGCTACATGGAAGTAAACAATAAGAAGTGATGGGAAGACATTGCAGTAAACATCAAAAAAGCTTCGCTTGTCACCGATTACCGCATGTGCGTTGCTTCCGAAAATTTTTCCTCCTTCATTTGCAAGCGAGAATCACGCAGCCGGAACGCTTTCACGTCACAAAATAGTCTAGGGCGCTAGCCAGAGTTGCATCTTGTACAAAATGCTTGTCTTTTAAATGTAGGTCTTTGTTGTTTTGTTTGTTTTTTACACGAACCGCGTGGGTATCCAAGGCGACACTCGCTCGCAACATATATTATTATGCAACTTTCACT
Organism: Dermacentor silvarum; assembly: GCF_013339745.2. Lineage (NCBI taxonomy): Eukaryota > Metazoa > Arthropoda > Arachnida > Ixodida > Ixodidae > Dermacentor > Dermacentor silvarum. Next base: position 81,463,253 of record NC_051157.2, read on the forward strand.
CGCTCTGTCTATTAACATAATACAATTGACGAAAGAGTTTTCATTTCGTTTGCCGACAGAAAAGCGCTTGCACTACACACGTTACTGATACGTGCCCAAGCACAATGCCTAGCTGCATAGGCTCGGAACGAAAAAAAAAGAAAAAGAAAAGAAAGAAACAGGACCTAAGAGTAACCTCTCCGTCGAATTCTTGCAACGTATCACATTTTCTCGCTTTCGTGTTGACGCTTGCTTCATTACGCTTTCCGTTTCGCGCATAGGCTCTTCCACTTCCAGTGCTTCCACCGACTTTGTTTTTTCCCCACTTGCGCGTCTTGTGGGTCTCGCTCGCTTTCGTCTTTCGCTCTTACGGTAAGTGTAGTGCCATCGGTGTAACCGCGAAGAAAAGTTTTACGACGCTGTCGTCTCTCAGCTCTTTGCTGCTGTTGCTTTGCTTCGCGGAGAAAAGGAAAGAGGGGGGCAGGAGGTAGGAATGGCAGAGGGGGCACGAAAAACCGCTTCGAGACGAGCCCTGCGATACTAGGAAGCAATATAGCCGTGATGCGGCCGAGGAGAAAAGAAAAAAAAATAGAGGGCGCTGCAAGCGGATCAGATGGGATGGTGCGGGAGGAAGGGTGTGAGCGTAAGAGAGAAATAGCGAGCCGAAGAGGCTAGTGGTAGTTGCCTGCTAAAACGACACCCCGAGAGCGTGACGAGAGACCGGCCGCAAGGATGCGCGCTACAAGAGAGCGGAGAGGATGACGCTGATGATGATATCGGTCCCATCGCAATCTACACGAAAGCCTCCTCACCGTGGCCGGTCTCTCTTCTTCTTCGCTTAGTTTTGTCCTCGATGCTTCATTTTATTCCGTTTTCTTCTTTTCTCTCTCTCTTTCTCTCGCTCTCGTGCAACCACGGCCTCGAATCGTCGAAGGGTTCCTCGTCAGCTCACGCGCTCTTTACTTCGCTCTGCTCGTTTTCAACTCCACTCTGAGAAGGCAAAAAGCGACAACAGCACTAAACAGCAGTCTTTCCTGCGACAAGAGCGGTTGCGCAGGCAGTGTAGCCTGCGAAAAGATACTGATATAAAAAGAAACAGAAAGAAGGCTGAAGCACGAAACTAAAGCTCTAAAAACTGCGAAAGTCCAATCTGTACAAAGCGCTTTGAAACCGGCACCCTCTACCCATTTGACTTCATATATTTCTTTTTCCTGCGTTTTCTGCTCGACACCAGGATCTAAAGCCGGCAGAGTGAGAAGCGACTAAAAGCTCAGGAGAAAAAGAGAGAGAGAGAGAGAGAGATGGAAAGCGGAGAGGACAGAGCGTGACGAACCATAAAGGAAATTGCGCTCCCCTGTATGAAGGAGCGAGCCAGGATAAAGTCATTTTTCGCGCTCTTTAAGCACGACGGCGCCACTCACTGTACCCGCGGCTACTGTACAGGGCTCCTGACGGTGGTTTTAGAGGATCTAGAACACTGAGCGCTATTCGCAAGACAGCTGTTGATAGCAAGATATATCGCGAGCCTCCACGTGGACCAATTATAAGTAATGTGCGAAATACAATATCAGTGCAATATACTGAAGTAGAGGACGGGGAGGCGGGGTTATTGTGGTAAGTGTCCACTAAGCGGACTGTCCATTTCCGTGCTCACTGTTTGGATAGAGCTCGATGCCGGTAGGGTAGGCGCCAATCGGCACCACAGGCTCCCAGGCTCCATTCATGCAGTGCCCGCAGACACCATGGAATGCCCCCCCCCCCCCCCCCCTCATCTACCCCTTATAGGTTCCTGTAAAAATGCACGGTGGAACCTACATAAATGACACCGCATTTGAACGAAGCCGAGCCTGAAGTTTCATCATTTTAATAACCATCACCAGCCTTAGCGCCATTACTTTCTTTTGACCTATGTTGCAACAACGCATTGCATTACATAAATATTTTAATTCCAAATAGACCTTTCGATGCTGTTCTGATTGGGTCGTGGCAAAGGGGACCTTTTTTTAATAAGCTCATTTTAACTTTGTTAAGCAGGACCATCAAGCATCACGCTTTAACCAACAGCGAGCAGAAGCATTCGATTATCTCCTATAAATTGTATTTGCTAAATGAATGCGCGGTCCGTGCATTTGTATGTCGCTCTAAAGAAACGAACATGGTTTTCGAAAACGCAACCTTACTTCAATAAAAAAAACTAGGTGAAGAAACGCAAGCAATAAACAGACGTTGCTATGGCGCTGGTGATATACTGATGTTTCGGCCCTGCGTATCAACTAAAACTGCTAGCACAACTTAGGACGCTCGCAATAGCATTATTGTACGCGTGGAGTGTGTATTTCTCTGCTTAGTTTGAACTACGAAGTAAAGATCGCATGTAGCTTTTCGATAATATGACCCAAAATTTTCTTAGTAATTGATTCATACAGTTCCTGATCAAAACTGGCACCGTCAATAAAAAAAGAAGAAGTTAACTTTAAGTAGCTACCTATAAAGTTAATTATGTCCTCAGCAGAAGCGCGAAGTGATTCGCCGCGCTGCTGCGAACCCTCGCTGGTCCGAACACCGCTAAAGGAGAGCGGTGCTAATAACCATTTCAGCCCAGGAACAACTCCTTCTCTCGGCTTAGGTTCGGAGTGCCAACTAGAAGGTTAGAAAGTGAGGGCGCAGAGTAGGCATGGCGGGTATGGAGGCAAAAAAAAATAGGCCCGCCAAGGAGGGTTCTGCCGGTCTCATCGGCAATTAACGCGGGCACGCACGCCGCTTCATGCACGATCGGCCGTCCGGCAGGCCAGGCGCCAGGCACTACGCGTGGCACCGTGCAGGACGGCACCGAATGGCGTGCCCGCCCGGCCACCCGCTCTCTCTCTCTCATTCTACCAGAGGTGCGCGTTTTGTCCGTGCTGCGTGGACCGAGCCAACCCCCCGCGCCCGTAATGATGATGGTACGTGCTCGCACGCACACACACTAGGCCTGAAACGCAGGCACGCCGAGTCTTGGCGAGAGACGGGAGATCACGCCATCTCTTCCACGGCACTACTCTAAGCGGGCGCGTGTGTCGGCAATGGAGGGCGAAGGCGGACAGACAGGCAGGCAGGCCGCGCAGGGTTACTTTCCCGCACAGTACGCGGGTAGTGCGGTAAAACGAGAAAGGGAGAAAAAAAAAAGTCGAAGCGCGTTTCTTTCTTTTTTTTTTTTTTTTGTAAGATGGCTCACTCCGAGCGTCGTCATCAAAGTGTGCTCGCTGGAAGGAAAAGGACCCTTCCTGAAACACACCCCGAGGGATATGAAGATGCGGAAAAGAGCCCGGCGACTCCAGTGAGGCTATTGAGGTGGGCAGCAGCCCGGTAGGCCCGCTAGCCAGGCGTGTGCCTGGTAAGCCCGTGCGAGCGTGCATGCGAGAGTGTGTAGGTGTGTACGCCCGCACGCTTACTTACATACCGACTCGAAAACAGACAGACAGGGTGAGCTACACGCAAGCGGTCGGTCTGAAAGTGCGATTCACTTATTTCTTTTTCTTTTTTTTTTCTCTCTTCCTTGCTGTTTATTTCATGCCCTCGCTCCAAAGGGGTTCCATTGGACATTCCTGCTAAGAAGTGTGCTGCTTCGCCAGTAAGCTGGGATTCCGTGGCGAGAAAAGTTTCGAGCCGAACGGCCAGCCTCCGACGCTTTTACTCGCGCTACCGGCTCAGGTTTTACGACTCTTCATGCCACCGCTGAAGCGGCCACGGTACTGGCGGCGTTACGCCTTTAGGTGGTGGCGTTCAGCTTTGTTTTATGCTTATTTACTACGTTATCGGTGTGTGCAATTTATTTTCTTTTTCATCCGCGAAAAGAAACTTGACGAAAAAAAAAGAGAAAGAGAGAGAGAGACAGCTACCGGTTTTTTTTTTCTTTTGTTTTACGGCTTCTGGGCTATTCACCTCTTCACGTTCATTTCTTTCTATTCCTAAGTTTAAAGAGCAAATGGTTTCACTGTGTCATTTTGGAAAAAAAGAGACGCCTTGTTGATACTAGATATCATATGCGGTAATATTATTTGCTCCTTTAAATACCATAAGCTTAGAAAGGAAAGCTGGGTACCGTAATGGGGAACAGGTAGATTCATCTCACTTAGACTGAAACAGGAAGTACACTGGTGGACAACCACTCTCTTGTTTCCATGCCTAGCGTAAATATAGCGAAAACAAAAGAAGATATACTTAAAAACTGCAAGTGTTAGAAGCAGATGTATTGCTGGAATGTTTTGATCTCTCATTCATGTTCCTGAATATAAAATAAACGCGTCAGGAGCTGTTTACCAGTGACAAAATGTGCTGCTGAGTTCGGTTTGATGCTAGTACACCAGGTAAAAAAAAGTATTTTAACGACCTTCTGATTTGAGAAACATTGTACTTGTGATAAAAAACATGTTGTATAGTGAAGTATTACCTGATTACTCGAGCAAAGAAGCAAGTAGCTACGAACCTTATGACGCAGTTGTTCTTATTTATTACTGAACTAACGAAAGATAATCACCATAGCACTACCTGAGTAGTACGTGATCCCATGATCAAAAAGTAGGAAACAACAAATCGCACGCACTAGTGATGTTCCGAGAATTTGGTTCCCGCGTTCTTAACATTTCGCACCGTAGAAGTTAGGCTCAACGTTTCCCTACTAAGAAAGAACATTCCTAAAGCTATTAGCATGCTGAAATAGTCTTAGTGAAACAAACGAACAAAACAAATGCTCTATGAGGACTTTATGAACGACCACTTTGGATGGCTGCTCGATCCGGCCGACGACGATTAAACTCCAGTCCTCGTCATTAGTGACTTCAACGTGTACGTGTCGCGGCCAGATAGGAATTGGCTTACCCTCGTTTATGCTCGAATGGTTATGGCTACAGTGCTCCACCGATCCCAATGTGCCAACGACCACGAGGCGCTCGTGTTTGGATTCAGACTTCGCCAAGAACCTGTCCATCCTCGTCTTCGAACCCTTGGCCATCTACCATAGCAACAACAAAGCAATAGTAACTTGCGTGAAAACATAAAAAAAAATCGAAAAATTCAGTGCCATTCCACTCTGTGAGGGTGGATTACTAGCGAAGCTGTGATCCACCTTCACAAAGTGGAATGACTCATGATTTTTTTCGCAGCATTTCTATATGTATTCATACGAGAAATTTCTTATATTATTTGATTCGCTGAATTTATTCTTTATTGTGCATTTTAGAAGCGCAGTAGAGGTAAGTTTCCAGAATTCCGCTCTCTATGTCAACATGGTTCATGATACGTAAGTTTGCTTTTCCGCACAAGTCTCAAGTAGCAAGGAGGTGCACCCTTTACAGTGAAGAAAGAAAATCTCGCGACGCCCTTGAACCGCTCTTTGTAAGGAAGAAAGGAAATGATTTCGAGATTCCATTAGGGGGCTTTCTCAATAAGTAAAAAGCCATGACTAGAAGTCAGGTTGACGGAAATCGTTTGCGCATGCATACCTTCAGATGTTTCTGTTGAAGTCGTCTCAAGTAAAAGCAGTGTGCTTACTAGGCAGAAATATCATAATCTGCGCTGAAGCGATTCCTTTAACTCGTTAACTTGACGGCTTGGCACAGCAGAAATGGAGGAACCATGTATGAAAATTCTGAATTCACCTGATAGGCTTAGACTTAGTCTAATGGGGTACAGCAGTCTGGGACAGTGAAAATTTTGCTCTATAGTTTCAGTTATGCAGAATTGATGCACACGTAGCTCCTCAAGCAATATGAAAGAAACATCCAAATAGCTTTCAAGAATTTGTAGAGGCGAAACACACGTGCGATTAGCACTAAAGCGATGTAGCGTAACACCATATTGCCGCCGCAGAGACGAGTGGTGTGAGGCGTTTGTGCAGCAGGGTTCCTCTCTCGCGCTTCTCTCGGGACATGCTTGGCCATCTAATGGCGTCGCCACGAAGTCCGCGCGTGGCTCGATGTGTAAGAAATTCGGCGGAACCTGTCTTACGATAACTGTCGACGGTAATGCGTTTAACATTGAATCAGTATAAAGCCCGCCTAGATGAGATATGTATGAGGCGTGTACTGCAGCGGGATTCCTCTTTCGCGCATCCCCAAACATTATCAGCGCCATCTAGCGCCGCGGCCGCCAAGCCTGCGCGTGGCCTCCGAAATGCATGGTGTCCCGGTGCGTGCGAACGCTGAGCAACGCGTCATGCGGCAACCGGGCTCCTCTCTCGCAGTTTCTCCGAGGACATGTTGCACCATCTAGTGGTCCTGCCGAGAAATCCGTGCGTGACCTCTGAGTCGATAAGCGTGGCGCGCCGATGCCAGCGAATTCTGCGAATTGTTACCTCGCTTGCCGCACACTCAGAGCCGTATACCCAGTACATTCATGGCACAGCTACTCATTGCCACATACTCAGTGACACAAGTTGGTGCGATAGTTGGTTTCAAACTTTGTTCCCTCATCATATCAGCCCAATGCGCTACCCATTCGCCCATGGACTACCCAGTGACCCAGGTTGCGAGAAAACGGTTATATACAAACGTACATAGACAGATAGTTACGTTAGTGACCGACCGACCGACCGACCGACTGCAAATGCGTGCAATGGCATAATGTATGATGTATGGCTCCCGACTGTATACAAAAAGACAACCAGCAACAACGACCAAGTGAAGTTTCGCTATTCCGCTCTTTATGTCAACATGGTTCATGATACGTAAGTTTGCTTTTTCGCACAACTATCAGTAGCGAGGAGGTGCACCCTTTACAGTGAAGAAAGAAAATCTCGCGACGGAATTGAACCGCTCTTTCTGAGGAAGGCAGGAAATGATTTCGAGATTCCATTAGGGCGCCTCCTCAATAAGTAAAAAGTCAAGACTAGAAGTCAGGTTGACGGAAATAGTTTACCGTCGCAGTAAGTATATCAAATATGGTGAGTGAGTGAGTCATCAGGCTTTCAAACAGACACGACACCTAATCAATCATGCGTCGACTGTCTAATATAATCTAATTAGACGATCGTCAACCGCCTTACAATCGTTGCCTGGCCCCTAATGCACTGAAGCTGGTTGAAAAAAAGAGAGAAATGCCCAGGGTCGCTTCACTGGCTGCCTTGTCGAATGGGTCGCGTGCCGCAAACGCGCAGCTGTTCTGACAGGGCAGCGCTGGGGAACCGAACCATAATCCTGACTCCCATGCCCAGTTTTATTGTGCCACGACACCAAAGTTTACACCTAAGTTCACACGTATGACTAGTGAGGTATGAAAAGCAAAGTTCATGTTTTGCATTTCAAAACTGTGTCAGCACAACGAAACACAGCTTCCCCCCTAATTTGAACACATAGTGGCGTCAACAAGAAAACAAAATGTTGCATAGCAGCCACTGAACCAGCAGCATCAATTAGTGCAGCAGAAGTCCTCAGTGTGCTGCCAATCATGCTTCATTTCGCTACATCTGTTGCTACAAGAACAGGCATCGTAATTTAGGGATGCGGGCATAGTCTGTAGAATACACACATATGCTACAAAATATACCACGCTTGTTTTGTTAGGAACACGATCTGCAGAAGGCAGTTTATTTTTTCTCACAAGTGGTCTGTCTACGGTGCAAGGACACCGAGTTTTGCATTGGTATCCAAGCAGACAGATGTGCTATCCATAGAAAGCTCTGAAAAAGCAAGTGCGACCCGTAAACCAAGCTCGATGCATCTCTGTCTCTGCAAAGACGCATCGCGTCAGCATACAGGCAATGGTGAGAGAGGGTCCCATCGCGATGCGATACAAGCTTCGAAAGCGATTGGACAGGGCAGAAAAATATCAGAGTTCCAAAGTAACATAAAAAAGGGGCGAGTACACAATTTTAAGAGAACACTAAAAGTGCTCTAATCGCTAGTCCTTTCTGCTCTTCTTTGAACCATCGAGCGTAAATTTAATATCTTGCGAATGCTTGCGAATATTGTTCAAAGCTTTTAGGTAGTTTTTCTTTTACCCCTTAGTTTATCTCCCGGGAGGAATTAGATTATCTTTGTGTGTTTCTTTGTTTGTGCAACAGACGTATTTGTTTGCGTTTTCTTCTTTATAGTATCTGCGCGGGGTTTATTGCTGCCTGGATAAAAAGAACTTAACATCAAGGCATTTTGATATTTAAAAGTGAAATTGTGAAATTCTGCTCAGTTACCTCTCGGGTGCTGCAATGCGTTGAACAACGGGTGGTACAGCGATACAGCCACCCTCGACACCTCACTTTACAATTCATGCCGCTTTAACCATGATAATTTAGAAATGCCTCTTGATTCCTTCATAATCGCGCGAATGAGCTGGTAGTGCCCTGCCTAGCTGTTTTAAGCCGCACGAAACTAAAGGTGCTAAGAAAAAATGTCGCACTAGAACTATTTCAAAAAAAAAATCCTCTAATCCTGATGCTGGACATATAATTAGCAAAGATGGTCGGCCAATAGCAAAAAGAACTTACAAACAAAAAGCTCTGTGAATCGCGCTTCAGGTCTGGCAGAAATTTTGTTCCTAAGTTTAGCTTCAATTCGCGTTCTTGAAGAGAGTTTTTCATCCAGAAGCTAAACATTATCTGTCACACATGGCTTTAGGAGATTCCTCCACTAGCATGAAGTGGTTTGAATTGTATGCGTGTGCTTAATATCCCACGTTTGATTAGCCTTGTTTTCAGCTTCGCATTGTAATGCCAGTCTCATTTTTGTATCTAATTTTTCTGCCGAAAAAAATTACCCTGTAGAAAGCGCATTAGAGACGCAGGCTGTGTATGAGATAGCAACGCCAAGACCAACACCGCCAAGACCGAAGGCAGCCGCAGAAAAACGATTGATTCGGGCAGAGCATGGTGATTGAGGAAGTCGGCACGGAATAGCATCAAATAAAAGACTGCCTATGAAGAATATAGCGGTGACTTAGCATACTGTTCCTTCGGCACACAAAATTTATTTTCTCCGCATCACCGACACCCTGCTCTAAACGTACATGAATGTGCTATTATTCAGTACCAAACTAAGTGTTAACCATTTATTGACGAGTGTTGCCTACAGGCAGCATACCCTTAATTGGGTCTTAACATGTGTTAGGACCCTATGCTTCTTGTACAATGCAAAGCACATGTTCGAACATTCAAACTCTGCATGGAACAGTTGTGAATGTTTGTATTCCATCTTTACTTGTTTTAGCGACTAGCATTAGCCACGATGCCAATCTACGGCATATGCGAAGAAAAAGCAGATGAGTAAAAATCAGGCAAGTTTGCACTCGGATGTGCAAAGCTTAGGCACAGCGAAGCTTACTGGCTGCTACTGCTCGGTATTAACTTGGTTTAACTTAACTACGCATGTAGGAAGGTATTCTCGAGCGATCATTTTCGGAGGTACTTTCCCTATCGCGACATTTCGCGTGACTAGCGCTGGACGCGTCGGTGCCTACGAGCGACAGCGCTCCTGGCATGCCACAAACGCAGACAGGCTAATCAAGTGTCGTACCACGGGTGCTGGATTTTTATCCAGCGGCCGGGGTGGTACAGTGCCAAGAACGCTGTCGCTTGCCGACGCCGAACGCGATGGAGCCTAGCCGCTCGAGATCAATCGCCCAGCTTCGCTGTGTCTTGAGATTTGCGCGGCCTAGTGCAAGCTTTCGCCTTTTTTTTCCTGGCTCAGCGCGTCGTGGAGAGAAGAGAGGCGGGGGTCAGGCAAGCAGGGAGCAGGCGGAGAGGAGACCACGTGCACATGTACGCGGTCTCCTCCTCATCCTCCGGGTTGCCATGGCTACGGCACGGCACTTTCTTGGCAAGCACCACAAACTACGGCTGACTTAAACAGCTTCACTGTGAAAAAGGTAAACAGTATTCACTCTGGCTCATGCACTCATGACATGGTCATTTGCCAGAAGAAACTTGAATCAACACTTGCGTGCGCTTCAGTACAAAAAATAATAATAATAAACACTAAAAAATGAGATTTTTCATGTTTTTCAAAGAACATCTAAAAAAATGTTGCAGCACAATTAAGCGCAACGTTCTGCTAAACATGGAAAGCTGGTTGGCGCGTTTGAGATAAACTGCGCTAAAATGAACGGGCAGTGCCTCATAACAAGCGCTAATTGCCTACGCACCTGTAACTACGACGAATTATCTGCCGAGTAGTAGGGTGAACACTCATTTCTCCCTTGTACGTGCCTTTCTCGCCCCAAAAAAGTACACACAGCTGAACTGCGTCGTCACTCGAGCCAGCGACCGTTTCAAAGGACAAACTCAGTTCACCTTCTATTTCTCTTTCATTTCGCCAATGAAGAAGAAAGGATGTTCGGTCCATTAAGCACTGCGTCCCCTCCAATTCCAACCAATGAGCGTCGTGCTCGAGACGTACGTGCGTTCGTGGTCGTCGTCGTCGCAGAAACGGGCGTCCCATTCCCACGAGCGTCGGGCGCGCGACCAACGATAAATCATTGCGTCTTTGACACCCTCTTCATTTGTCAGCGTGCTGTCTCTCATATCGCAATAGAAAACCCGGTCATTTGAAATTCAGGCGACGCATCATCATTCCTTCGCACCGCTGGTCAGTTTTGCGAGCCCCGGGGAAGGAAATTTATTTGCGCCTTTCCGCGCGGGGATTTCGCGCAGGAAACGGCGAGTTGCGAGTCTCCGCGGGAAACGCGAAACGTAGCGTTTTGGTCGCGGCGTGAGATGAATTTTTAAAGGCAAACAAACGTCACAGAGGAACGCCGCGCCTGAAGTTGCAATATATCGTGCCTTGAATTGGCACAATACGCAAGAGAGTACAAACGAATCCTGCGTTATCCAGGTAGCCGAAATGCGAGGCGGAACGCGAGGCCGCAACACGGAAGAAAAATATATACTCGAGGGAGCTGACTTATGAGACTATTAAATGTAATATACTGCAATAAAGCTGAAGATAATTGAATTTCTAACAGTGATTTAAATTACTATCAATAATCACGCAAACATGCGTGATTATTAAACACCAGGCAGAGAGAAAGCGAAGAGAGCTAGCAAATGTCTCCTGAAAGAGAGACCACTCCAATCCGATTAGACAGGAGATAAAATATGGAAAGAAGCAGGAGATAAAAGCCGAGGCAAAGAGAGAGGAAGGTGCATCACAACCTGTCACATCACACGGATAGTCTGAGGACTACAGAGGAGATTATAGTCCCGTGGTTGAGAAATATTCTAGTAGGGCTTTGTGAGCCTCGAATCGAGCTGAAGCACGAACATCACGTTTGAAACAAAAAGTGGCGCCCTTTTACCTCAAGCATCCCATCAAAATTCAGTTAGTCACGGCAGCAGATTAATTTATTGATTCTTATCGTTATTCAATAGAGTCACGTTACATCATACGCAATCGTATTTCGTTTCGTCGAAAACAAGCACAAAGGGAATCTTTGAGCCCTGGCTTCAATCTTGTTCGTTGATCGTCAATAGTGAGCTCGTAGCTTTTTTCTGTTCGCAGTATGATACTTTCTCCAAGACTGCCTATAGCTAACAAGCTCTTTATCATTTTCCTCTTAATATTAGTGTCCCCGCCTCGCCGTCGGCATAAGAGCTAGCTCTTACGTGAGCAATGACGAAGCGCGCCTTGCGCAATCACATTTTTACTATTCGGAAACGCCCCACACGACTGATGCATTGCAGACCTTAAAGGTGGGTGCTCGATGAGGCTTAAAGCTAAAATGCAGAACTCGCGCGAAACCCAAGACAAATTGACGACACTCTGCCTGATTCTCAGTGTCTCAAAGGTTACCGTGACGCAAGACGTCCTTGCGGCCAGGCCGGTTCATTATCGGGCAAAGAATATGCCGAGCAAGACAAGAGATCCGCATTACAAAGGGTCTGACGAAAGAACGAGGCAGGCGGAGAAAATATTGAAAATTATTTTTGTTTTCGTTGTTCGTTTTCTTTTTTTATGTTCGTTCTTTAGCTTGCATATTTTTTTTCATTAACTTTCTAACTTGATCCACGGGCAAGGAAAGCATACGCGCTCACTCCTTGCTTTCCTTACCCCTGCCTAACTCCTTCCCATTCAGAGTATGTAAGTGCGACCAACGATATCGCCAGCTGAGACCCTCGCGCTCGCACACTTCAGCGCAGCGAAGGAAAAGGCCGCTTCCTTTCACTGGGAGAGCCCCGCGGGACAGCCTAATCACCACGGGCGACTCCCCAGTCGCACTGCCTGATTGCGGCGCGGCTACTGTATTCAACGCATCCCTCAATCGAAGCGCTCCTCTGCGGAACCGGCGCACCTAACCGGCAGATCCGCGCTGTCAGCAGCGAGCGACTCTTCGGCCACTGGGCTCGGCTAGAAGCGACGGAGGAAACCGACTCGTCGCCAGCTCAATCTACGCGCACTACTGCTGGAGAAGGACATCGCAGCTCATTTCTTTAGTGCCTCGCGTGACCGTTCTTTCTTGCTTATTTTCCTTCGGCCCTTCCTCCCACCCACCTTCGCCGGGCCAGCTCACGCGTTATGCCCTCCCAGGAGACGGGGAGACGAACCACTTCTCGCTTCCGTGCACGGAGGAGGGAAGACCTTCTGGGTCTGTCCAGGGACGCCCTGGAACGTGAAGAAAGCCGGCAGAAAAGGAGCACAGAAAAGCACGAAATATATATACAGACAGCACACGGTGGGCGTGAGGAGAAGATCTCGGACTGGCCTGTCTCTCTCTCTCTTTCCTGGTGCAAGAGCGCTAATGTGCTCCTATTGATAATTGGGGAGATTGGCGCGCGGCCCCACAATCAACGCATTCTCTTCTTCCCTCGGCGCGCTCCCCCACGCCTACCCTAACCGGGCGTTTTCTGTCCCTTTGCCAGGCTGCGCGACACGTGGGGGCGGCGGAAACCGAGCAAGTGTCTTATGCAGCGACGGCGATGCCGGCCTGTCTCTCTCCGGAGCGGATCAATGAAACGAGCTCCATGCGTCCCTCCCCGATGCCCCATTCGTTTGCCGCTGAGCGCCGGAGGATTCCCGGTCGGCTCTGCGCGTTTCGCTGTGTCGGCGCATGGGAAAAGCGCGTGTGCGTCTGTGTGCGTGTGCTAAGCTCGCGTAGAGTTTCAGCCCGAGTAGAAGCCCGCGTACTAGACCCCGTCTTCCGGAATCTCTCTCGTTGTTGACAGGTAATTAGGGGTACACGCTCTCAATAAATTCGCAACGGCCTGTAGTCCTTACATTTCTTTTTTTTTTTCATGCTTCACACTTTTTTTGTTTTCTTCATTTCCCTCTGCGTGATAAGTTTAATTCTCACGCTTTGTTGTAGAGTCGTTTTCACTGGAGCGAGCTACCTAATGTGTTCGGGTAAACAACAGTCGAGCGGTCTCAATTTTCTCACGGTGAAAGCACTCGCAAGTTTCAGTTGTTTCCAAAGACAGCCAACGTCTGTAAATGCCTGTCTTGTTGTTACCAACGTCTGTCCATCGTCTGTCCAACGTCTGTCTAACGTCTGTCCAACGTCTGTCCTGATAATGCTTCCTACCCCGCAGGATACCTTGAGACAGCGACACAGAGCAATCAGACAACTCAGACGAAACAAATACCAAAATTGTCATCCGCATGCATCGAGAAACTGCATTTTGAGAGAGTGCTAGTGATTATGAACACGATAAAAATATCGCTAATTCGTGGTGAACGCTGTTGTCGGTGTGCACACAAATGTCTGACATTTTTCCTTCTTCTTTTTACTTCCCCTTTCTCGCTCTGCTGTTCATGATAGCAAACCGGAAGAAACCTCGTTAACCTGTCTGTATTTATTTTAACCTCAGCGCTCTCTTGTGCTAGTGGGTGCAAAATGCCAAACGGGATTGCGCTTTATTTTTCCATGATACTGCAGTGCGGCAGTTCTGTAACCGCAGTACCGGTCCAAAACAAGAACTGTGCGTTGGTTAGCCAGAGTCCTCAATGGGTCTTGGATCAGTTCTGATTCCTGATCAATGAAGTAAATGGGCAATGGGAGTGTTGGTGGAACATCATGGTTAGACGCATTAAATGGTTGAGCAGCACAGCACAAACTAACGACAAAGCGACATCGACGCGGTGAACACAAGTTAGCTTTGTCGGTGTCACCTCGTCGTGAACCTGTTCTTTGTTACAATACAAAGGGAAACGTCTAATCATTGAGGAACCAACCAGTTTGAAATCACTTTTGTGGCAAACCGCAGAATTGATTTAAGGCTCTCGCCGAATTCAACCGCAGTTTTAGGATACTGAAGCGAGTGCTTTATGCTGTAACAAAATCATCTCGTTCTTTCCAGCAGGGTCAGATTGGCAGTCACTTTCTTCTTGAGAAAAACTATGTAACAAATAAGCATAGCGAGGTTCAATATTCTGGACGATGTTCAGAAGTTATCGCAGGCTTTCCCAGAGCACACAGATAAGCACGCGCTTGCCGAACCGTATGAAAATAGACGCATTATGCAAATGACAGAAAGCAAATCTTGCTTGATATGAAAACGTTTCGGACCTTCTAACATATGGCGTGAGGATATATAAAAGGATAGCAAACAAAAGTTAGCAACTAATATATATATATATATATATATATATATATATATATATATATATATATATATATGCCTTTCGCACTGCACTCGACAGCAAATCAACTTACTACACACAGCAAGGGCGTAGGGTGAGAGATAATAAGTACTGCGGTTCGTATGACCATCGCTCTGTCTCTGTTAGCGCAACCGGCGACGATTCATTCGCTTGTGAGCTGGCACAGCTGGCGTCAGCTAGCTATAACGCTGCTTGAGGCAACAACTGCGGTTGCACAACTGACGCGCTAGCTTAAGCTGCCAATTGGCTGCATTGCGTAACGCCTTCTTCTATACAGAAACAGTGACGACATCTACCCAGCGCGACACAATTTATTGGCCCCATCGTACCACGAGACTCTCCTTTGTCAGCGTCTGTCTAATATCGACGGCCGTAGATTCCTATAGCCGACGGCATTGCTTTTATTTTCTTCCTTTTTTTTCTACGCCGACAGTTGGATGTTCAACATTGAACAACACCCCCGCCAATGAAAAAAAAACCAAAGCCCCTTTCTTAAAGTAGGATGGTTGAACGCGAAGCTTTCTGCCATGCAAACTGAATCGAAGTCAAAGTCCAAAGCCAACGACCACGCAATAAAACCAAAAAATTCTGAGCGACCCAATGCGATGCATATGCGATTTGATTGCTTGTTTAGGATGGTATTTTTTGAACTTTCAAGTTGAATGAAGACGCATTTCGTTAAGTTGCATAGCCTTTATTTTAGATCATGTAGCCGTTGATTACACGCACACACTCACACTTTCCCTGACGACTCTACACTTGCACAGTATTGCCGTGTGATCGCTGTGGTAGACGGTCAGAGGCTCCGCCGTTGCCGATACACGGGATCGGCCTTTCGGGCACGATCGCACTGGCGCTTACCTTCGCGTACGGCAGCCTCTCCTGCCGTGCGCTGCACCCGCGGCCTACCCATGGTGAAGGCCGGGAATACATTGCGTGACGCGTGTAATGCAATGCAGAATTCCGAGTGGAATAGACCCCGCACCTCCACCAAAAAGATGTTACGGTGAATATTTAATTAATAGGAAACGGCTTGCGCTTGTCTAGTCAAGACTGCACAGAGCGCACAGGTTCCAGCAGGTTTAGTCCGCCAAGAGAGCCTCTGACCCAGCCCCACTACAACGTCTTTGTCTTTGCCATTGCTCGTGACAATATATACAGTTCGTCTGGGTAGCGTGGCGTTGCAGTTCTTATTGTTCTTATCGGTACAACTGCGAATGTAAACTGTAGTGTTCTACGATACGTATGTCGTGCGGAGTTGTTCTATTGTGTGCGCAGATGCGCAGATAGTTCAATTGCTGTAAGTTGTCTTTCCTGCAGTGAATTTTCGGTGCTTATGAACGAATCAGTGAGACATAGAAAGCATCGCTTTAAAACAAAGGAAGCACGCACCTTGCACGATAGAGAAGCACCTTGTGCACGTGCGAGTGAATGGAACTCAGTACCATTGAAATTCTCACTAAATCATCCAAATGACTCTAGTTCAACTACAGTTGACATCAATTCTTTTCACACCATTGCGGTAGACTCAGTTGAGCATAGCGCACGTTGTAGTACTCGCGTCACCTATCGACGCTTGAGATCATGAAAGTCACATAGAATTGAAGCAAAAGAATGATTGCAATAAACTCAACGAACAAATATTTGTTATTGTTGTGATCTTCGCACGTAACATTAAAATATTGACGTTAAGTGGTAGACCAAGCCTTCTTTGTTCTTGCGTGTAGAACACGTGCTAGTTCGCACACTTCACAGCGGAGTAACAAATAAATCATCCTCAATGCAAAAATTTTGAATTATATTATCCGGCCTTAATTAGAGAAGCGGTTGTATTACTAAGTTCTAAGTTTCTCAGCTGTGTGACAAAAACTGGAGGAGAAGAATGTGGAGCAGGGCTGTTGGGAAATGGAAACACGCGTACAAAAACAGCAGGAAAGAATGAAGCTAAGGCCGGATTAAGCTATCTATGCCTAATACACCTCCATGCGACTACTAGTCATGTGGCTTACAAGTAGTCTACTGCAAAATTTGTGGTCACTAAGTATTTCAGCTTTCAGCCTTTTTGTTGCTAAGCCAACGGATACGTTCACTTCTTTCTTCTATTTGTTCAGCATTCGGGATTCTAAAAAGAGT
Source organism: Dermacentor silvarum (assembly GCF_013339745.2). NCBI lineage: Eukaryota > Metazoa > Arthropoda > Arachnida > Ixodida > Ixodidae > Dermacentor > Dermacentor silvarum. The sequence goes on from NC_051157.2 coordinate 81,479,926, forward strand.
TTGCCGTCGACGAACTTGCTGTCCCTGCAGCTGATTATACAGTATTTAACAATCTTTAATAGCCCTTAATGCAAGACAGACTGAGAAAAAATGTGACGAACATGTCAAGTAGCAACAAAGATCGCTTTCTTTATTCGCTATATTTCGATAACATGCGAGGCTTGCAATTTATTTCCTATAAACAAGGTGCTTTAAACACGATCTGAGCATCGTGCGTAAAGCTTATTTTCCCCTCTATGGCCTAGTCTAGGCGGAGCGCGATCTGCTCGCAGAATGGGTGTTTTTGCTGTTTCTTACATGTGCCCTTCATTTCGTTCGTTTTGCGTATATACTAATTTTCTTTGATCAGCCGCTTACTCGTTTGTTATATTTTTTTTCGTTCACTGGTTCCGTCGGGAACATAAACAGAGTTTCGTCCTCTCGAAAAGTCTGCCGCCATTTTCTCTCCCTCAACTTTTTATAGGCTATTCATGTCTTTGTTTGTTAGTTCACTCTTTCGTTGGTTCTCTCGCTTATTTGTTCTGTGGTTGAATAACTCGCTCGTACATTTGTTCCTTGCTTCATTAACTCGTATTCCCATTCGCTCGCTTGCTGGTTTACTTCTTTCGTTAAGTCACTCGCCAGTTCATACGCTCAACGCTCGCTCTTTTCATAGTTCATACCTATCCTACTTTCACGCTTCCGTGTGTATCGCTCGCCTGTTTTCTGCCGCATCTCCACCTGCATGTGTGGCTTCAGGAAAACCGCGTGTCGTATGCAACCTTCATTACAAATGTCCGCCACGCGAAGGCGTGGCAGGCGCACGTAAGAGCACACCGGTGCACCATTACCGCGTAGAGATTCTAGTCCCCCCCATGCCCTTTACACTGTTCGCACTCAGCGCCGCTTCGCTGTACCGCTGACGAAGGACGAAAAGAAACGTCGGACAAATGGAGCCGCGAAATCTAGGGGAGAGCAAGGACGAGTACAATAGAGTGCTGAGAGCGTCATCTTCTGCGGGGCACAGCAAAAACCCGCTTCCTTCGTTTGCCATGCCCATTACTGCACCGTAAACAAGGGCCTGCCCTCTTTTACGATTAGCGTAGGCCGGAATATCTCGGCGTATCGAAGGCAGACACTGGAAGCGATAAGTAGAGAGCACGGAACGTCCTGCGAAACATGCCGATTGCGGCAAGATCTGAGTTTGTCTTTTTTGTTTATCTCGTCTTTAGTTCGCCGGTTCCTTCGCAGACTCGTACTTGGTGTGATTTTTGCGCTGTGATCAGTTCAGTATATTACGGCGCTTTCAATATTTTTAAAATTTGTTTGTTGTGATGTCTATCATATTCGGAAATATTTGCGCACCTTACGTAAGCCGTATTCAACAAGATATTGTTTTAACAAGACATCTAAGTCTCTCAGTGAATCTCCAGTGGCACTGCGTAGATAGACATCGGCCAAAAGTTAGCCGTGTGACGTAGCATTTCTGGGCCTAACACGCTACCCGGTATGCCGCCCGTGGAAGCTGGAAAGACGTACACTCTGGAGTAGGAGGAAAAGACAGGGCTCGATTATGATTTGCTATTTTTTCTACTCACTTATTAACACGCCCTGCGCTGCATCCTGAAGCGATTACAGCACCTATTCAGGAGATGTTCCCGTATGCTGTTTGCAAGAGGCATTATACAGGCAACCTTCTCTATGATATACGTCAAACGTATTACTTTATTGCCAGTGCTCTGATTCACCGGAAAACATAGAACATAGCCTCATAAGCTGTACAAGCAAGAGCTCGAAAACACATAATACCTTTTCGTAGGTAGTCGAATAAGTTCATGAAAACAACTGTTATAAACTTTGACTACAGATGTTCGCACTCCCACGCCTCGCGAATGTTCCATGCGTACAATACTCGTTGAACTGTACAGTACCGTTTGAATATTATGTGGTGGGATATCTCGCGAGCAGCATCTGAAAAGCGTCGTCATCGATCTCCTTGAGTATGTGCTTGATTTTCTTCTCCTCAGTCATGGTGGAGTTGACGCGGCTGCAGAGATTGAGCACATCCTCGGCGTAGCCCGTGAAATACTCGCCTAGATGCTGCGCACGTTGACGCAAGCGCTGTTCTGCGCGAAGCTTGCGGGCCGTAGGCCGACCAAAAACGTCCGTAATGGAAGCTTTGAAAACGGACCAAGTGGGAATACCGGTCTCGTGATGGCGATACCACAGTTGCGGATGTCTGCGATATAAAACACGACGTGAGTAAGCTTCATTTGATCGTCCCAGTTGTTATTGGCGCTGACTCGTTCGTACGTCGACAACCAATGTTCAACATCTGAGTCACCTGAGCCGCTGAAGATGGGCGGATCCCACTGACGGTACGCGGCGCCCCAGGTGGCATGGGCTGCCGAAGGGTCTGTCTGAGTCGAGGTCTCGTTGGTCATAAGGGGTGTAGGTACAGAAGGAAGCTTCCAGGAACGAAGTTCCAGGTTGGTGCAGGGGACCCACGCGGCCTCCACCAAATGTGACGTGCTTTATAGACGTGGAAACGTCAAGGAACGACGTAGAACGTCCAAGGTGAGCGTCAAGAAACGGCGGGCGTCAAGCAGCCAAAATCCAGGCAAGCGCAAGCTTGGGTCGCGTGGCTACCACCAACACTGTTGCTTGCTTGCTTCATCATCGTCTTTTCATCATTACACATGCAATAACACGCACAGTCTCCGGCACAGAATAAGGCTGAAGTACCAGTCATTATTGTGCAAATAATAACTTGCAGGATAAAGCCATCATTTGAGCAAATAATTTCGCCTATATAGTTCTATTAAAACTGTAATCTGGGCCGCCGATTATGTACAATTTGCAGTATCGTTCCTTGTGTATGCTTGGATCTTCAACATTTAATAGGTACGTCAAATATATCAACTTTTCGCGTACGGAATAAGCAGAGCTTGCTTCAAAATAACGGCCAAGCAAAGCAAAGGGGTGGAAAGACTGAGTTGCAGCCCGTTTTTTGAGGTAGATTCGATTCGATTTCCAGTACAATGCAAGTTGCCTCGGGTAAGAGGAGCCTTCTCTCGGGAACCATAAAGATTAGGCTTTGCGCCGTGAGATAACTCAAATGTACGCCGACGAAGACGTTAGTAGAAAAAAAGAGAGAAGAACATACAGGCAAGAAAAATATCTGGCAGTTTTCAAAGTGACTTCGACTCGAGAACTGAAGACCGGACAGAAAGCAATATCAGCCGGAAAGATTGTACGTAAACAAGGAAACTACTCCGACGAGGAATGCCAACTGTAAAGCGGATGTTTCTGGAGTCCTAAAAAGAAAGCAGCGTAAACAAACAACAGCAAATTCCAAAAAAAGAAGGAATAGGAACAACAGCTCACACGTGAAGAGGAAATTACAGTATCGATCAGCTGCGGCGATTTCTCTTCCCCGCGCTAGAGAGGATAGTCGCGCGGTTGCGTATTGTTAGCTGGGCGCACGAAGAAGAAGCGTCGTTTTCGCCTCCGCACAACCAACGCGCGAGCGACAAACGTTGTGTGCGTAGAAAAAAGAAAAAATAAATAAAACAGGTGGGAAGGGTGAGTGAAAGCAAAGTATACGTAAGGGCACCGTGAAAGAAAGAGAGAGGGGGGAGTGAGGTAGAGAGTGAAAGTGATGGAGCCGAGAGCTCTGGAGGAAATATCGAGGAAGATCCCCGAGTGTTTGCGGAGCCGGCCAAACGAGAGACGAAGCGGAGACGGTGGCGCGTCGACCGGGGCGGAGCGGTGGCGACGGGCAGCATCGGTGGAAGCCCCTACCGCGTAAGAAGCTCCCTGCGAGGAGAGATTAAGTGCGCCAGGAAGAAGGGGGGAAAAAGAAAGAAATGAAAGGATCAGGAAGTAAGGTGAACGGAGGGGAAAGCCGGAAGCAAGGCGGCCTTCGCTCGTAGAAGGCCCGCCGGAGCTTTGCACGATGGCTGTCGCGCGGAGTGGCCGCGTCGACAACACTCCTAATTGCGAAAGAGACCGAGAGGGCCCAGCCGTTTCTTTGTTGCCGCGTGCTCAGGTTTGTTTACAGGGGGCGCTTCCTCTCTTCTGTCGCCATAAGCGCTCGCGTTACCGATCAGCTTTTTTTTGCGGAGGCCACACAACCCTCACCGTGTAACGTGAGACCTCTCGGCGATTCACGCATTTGTGCTTGCGTAGGCGCGTGTTTCTTTCTTTCCTTTTTTTTTTCGAAGTGACAATACTTCCAAGGTTGACAGGTCGGGAGCAAGCTTGTTCCCATGATCGCAACAGTATACTTATTCCTCGCGAAGAAGTAATTACGTCCTTCACCTCTGCTAGTACGTTTTCTCTGCGTAGAGTTTCAGTATGTACGATTGCGTTATCTATGGATTACTTTGTAAGCTCGAGAAAACAGTACGAAACGCCTAGTTTCTGATTTTGATAGGAGCTTAAAGTGCTTTAACTTCGTGGTAAAGTGTGCGTGACTGTTGGTGCGGTGGAAGTGAAATAAGGAGCCGGCGTCTCGCGCTAGACTAGCGACTCTGTTATATTGAACTACCCGATTTTGGCCAATCCCCCAGACTGGGTATGTGCCACTGACATCTACGCTCTACATCTACGTATACATGTCAGCGGTAGATGTACCATCATCATCACCACTACCATCATGTCACCGGCTTGCACTGCCTGCCCTGGGCTTGCGATCATGGGCAAGCGGAGCAGCCATCTGCAACCAGGCCTGTGTTCCTGGTGAAGCTGAAGAACAGCACGGCCTGTGACTGTGCTGTGCAAGTTCATGGAGCCCGCCTGTTCGGGTGCCGGTCGAGCCTCGCGCGTGCGGGTTTGTTCGTGTGGCCAGCAGTCTAACAGCAGTGCTGTACGATCCGCGTATCGGCGCGGCTCGAAAAGCCGTGACTGTTTGATAGCGTCACGCCTCCGTAGGACTCGCGTGCTAAAAAAAGCCGTGCCGGACTATAGCTTCTTCACAGACTTTACTTGCTTTGTGTCTCGTCGCATGTACACGTCAGGTCTTCACCCAGTCCTGTTTTACCGTTATACAGTACGTCCCAGCTAATGTTAGCCCCAAGCTGTTCACCTAAGTTGTCGCAGTTTCACCTGAAAGGCGAAGCATCAATTGCGATAGCAAATTGTAGAGAGCTATACGGAGTAATGATAGTAGCTTTATCAGCTGTATAAACTTGGACATGCAGCAGCACCGGCAACACGCAGAACTGTTGTCGACGCCGTCGGCGTTTTGCCCGCGTTCGCACAAAATGCGTGCGGCGTTGGTGACTGTTGCCGGAGCCTCTGATATAAATCGGCACTTGGTGCTGTAGCTAAACGTCGCCTACCTTCCCTTCCCCTCCCCCCCCCCCCCCTACTGCCTTTCGCGTGTCGGAAGAAGGCGCGTTTGCTCTACATATATGGTGATTGTAAAGTAGGAAAGAGACGCCTACTTCTGCAGCCCTTAAGGGAGCACGGCGCAGGACGCGCGTTTGTTCCCGCCGTGGGTTCAACCTTTCCCTTTCCCTCAAGAAACACTTATCATCCGTGAAAGCGCGCGTCCCTCGCGCCCTTTCACTCGCACATACAGCGTTCGGCGGCGCGCGGCGAGTTTTTCCTACTTTCTATCCCCCCTTCCCCGCCCCTCAGATGCTGAGCCGTGCTCCCTATAAGGGCTGCAGAAACATGCATCTTTTCTCTTTTCCTCAACCTCTACTACTACTACGCGCGGCGACGATTTCATCTCCATTGACGTCATACGGAACCTCACGGCGATGGCAACAGCGACGACGACGGCGACGCCGATGGCAGAAATGTGCTTTGGTGTGTCCATATAATTGCTATCGCAATAAAAGAACATTTAAAGAACACCATCCAAGATACTATTATAAGACCTACCATGTTCGGTAGTTGGACGTCTGGCAACCGAACATGGTAGGTCCAAAAATCTTCTGTTGCAGCGTGTTTTTCTTTTCTTTTCTTTTTTTTTTCGTTACACAGCTTGGCTAAATTTAGCTGGGACGCCCTATATAAAACCTTCCTTTGTTGATTGAGAGTGTCTGAGACCTCATCCCACACCCTACCACTCACACTAATTTAGGTAAGTCGGCGACGGAGACGTCATAACACACCAACACAAAAAAAATCTTAAATATAAAAACTAAGAAAGCTATAAATAATACTTTTCCAGACTTGCCTCAAAATACGGTTTTTATGACTTCGTTGACCGCCACCAATCATGCCAGGATTCCGGTTATTGTTAGATCACCACAATCCGAGAAAAGTTTGCCCTCTCAAGGTTTACCTTGTCCCGCAAGAGTGATCGTCATCTATATTATGTGTGAATGAATTTCGCTTCTTCAACGCAGCACTTGCGATACTGCCAAGTCACGAACGGCAGGAGCATACCAGTGTGACATAGTGTTCCTTACAGGAATATGGCTAGCACGAGATCGACGATGGTTATAGATGGAGGTCATGATAAACCTCAAAGGGTGTGTAAAGTTTTTTTGCTGTGCGAAACTGAGCATCACTAAGCTCAGCCAGTTCTTACCACTATTTAAGAGCGCCAAATGCTGCTGTAGTTCGCATCCGGCCACATACTGTTTGAGGAGCTCCCTTAAAGCCATACCTTTATGGCGTCAGTGACAGAAAATGAAATCATCCGTCCCACAACAACCACCTTCACCCCCCCACCTTAGTAATACCATTCTGCGTTCAAAACATTTAGCTTGGCTTACGTTGACTTTGCTGTACCCTCCCTAGAACAAGAAAACAAATGGAAGCCAGTGCAGGCGGCACTACTCTAATCGTCACCTTTGTTTATCAAAAAGAATAGGATTGCACAGTTGGTAATCTATTATGTGCACTGTGGAGCCACTGTGGAAGCCAGGACAGATACGAAAGACGAATACACAAAGTCTGCTAACGCTTGGGTGCTCGTTAGGAACGTTGACTAACTTCCCCAGGGAAATCATAGAAACCCTAATGATTAACGAAAGATGCTGTAACTATGTAAGATGTTCATCTGTACATGTAACAATAAACAAACGAATCCTGTTTTCATAGTATAGACTTGCGGATGTGAGATTACGTACTGCTGTATTGTTGTGTTCTTTGATAAGTTGATTTTGTTTTCTTCTCCTACGCTGCTCTGTCTTTTCATGCACGCACAACAAACCTCCGGCTGTGTATTCTCTTGCAGAAAGAGAAGAACGCGTCATCAAACAGTTCATGGTGTCTTACATGCAAACGTTTTTGAGTTGCCTCAGAAAAAAAATAGATATCCGGTGATGGTAATGGTGGCAGCTATTTTATCGCGGAAGTAACGGTGCAACCTCATGGTGAAGGAAACAGCCGTAAATTTTTCACACATTACGTTCAACCCTGCGATGCAAACGACTAAATGCGTGGTGAAAAAAATCATCCTCATCATGAGCAGGAGCAGCCACCTATTTTACGACCACCCTGCCCGGACAAGGGCCTATCTCAGTGGTATACAGTTATTTGTCTCTTGCTTCGGCCACCTCAATCAAAAGTGTGCAAAGTGAAATTTTTCCCGCATGTGAATATGCGTAAGAGATGAGTACTGACGCTAACAGTTTCCAAGGACAACAGAATTGCACGAGCGCATATATAGCCTGAATTGGTATTCGTTATGGAGCCCGTGACCCTGTGCTGTTATATTGCGCGGTAATAGTGATCGTATGTGATCATGTCTGCCGCTCCGTCTCTCTCCTACTCTCTACACTTTATTAACTTTCTATCTCCACCTCCTCCCCCTTCCCCAGTGTAGTGCAGCAAACCGGGTTTTTTAAGTTCTGGGTAATCTGCCTGCCTTCCTCCATTTTTCTGACTTTCTCTCTTTCTCCTAAAGATCTAAAGCGAAAAAACCAGCGAAAAACCAAGACGCAGGACCATAGGGAGGCAAACACACACACAGTCCGGCCACTGTGTGTGTGTTTGCCTCCCTCTGGTTCTGCGTCTTGGTTTTTCGCTGGTTTTTTCGCTTTAGAACATGAACCAACTAGCCCAGCAATTCACGCTTCTCCTAAAGAGAGCTAGTTCATAATTTATGGCTTATCTTCTCGAAGTCCACCGGCTTGATTGAACATTTAAAGTCCCCTCTTAGGTATCTTTCTGTCGTTGCTAAGTGTTCACTATCGCCACGTTTTTATCTTTTAATTTGCTCTTTTTCTTGCCCCCAGTGTAGGACAGCAAACCGGACACTCACCTGCATGCGCGACTATCCTCCTCCTCCTTTTCTCGGTTTCTCGCTATCTGTCTCTGTCTCTCTATATATCAAAGACCAATAGACTACTTATCCGAGCTTCTATATAGCCTAAGCTTACAACAATTTGGATCATTGTAGAGAACAAACGCAATGAAAACACTGCACGTAAAAAGAGAAAAAAATAATGGTGGATCATGCACTGGTTCATGCACAAGAATGACACTGCTTGCATTAAAGATGTTGGAACGCTCAGTGTAAACAACTTGGCTACGGTGCAGGGCTACTGAGCTTGAGGTCGCCGTATTGATTCCGGCCGTGGTGACCGCATTTCGATGGGGGCGAAACGTAACAAAAAAGAAACGCTCGTTTACTTAGATTTAGCTGCTCGTTAAACAACTGAAATTTAACCAGGAGTCCCGCTTTAAGGTGTGCCTCATAATCAGCTCGTGGCTCTCACACGGAAAACCACACAGTTCAATTCAATTCAATTCAATGTGGGCCACTTGATAGTACTTTAAATTATACGTTATAATCACTAACAGAGTGTCCCGTTAATTGATTTTCATATGTGTGTACGTCATTCCTTCCTTTTGGCAAGGTCTAAACCCTTCTGCCGTTCTTAATACTTAGGCAGGCCTTCTGAATCTGTGTCCAGTGGTTCGCTTCGCGCCCGCTTCCTTCAACGCGTCTAATATTTCGAGACGACCTGAAAAAGAGAACAATGCTCGTATATGATTTTTTTCTTTTACCCGCTGGCTCCTCCTGCTATCAGTCCGCCAAACATCTAAAAGAGAGCCCAGAGCAATTTCTGGTTTTAATCACTAAAGGGCAAGGACAATAAGGAGCAATATTAGTTTCTTGGGAAGCTCTTCTTTCTCGCTCCTCTTCCCTGTCGCTCGTCTTAAAATCTTTTCTTTTTTCCAGGACAAAGTGACCCTCCTTTTGACACCAATTAGTATAGAACTTTATATTGCATACTTCTTGGCCTAACAATGCACTGTTATTGCCCGAAAAACAAAACTAGCTTTCTCTCATAATAAAATAGAAAAATAGAAAAGAAACAAAAAACAAGCAGGGTAAGGATAATACTGCGTTGCATCGTAACTTGTGGCTCTGCGGTTCAAGGCTTTGCTTCATCGTCTTTCGAGACCATCGATTTCCGATCGTTGCTGGTGGCTTGCCTCTAACGACCTGGAGCGAGTCTTAACAACCTGAGCGACCTCGGATTGCGCAAATAATTTTCCGTATTTTATATTTCTCCAGTCGTGTCGAAACAGGCCACTGCGCACCGGGCTCTTCATTCCGTAAGCGATTTAGCAATAGGACGCGTCTTTACATTGTAAACAACAGGCGCATGGGTCTTCCTCTGAACTTATTATTTGTATTTTTCCCGAGTCGTCTTCGTGTGCGGCACAGACACGATATATCGGCATTAAAGTTTAATCGCTCATGAATTTTGCGAGAAGCATCTCCCCATGTAATGATCGAATCAAAAAGCCACGCCCCGCCAACTCGAATCGATATTTGCCAAGAGCGGAGAGAGCAACAACTCGTGTTACGAAACAGGCAGGTTTGAACTGCTCGTTCTGTTGCCACCGGTGCACTAACCTGAACCAGACACTCTAGATGCGCATTACCATGTGTACTTGTGTTTGTTACTTGTTTGCGGTGTGTGCGCATGTGCTACGTATGGCTGTGTAATTTCTGGTATCACCTCTCTCAAATGAAGTACCCTACTAGGAGTGAATGGCCAGGCAACCATCTCTAGCACCCATCGAAGAATGTCTGGACTGGACTGGACAAACTTTATTTGGGTCCTGCAGGACGCGCTTAGGGCGTAGTGTGCGTCTCCCACGTAGGGACCGACAGGGAATACCTGGCGGCCGCTTCGTGGGCCTGCTGGACGGCCCATTGCTGGTCGGCGAGAAGCGAGCTTCTGAGGGACTTCTCCCACTTGTCCGAGGTAGAGTCGGGATGAGCGTTTCTACACTCCCAGATCATGTGTGCGAGTGTCGCCGTGTATCCGCACGAGGGGCACATGTCGCCGGGGTACGCGTCAGGATAGGGAACGTGGAGTTTGGCGGGGTTTGGGTACGTGTCTGTTTGTAATAAGCGTAGGGTTAGCGCTTGCGGTCTGCTAAGTTTGGGGTGTGGGGGCGGAAAGATGCGGCGTCCAAGGTAGAAGTGTTTGGTGATTTCATTATACGTAATGGGTGCATCCCGGTTGGTCTCTATCTCGGCGAGGTGAGGTTGCCCTGGGACGGCGCGGTCAGTAAGCGCACGCGCTGCGTCGTGGGCGATCTCGTTGAGGTTTGGCGGGGCACCCGGCACCCGTCCGAGATGGGCGGGGAACCAGATGACGGTGTGGTGCTTGAAGGTACTCTGATCCGCGCTGCGGAGGATGCGTAACGCTTGGTCCGACACGACACCGCGTTCGAAGGCGTTCGAAGAATGTCTCGCCCTCGCGTTTTGTTCGTATTATATGTGTAACTCCGGTGGTTCTGGTTGATCAAGTGAAGCCCGTAATGATCAAGGAGATCGTGAGCTTCTGCGCTAACTATTGCAACCGAAACGTGCTTTTGTCAGGGAGAGCCCGCATACTTCGTGCGCCTTGTAGCAGCTGTTTCTGCGACCATATTTTTTTTTAGCAATAATGAAGAAGTTAGAGAAGCAACATTCGCATCAGCTAGTTCGCTGAAAACAAACGGTATCGGAGGACACGACCAAAGCGGATCGAAAGCTCCGCCGTACGGTACTTGCTTCGAATTTCCCCTTGTGTCTTCCGTCGGTAGCCGTTTCCATCGTTGCTCGCCTCCTACACGAAAAGCGGTCATCGAAATCATTCATAGCGCGACAGTTTACCACGCTACCTCGAGAAGGCTACGCTATTTCAACTCTCTCGTTGAATAGAAATAGCAGACGCTCCAGCCCTTTTCATGTTCCTTCGCATGACACTGGAAACAGGAGCGACGGTGCAGGTAGGAGCTGGAAAAAAAGAAAACTGAAAGTTCGGGAGACGAAAGACAGAACAGAGAACTCGAAGCGAAAACACACACAAAAAAAGAAAGGAGTACATTCCGAAGCACGTCATAAGCCACGAAGCTGCCTCCTCAGAAGGATGTCTTCATATAAGTCTTCTTGGTCGATAAATGCGGCTCACAGCGAGGTCGAGAAGGGGGTCTGCGAGAGGGTATGACTGCGGCGGTGCGGGCCTTCGGTGGCAGCGACGCGCGGGGTTTGGTTTGCTTTGGTCGTCGACGTCTTCGGCGTCGTCGGTATACGTTTGGGGCGTGCTGCGCCGTTTTTATTGCCTCGCTCGGGCGTTATTCCTTACTGCCCTCACCCATTCTGCTCTTTTCCTCTTGCGCTGGCTACGAGAGAAGCCGCCGAAGCAGACGTGACCGAGCCACGGGCAGCGGCGGCAATCATCCGGCCTTCAAAAAACGCCCCTGTTCACCAACGCCAGGCGAAGCGAAGCTGCTGCACAGCGTTTCGGTCGTATATAGAGCGGCCTCGCCTTTCGGGATCCTCGCTTCTTTTCTTTCTTTTTTTTCGTATTTTTTCTTGCGCTGTCGGCGAGATGATAGCGGCTCCGCTGTTTGCGTGATACGGTGACTTCGTTGTTGCTTCTTTTGCGATCAGCTGCTTGTCTATCTTAGTTTTATGTGCTATATTCCTTTTACGAGAGTGTGTTTGTTGCTATGCTTTTTCTTTAGCTTTCGGGAGTCGCGGGTGATCAAAACTTTTCCTGCCCTCTTCAACAAAATGTTAGCTAAGAAAAGAAATGGTTAAGTGGGGGCTAGACAAAGTAGAAGGACGACCAATCGTTCTTGAGCCATCGAAATGTTTAACTGTAGATGATGGCCGACGATGGTGGGAAGAAGGCGGGAGAGGGAAAGGAGAGAGGAGGATGAAATAAATAGCCGCGCTGCAAAACATCTTTTAACGCGAAGTTGCGGCTCGTTTGGGCCAGAGAAATAACTTACTCCACTTTACGAAGGGGTTTGTAGAGGCCTGGAGCTCTGCGAGTCGTCGGTCTTTTCTGAACAACAGCAGATTTTTTTTTGTTCTTTCTGTTTTTGATTTCTGAAGTTTGGGGTCGAATTCAGAAAGCTTTTCTTTCGTAAGTTCTCTATGCCATTGTCAGGTCCGTTTCGCTAATAATATGTCCAGCATCAGTATAGGCTAAAATTCTTTTCTTAAGAACAATTCTAGTGTAATACAGGCCTTGTCAATACAGGTCCTGGGTTTGTAGAGTTTAAAATGCGCTTTAACGGGCTTCTTTTTATTAGTTGTTCGTTTGCAACTACATGAATGTAGCTACAGAAAAAGTCCCTTACCTAATTAGATGATCTAAAAGGCTCCTATTATTATACTTGTTTGAGTCTCCGGGTCATCACTCCATAACAATGTCTGCTCAACCTTTGTAGTCTCATTTATTTAAATTGAAGAGGCGTTGAGCAATGTTATACAAAATAATGTAGCATAAGAAAGTAACTCGATATATAATTTGGCTTATATGTCTTTCAGCTGATTTCTCCCGGTACACTGCCGACAGATGTGCTATGAGGTATACAGACCGTATGATATAGAGAAGTGCGCAAAAAAAAGAAAAGAAAAAAATCGATGGTCTAGAGCGGTACGTATACTGAAGAGAATGAACGATGGCGTTGAACAAAATAGGCGTGGTTGATACTTTCTCGCTGTGTCGGTCGCAACGTACTCAAGCTGTGAATATAGAGCTGTAGCCCCGTCATATACGGCACACTCCAGCTGTCCCTTTCGACTACTCTACTACGGCTCAGCCGGTATTGCTTCACCGTTTCTTTATTCCTTATTAATCGCAGTTATTTTTCAAACAACCTTAAGCAATAAGTGAAAACGTATAAGCAGGCTACACGGAAAAATGACAAATTGTAATCAACCATTCATGGTCATGACACATATCAGAAATATTAGTATTAAGAACTTGCGCATCTCTTTAAAAGTTTCCAAGAAATTCACTCGACACTTTGCCAAAACATTGTCTATATAGCTCATCATATGAAAACATCAATATCCGTGGCAGGGTAGGATGAACCAGAACGTTATATAAGCCTAGGGATGCAAGAGGCGCATTGAAAATTAAAAGAATCTTGACGCCTAGAGTACCAAGTCAAATAGACTTGGTACTCTGCAAAGCTGTTTTGCATACAGAGTACTAAGCCAAATAGACCTGGTACTCTGGCGTCAAGTTTCTTCGGTAAAGAAATGGTAATCACGGGTCCATCAAAACAACCAGGTTTCTAATAATTCCTGCATATTAAAAACTAAATATGTGAGCGAGGCTTACTCTTTATTAAAATTTTTTCTAGCATTGCTATAGGATATAAGAACCTATTATGTAGACAACCGTGAGTAATAAGGCTTAGTATCAACAGGCAGTAGCCATAGGCCTGTCAATGATGCTCACTTCTTGTGAGCAACGGCTTTTATTTTAAAGGCACTTAGTTCTATGAATAAGCTTCAATAAAGTGCATAGGATGAATGAAGTTTAGCGATAAGAATTCAGCGCTGTTTCTTGTGCTATTATCTTAAAGATGCTATAAATACATCACGAATCTTAGTTCCTGTCTATATTAGGAAAACACATATTTAATATATTTCCAAGCTCATTATATAAAAGATGTGCTACCACTTGGCAAGCAGAAACTTTCAAGGCCGATGTGTCACATTAAGTACAATGGTTTCAGCCTTACGCAACCCCAAAATATACCAAACATTTGGTACGGCGTTTTTATTTTTAAAGCTTCTCAGATGCATGGCTGTGTAGCTCGTCACAGTGATGGCTTAAGAAAATTGAGAAAGTTCGCCTAGCGTATTCTCGCACGAGTTAGTTTATTTAAACTGACAGAAGCGTTAGCGGTAACATGTTCGCGCTGTCTGAGTACATTTATTCTGCCTTCTCTTGTTTCCTCCTTTCAGTTTCTCTAGCCGGTTCAACGTTCGTGTAGTTGCGAAGGAACAAGAACTCCAATACCGTCGCCTCTTTTTCTTTCTCCTGTTTCCTCTCTCTCTCTCTCGCTTAGCAGTCACTATATCTGCAGAATGAAGAGCACTGCGCTTTGCTTATTCCACCCCCGCGAAAGCTACAATGTTAAGTAAAAACTGTACACCGAGTCACTAACCCAAAGCAGCGGTGAAGAACATCACGTTCGGGATAGCTGCGAACGTGAGCGCTTTCCTGCATCCCACGCGTGCTATCTGGGAAAGACATCCTTCCATTCTTTTCTGTTTCTTTATCCCTATACCCTCCTTTATTTGTTAGTTCTTTTATCCTTACATCTTCTGTTTTTCTGTCCCTGTTTCACTCGGCGGTGCCTTTACTATAGCATGGTTGTGTGCGGGCCGATTGGCAATCTCCCGAGAATGCAGCGGCTTGCGAGCGTCGTCATTTGGGGCCCTTCAATGCCTGCGGTGAGTGATTGATCGCGTAACGAAGTGCTGCCGCCGCTGCCTCTAAGCATCGACCTTATCGATTCGCAAATCCCTGTCCCAAGAGACGCAGAGGCAAAGGAAGGAACAGCGTGGCATAGCCGACCGCGAGACGTATACCTTTGTAGGGAGATTCTAGCGATAAGCGTCAGTTCAGTTACATGTAAAGTGATAGCGATTGGTTTATCAGTGCACGTTTTAGGGCGCAACATGGGTAAGTGATATTCTGGGTATCCTGGGAAAGGCTGGCGGACAAAGTAGATGCTCGGGAGCGACGTGTGCTGCTGGTCAGGTCAAACAAGAAACCAGGATGATTTCAAAATCTAGTAACTGGAAAACAGCGAAAGAGTCCCGGGAAGGAAAAACTAGAACGCTTCGCGAAACTCGCAATTCGCTTTGTTACGGAACAAGGCCTAGTAACACAAAGGTCGCAAAGTGTCTCGCTGTAACGAAATGTCGTATGACGAATGTCGGGAAGCATCCGCGCAGCGCGAACAATATTTTCTCAACTTGATAAATACTGATTTCCCAGGTGTTCGCAATCTATAGTTTTGGTACTTCTCTCAAGCATTCCTATATTCTTTGTCTGGTTGATCTTCCTGTCTTTCCTCTTCTTGATCTCTCTTGTTTTCATAATTTTCTCCTTCTGCGCCTTTCCACCTTTTCGAATATAAACAATTTTCCTATTGCCTTCAAAATGTATCTTGCGTCAAAATGTATCTCAATATGTAAGCAACTGCCATCTGTCTACACTGCATTTGCAAACCATGGATAAGGTTTGTGATTACATTAAGCTCCCATAGCCATACCTCCTAGAAGAACATTACAAGTTCTGTTTTTGAGTGATTCCTGAGCACTTATTAAGTTTCGTCGTTGCAATGAGCTCGTAAAGCTTATTGGAAATTTATTAAGCACTAAGCTTTTAACGCGTGGACGTGTCGTGTGGCTTCTGCTCTTATGTGTGCCATTACATTCATGTATGCCTCTGGGACAGGACCTATGTCACTACTGGGACGCAGTGGAATCAAAATGATTTCTTGCTCAATACAATCGCTTCGCCCAGAAAATCTCCAAGAATACTTATTCGGAATATAGCTTATGTCTTCACACTCTAAGAAGGTGAAGTGATTTAATTACACGCTACTTGATTCCATTTTAGTAAATTACGTTTATACGAAAACGTGAATTGTT
Organism: Dermacentor silvarum; assembly: GCF_013339745.2. Taxonomy (NCBI): domain Eukaryota; kingdom Metazoa; phylum Arthropoda; class Arachnida; order Ixodida; family Ixodidae; genus Dermacentor; species Dermacentor silvarum. The sequence continues at coordinate 81,495,800 of NC_051157.2, forward strand.
TTTAGTAACATGCCCAAAGTCATTATTCTTTTCTCTAGCTGCAGGTAATATATAAAGAAATGGTATTAAATATGTTTAAAATATTAGTTGCTCTCAAAAATGAATCGTAATTATTGTACACCGAGAAGTACTGCACCTCTCTTTTTTTTCTAATTGAAACGCTTCTGTTATTTCTATAGGTGTGTTAGCTTTTTATTATATATATATTACTTTCTTATGTCATATCTTATGATTGCGTTATATTATGTCGTTCATTCATCATCCACGTCAATTCCTAATACTGGCGCTACCACTGCTTGTCCAATGTAAACTAATATCAAAGTTTAGCTTTTCTTGCCTTTTATCGGTTTGGCCTCATTGTAGCGGTGTTTCACTGACAGAATTAAGTATATAAAATCAATAAGAACCATATAAATTAAATTCGTGAATATAGGTTATGGCTTAAACATTTATAGCAATGAAACCAGCGAGATGAGACGGGGAGGGAATGTTTACTCGGGCAGCGTGGCAATATTTCCTTTAACAGTGAAGCTCGGCACCAGTGGTTCACTTTGCCGTGGCAGTTCAAAATACCATCTTGATAGTAACCAGGCGCTTAGCGTTGGAAACTCAGCCCGGGTGTAGAGTATGAGGAGCCGGCGTTATCGACATTGACACATCACCTGCTCCTCTTCCGGCTTCTGAGCTTAGTCGTTATTGGGTGAAGCGGTGACTGCGCTCATACTTATTTATGAGAGGGCATATGAGAAAAACAAAATAAAGTTTTACCACCACCACCATATGAGAAAAACAAGGAAAAAAGAAGCTTAAGAAGAGTGCGGGTTGGCAGAAGGAGGAAGTTGGGGAGAGAACCAAGGCAAATAACCTTCTGTATCGGATTTTCTTCAATGGTAGTCGACGCATAACAGGTTCCAAACTGTCCAGACTGTTTCACCAGTTCAGGTTAACTCTCCTCAGCACAGTGTAAATGTAAAGTCTAAAGAGGTATAGGTACAACAAACTGAGAAAAGAAAAAGAAAAAAAAATGAACTCCAGTTGCCGCCACAAGTGTGGCCCGCTGCAAACTCGAAATAGGTAACCTAATTACGCGATCAATTATGTTTCGAGCGCCAGCGCGTGTGGGGGGGGGGGGGGTGGGGGGTGTGCATTTCGCAGCGAGATGGTTTTCGGTAATGGAAACGCCGTGCTGTGGGCTGCCTTCCATCACAGCGCCAAGGGTTAGAGAGGCATCAAGCGGGCAACGTCCACTGCCTGCCATCGATGCCAGGACGTCCAAAATGTTGTTGGAGGCATAAATTATTGAATATCTGGCCCGGTCCCTGGGCAACCACCCTTCACTCCTTCCAGAACCCTCTCCTTTTCAGTCAGCCCCTTCAGCTCTCTTCAGCGACCCCTACAGACTTGGCTACAGACGTCTAGTTTCACTTGCAAATTTCATCTCTCGGCTGACCACCACGGCTTCCTCCGGTCATCTTTCTCGCATTTTCTGCTTGGGTTTTCCTGCGTTTGTTTATATTTTTTTCCCTTCTTTTACACTCACCATAGACGGAGTAGTGATCGAAATGGCCATTTTGCAACCGTTCTTTGGATCCTGTCAAGACGGCATCAGGAACTACAACTTTACTTTCCTGCGCTTCTTTTTTTTTTCTCTTATTATTATTTTTTAGTGCAAGTCATCACATAGTTTCAGCTTCATGAAGGCGCTTGCGGATATGTGCGAAAAATACTTATTGCATTTTTAAAGCCGGGGCTACCTGTAACGTCTTGTTTTCAGCTAGAGATGCTTATCTGGGGAAACGCTGGAAGTTGATTTGTTATTGGGTAATAGTGGCGGCCAGTTAGAACGTAATGTGCGGCCAATCAATCCTTCTGAAAGTACGTATGCAGTCGGTACTCTTTACGAGAGGTCCCCAATAAATTCTACATCAGTGACGGGATTTTTTTTTATCTGTGCAAGCGCTGCGCAAGGACGCCCATGAGGCTACTTCGCAACCATTCCTAAAACGTTTTGTCTAGCGTCATAAGGGCGGTTAGAAGCTTCAGCCAGCTCCAATATTCAATAAATACTGAAAATACAAGTTTCTTTCAGAATGCAACATTTTAATATGTGCTTTTGTTGCTGGAACCTCTCCTAGACCACTAACGATGAATTCCTCTTTCTCATTATTGCTCATTTCGAAGAATATGAGAGCATAACTAGGCATGGTCATCAAAAAAAAAAAAAAGCTTTCAATTTGTGGTTCCATTTTAATGCCACAAAAACCGTTTATATACTCTTGTTCTCTCACTTTACTCAAGAGCTGCATAAAACTGGCCATTCTGTGTGAATATATAAGCGGCTGTTAGATCTCCTCTTTCACGCCTGCGAGAAAACATGCTCACGCGTGCCCGTGCAGATTGGGCGCATTACCTTGTGCGCAGAAGAGTACAGCGGAAAGTATATGCACAACTGCTGGGCAATTTCTCGCGCATTATTAACTCTTGCGTTCGCCAGGAAATGCAATAACAGTATGTTCCATTGTAATCGCGGGTCCCATTCCCGCGCCAAGCCATCCGTTATCTTTTCGATTATGCCCTATGAATTAAAAAAAAAATTCTAACGGGGCGACATTCAACGAAGACCGTACGATCGCTATTTAAACGTGTACGGCTTCGCTTTATTATCACTCATAAAACAGGACTGCAGGAGCAGAAAACACTGTAAAAGTAAGAAATACGGCGCTTCGAAGCTGATAGTACGTACATACGTCGGGGCTGCAAAGATGCGGTACCTCACTGTGAGGCAAGCATTAGCTCAGGGATCGTGGAAGGGTGCCTAAAAATCGCCACTTTACACGGTCATCGGTCGCGCGGCGTTCGGCCGCCAGCGCGTCGGCACGTTGTGTCGAACTCTGTAAGCGGCCTGGTCGAACTCGATAGCGTCCCTGTTCCGCCCCGTCCTTTGCGCCCTCCTTTTCTTGGCCCGGCCGAAATTGCGTTCTCGCTTGCCCGAGCAGAGGCGGCCGCCCGGGCCTCTGCCTGCGTTTTCTGGGCGCGCGGACCGCTTGGCGTATGCGCCCGGGCTAGGCCACCCTCCAGTCCCGTAGCCATTAGCATAAAATATAACCCGCGCTCGCGCGCGATTGTGCCTGGGAAAGCGTGCTACGGGAAATAGGGAGAAAGGGAAGGCGAAAGATTGGGAAAGAGGCTGGGCTGAGCTGGCAACCTTCTCCGTCTTCGCGAGCAGCTGCGAATACGCGCAAGGCGAGAATCAGAGAGGAGATGGGCGTGATACGGGAAGGGTGGGTTTGAGGGCGAAGGAAAGTGGGAAAAGAGTGCGCCCCGGACAAGAAGCGCCTGCACAGCGCGAGGCTGCGGTGCCGGCGTTGTCCTGACTCGTGCTCTTTGCTAGCGTCACCCTTTCTCCCCTTTTCACCCTGTCTCCCTCGCCGACAACGCGCGCTGCTTCTGAGCTATAGTGTCCGTGCATCCTCCGCCATCGCCCTCCGCTTGCTGCTGGCGCACCGCCCTCTGCCTCCCGCTTCTCCTCTGCATCACCGTGCACCGGGGGGCTCGCATCCTGTTCGGCTCGTTTACCCGCTGCGTCAGCAGCATTTCCTCGCCGCTGCCAGCGAAAGTTCACGGGAACGCCATTTAAACGCCGCGCCTGCTTGCCCATCTATCTGGGCAGACGGGAGGGGAACGGGGGGCGAGACAGCGTAGAGGTTGAGGGTGAGTGGCCCCAGTGGCGTGATGGCGCGCTGACGCGTGCTAACTCGTTGGGCACTGCCGAAGAAGCGACGCTCAGGCCCAGATAGACGGGCGCCGCTGTGTTTGCACGAGCGGTGGGCCGTGCGCTGTTGCGAACATTGCTCGCAGTGAGTCATGGCGTAGTCTCGATTACAGGGGGACCTGTCTGTGTTTCTCCTCCTTCTTGATTTACTGAGGCCATTCCGCCGCCAGCGGAAAGCGTTACGTTTGAAGGCGGTATGGCCCCATTGCGCTCAGGTAATCTAATCACGTTTCAGGTCGGCGCAGAACGAGAGACGAAGGCGCTGGTAGGGCTCCTGCACGTTGCCCGCTTAAAAACGATATGAGCATTGAAATTTTATGATAGTCCTTGCTATAACTATGCATAGTGGCTGAAGTTTTGAAAAGTAAGGAGAATAGAACGTAGAAACGACGGAAAGCGGAAGCAACTTGCAATCGAGACGAGGTTAAAACTGGAAGCAACTACCGGAGGCATGCAAAACAAAACTATGCGAAAAGACCTATACGTGCTCTCATATATTCTAGGTAGCGTAGGCTGTGCTTAACGTCAAAAAACGTTTCCCCGTATCCAGAGCTAACTAGACGCGCAGCTGTGCGTGTTCACACCAGTCATCTCCGTACAAAACCTTGAAATGTGTACGGGCGCTGAATATACACGTTACACCAGCTTTCTTAAATTTTTTTTTTTTTGTTTTTATCTGTCCGCGTCAAGTTTCTGTCGCACTTTGTTGTTTATCTGTGCATATGTATGCACTATTGTATGCAGGCCTAAATCCCCCCCTATAGACCTTTCTTAAGTAGATCAGCTCTCTGAATCAATGTAAGTAAACGTATATAGGACTTCTCGAGGTAAACCTGCTGCATCTAGTTACAATGAGCACAACAATGCAGTTTTGCCGTGAAAGCGCAAGTGCAGTTATGCGTGGAGCGTGCTTCATTTCGGCGTCACTCGCGCACACAAGAACTCACTCATAAAAGGCGTTATGACCACCCACCAAAAAAGCTTTAGGTGATGTTGCACAATGCCTATAGTTCGATTCAAGTGTTGTGCCGTACGTAATACCACTTGGCAACCGTGGTTGCATGTGGAGCCTAATGTGACAACATAATTAGGCTGATTTTAGTAGTTATTATAGAATTCGTGATAGCTAACTCATCGGCCTTGAGTCTCTGATAGCTTAGGAAGAGCTATGGATCGTAAAATCACATCAATAAGTCAAAGACCCAATTACTTATACTCGCAAAGTTTGTAACATATACAACGCCCAACTTGTCGGTCACAAAGGCACGAGTGAAGCATGAACTAAGATTAAAGGATAATAATTTGACAGCGCAACAACGCAATCACAGCGAAATGACTAGGTTTAATTCCAGCAACTGTATTTTGTGACTGTTACCTTAAATTTAAACAAAGACAACTGTGCGCCGATATGTAGTGGTTGACTTAATGAAATCACGTTTAGAAGTTGTGCAGAAGAAGGTAGGTTATACGTCGGCGCATGCACTATGTACAAGTCAGCAGGTGACTCGTAAGAGCCCCGAGTAAACAAACAAGGCGGTATCACCGGTAATCCATGCAGAAGCTACTTAGCCTCACAGCAAATAAGGTTTGCTGGAACTGCAATATAGTTTAGGCTGCTATGTGTATTACACTGTGGTCTCCTAGGCCTTTAGCCGTGGCCTAAACAGCTCGCTGTTCCCATAGAAGAACTTAGACCTGTCTAGGCTGAGAACAAGCAACGATTAACGTTATTCAACAGGTTCCACACTTCCATTCTCAATTCTACAGTGACACTCTTTCAGGTTGTTTCGTGGATCCTCGATGCGGATCTACTGAAAGGCTTATAATGAACTGTGCTAAAACCAGAAGATCAGTAGTGCTAAACTGAGTAAAAAACAAAACAAAATACGTATTAAAAAGCCTTTCGTATATGCATATTAATTAACCTCCTTGATCCTTTTTTTTCCCGAACATTTCTCAATATGACGGCAAATAGGAAAAAATAAATCGCAGCTATACGTGGCCTCATTTTCTGCAACAGGGGCTTTCGGCAAATATGTCGCTCCAAACGGAAAAGTTATCGATGGCGGTACGAAAGATCACAACAGTGTTGAGCAACGTTTCATCGCGGGTATTCGCGATAAAACGTATTTTCGTGTGGCTTCGCATCGCATTCACGAACCTTCATTCATAACTAATTGGGATGGCTGACTGGGACCGCGTGTAATTCTTGTGGACTCGAATAACTATATAGAACACTTCCTCGCACTTTTACATTTCGGGACGTCCATTTGTGAGCACTGCACAAACTACATCCTGAACGGCCACAAAGTTTTTTTTCAATGGGCTATTCTCAGGTGCTTGTGCGAGATAACAATCTCGAAAGAAGATCGCCTGTCCCGCTGGCAGCGCAAATTATGTATGAATGACGATATTGTATCCTCGTTGTACCCTTTAAAGGTAACTGCACTCGGATACTGAGCGTGACTGCGTTGGGAACGATCACGTGCGCACGCGCAAGCATTTATTCTGTGGGAACCAACAATGGAGTGGAAGAGCAGTTCATAAACAAACATGGAGATCTGATGGGACAGTCAACTATAGTGACAAAGATGGAGGGCGTACCGAGGAATAATTTACAACACGTTGTTATCATTCCCAAATCCAATCTTTCTGTCCTATCCTGTACCTCTCTCAAACCACGCCTGAATAGTCTGGCCTAACCGGGCACGAACTCAGGTTAAATGCTTCTGTATTTCCTTGTTTATCTCTCCTATTCCACCCAGGAACATGAGAGGCTTAACGACAATCACGCGCCGATGAGTCTTTTATTCTTAACTACCGGTGGATTGCTATAGCTAGAACTAACGCGCAGCACAACAGTCTGCTTTAGTCGCATCTCTGACACACCCTCTGGGAATGACCCAATCTAACTGCACATCTTCAGACGCCGTTCTAACGGAAACACCATTGAACCTCCGTGCGCTTACACACTACTCGTAAAAGACCGTTTGGAGAACAGAACTCTCCGTTCCGAATCTAGAAAGCGTGCGTGACCACATCGGCGAGCCATTACCGCGCGCAGCGTGGAGTTGAGGAGAAACCGGGAACAGCGAGGGTCAGGAAGTAATGTAAGGGAAGAAATATAAAGGGACGCTAGATGGGAAGGGAAAGCAACTTCCGCTCCTAAAGACGCAAGGTTGAAAGTTCGCCGCCTCAACCATGCCGGCGCGCACACACCAGGGCCGTTTTAATTACGGAAGACCTTTTTTAATTGGATTCACCCACGCGAGCTCTCGAAGTAACACTGCGCCGGCAAGGAAATCGCGAGAGGAAGGCTGAGAAAAAGAAGGAAGGAGGCGGAATAAACCAGATGAGTGAGGCGGGGCGAAAATGAAAAGTTCTTCCGCGGGAGAAAAGAGTGACGGCGCCTGGGTCGGCCTGCGGCCCCATCTTCGAAATGAGGCCCCTTTTTGCAAGCAGCGCAGCCTTGGCCCTCGGTGGTGCTACGCATCTCAGTTCCCTTTCCCGCCGGAGTTGCGCCCGGTGTCTGTGTGGTGGGCGCGCACGCACGCTTGGATGTCTCTCGTGTCGCGAGACGCGTCTGAGAAATTGCAGCTCTTTAGCCGCATGAGCGCGAAATCTCGTTCCACCCGAGAATCAGCAAGCGTAGGACTTGAGAGAAGACGGTGCGGACCGGTCCGTTCGACGCACCTCATTTAGTTGGCGCAAGAAAAGAAGTGGAAAAGAGCCTGAGTCTTATGTGGACAGAAAGAGAAAAAAAAAAAAGATAGGGAAGATAGGGAAGGACATAAGGGGATTTCTGGAGTTGCTTTGCTCCGAGTCTCTTAAAAAATATTCGTGACGGAACGAAGATCGAAGGCTAATATGGGGGCCTATATAGGGAAAACTAGTTGCGCTGTAGCTTTGGACGCTCCGTTAGAAATCTTGTTGTGCGTTCGTATTCTAGTATGATTCATCATTCGTGCTTTTTTTGTGTGTGTGTGGGCAGAATGAACAACTGCGCTGGCAATAGTCATTGAACGTGAACGTCAAAGACCAAAGCGGCAATCAGCGCTTCTAAAACAAGAGCGTCAAAGTACGTTCGTTAGTTCGTGAAAACCATCACTTATGCAATTGCTGTTGCGCAGTCACGATCATCACAATCAATAGTTTCCTCGCAGCACGCCTTCAGCCATTTAAAAAGGCTTTCGCCTCGCTTGCCTAAACATAGAACATTCTTTCGCAAACTTTTGCCACCATAAAATATCTTTGAGTGCTTCTATTAAGAAAGAAAAAGGAAACTGTGGCGGCTGAAACAACAAGGCACGAAGATACACAAGTAGCCAGAACGTCCCCATTGGTATGGGACACGTCAACTTTTTACGAGAGTGAGCTCGCATTTCGTATGTCTTAATGTGAACTTAGTCCTCGGATGTTGCTGGTTTTGTTCTGCTTTCATTTCTCTGACTGCCAAGCTTGTCTTGCAGCCCAGTGACTCCAGAACGAAGGCCCTGACCCTAAATTCGACGTCATTCTGAAACAAGATGCTGCCGTTCTCTCCCCCTACCCGGATCCGCTCCACTCGACTCCTTTGTATTTGTGCTTTTGTTGCATCGAGCAAGCAGAGTCTGAACACAACATACTTGCTCCGCGACGAAATCAAATGATTTCTGCGCGCACTCGTACACCACGTGAAACCCTTAATAATCCCGGGCATCATTCGCACAAGGGGAAAACAAGAGCACACACTGAAGCCCAATAAAAACACAACTATGTCGTCGTAGGACAATGTTTCCAGCTTTTAATAAGAACCAGCGCTGTAGTTTTAATCCGACTGCTTATTTAAGTGACGGATGGAAATTCTTTCTTTTTTAACCGTTCGATTCAGAACAAAGGCAGAAATCGTGTTTTCCCATCATTCCTTGATTCCCGTAGGCTTAGCGGTGCTGCTTTCTGCCAATAGTATATGCAAGAACTATCCTTAGTTTCCATCTTACTGGATATCCTATTTGTAAACCCCACCCTGAGTATATCTTTCTCCCGAAAGCTGGCCATCCGCACTTAATATCCACACACACCAATCACACCATTGCCTCTCCTATCGGTTCCGGGATTATAAAACGTGCCTTTTCCCATCATACAACATGAATTCTTTTTTAAATCCTAATGAACATAAGGCACTAAAAGCACAACTACGTAAAAATTAGTCTAGGTGAGCTTTCAAGACCTGCGGTGTTCAACCTTCACCACCGCGTCCTATAGCGACTCTTCGCCGCTTTTTTCTCCACCTCACATCAGTGACATTTTCTCTGATGAAGGCGTCCCCATCCCTGACAGGGCTTCTAAAATTGGAGCGGCTTACGCACGCATCGTTAGACAGGTGCTTCTTAATCTTCAGCATAGGAAAGCGCCGTCTCCGAGGCACTAAGCCTGTCACCGCAATATCAAGACACCAGCGAAAACTAGGAGAATCAAACCTTACGTAGCCCGCGTTAGTATATCAGCGCGTTAGAGAGAAGGTGTCCCTTCGCGATCCCTCCTGCTTTCCATTTTTCTGCTTGCTAGCAGTTTTGCTGACAAGGACACGTGCAAGCCGGGAAGACCCTTCGAGGATAATTAACCCCTAATTGACGGCAACGCGAGCAACGGTGGCTCTTGCCCCAAAAAGCAGGAACCAGCGGCCCCGCACCGTGGTGAACACGGCACTCTACTCCGCTTCTACTTGTCTTTCTTTCTAACATTTTTTTTTTTTTTTTGCACGAGCATTGCGCGTTTTCCGGGCCCGCAGTCTCGCGCACAGTAGGGCTGGTACTCCGCCGTCTCGCCTCTGTGACCTCGCTGTGAGCCCGTGCCGCTGTTTTCCTAATTTAGTGCGCGAATCTATTTACCGGTTCTCCCTCCCCTCCCGCACCCGTGCATCGTTAGCACGCTCACTGTCGCATTCGCTGCCTGGCCCACTAGCGATCCACTCTGTCTGCTGGAGAATCGGTCCCAATGCGGCGAGCTCTCTTTGGTTTCTATGATTATTTTTTGCGTTGAGGTGGTAAAAAATTTGCTTCGCTAAGCAGTGCGATTAGTGCGATTCTCAGGTAGTAATTCGTAGTCAAGTTCAGCGGGTATATTCCTTCGGTAGTATATTGATTTCCCCGCAATGGCCGTGGAAGTTGCATTCCTCTGGGTAACTGCTAAGGATAAACGCGTTCGTCGAATGTATATGCGACAAAAACTAGGAAAAATTGACGAACCGTGGTAATCGGCAGTCAGAAGAAACATCCTGCTTAGTAAACGGACTAAGTACATTTGTGCTGGTGGCAAATTTTGCACGAGGTTGTTTACTTATTTATTTGTTTATTTATTTATTTATTTTTGGCTCTTTGTTAATTCTAGAAGACATCACTATCAATTATTCACGAGTGTTCTTTTTCTGATTTTTGTTTTTTTGCAGTGCAGTTGGGTGGACCACACATGCACGCCTACCACCACGCATATAATAGTTAGAGCGCCGGGCTGTTGCCCTAAAGAGTGCTTGTTAAAATCCTACAATCGCAGGCGTAATCTTTATTAAGGACGCCACAAACAAGGTGATACCAGGAATCAGCCTACCGCAAGGTGCCTGGTTAGAGGCTAAGAATGCTTCGCGTCAAAGCAGTTTGCGCGCTGTCTTCCTTTACAGCGACGAACAGTTCAGTGGCTCATCCAACCCGTTTAGTTTGCCTGCCTGTCTGCCTATCCGCGCTACCGCGACATAGCGAAAGGTATGGGTATAGCGAAAAAATTACATTCGGATATAGTTAATCAGTTGCAACGCCTTCGGTAAATTCCGGGTGGTTTCTTGAAGCATGCACAAGAGCTCGAACATAGCGCAGAGGTACACTGGATGTAGTGAGATGTTCCAGTAGACATCGTGTATAACGAAAGAGTTGCGCCGGGTAGGTGGAGCACTTGCCAGTGAGGAGTCGTTGCAGTGTACAGGAGCATGCGTCCGATACAGCGGCTAGTATAGTAAGCTAGTCTGTTAGTTATTCTGTGCGTTATGACTGAGTGTACTAAATATCTCCTTTGATTTGTAGGCAGTTTTGCCCGCGACCAACATCACAGGCATTTTAGACATTGAGCTGCCTGCCTGGGATGAGACAAAGACGATGGGGTAAGCCGCGATGTCATTGGCTCTTTGCCCGCCGTGGCGGCTTAACGGCTACGTTATTGCACGGCTAAGCACCAGGCCGCGGCGGCCGCATTTATATGGGAGTGAAATGCAAGAACGCCCATGTCTCGTACATTGGGTGCATGTTAAAGATCCCCTGGTGGTCAAAATTAATCCGGAGTCCACCATCGCTACGGCGTGCCTCATAATCAAATCATGGTTTTGGCATGTAAAACCCCAGAATTCATCCATGTCATTGGCTCACTCAATTCTGTTAAACTTTCGCAAGTTACTTCCAAATGGACTGCCGTATACTGGTCGGATATATTAACGTAATAGGCGCACCATGGACAATCTCGGTAAGTGATTCATACGCATAGCAAAGAAACTGGGCCCGTGCATGACACTTCTTTTTTTTTACCTCTTTACTGCCTCTGCGTCGCCGAGGCAGTTAGCCTCGGCCAAGCAACCTTCTCTGACGCCTCCCTTCCTACCCCTTTGGTGCCTACCTGCGCGTTGATTCTTCGAAAGTAGGCGCTCCAAGGCCGCACTCACACGTTGCAAGGAAAGCGATAAGTGTATACGTGTCATTAAAAGCTTAGATACCTTGGCAAAGCACCCTAACTGGCGCGCATCGAATAAAGCCTGCCTGGAACCAAGCACACCGGGTCGAGTCTGCCTGAGCGCAGGATCACGTGTTAGACCGACACTTTGAGGGGAGAAAAAGCGAAGAGGATGGCTTCGTGGAGACTTGGTTTGCGAAGGCTGGCTGACATGAAGCAGTTCTCCCACCTAGGTTATTTCCTTCCTTCATGCGAATGGTCCGGATCACTTGCACTCATCTACTCTCCCCCCCCTCCCTCCCGCTACTCTCCGCACATGGGGCACTCTAAATTACCACTTGCCTATCACGTGGTGAAAACCAATTTTTTTAAGCCTTTCCTTGTATTTTTTTATGAGCAGGCTTCAAAACTGCCAGGCTCCCTCCTTGTCGTTGAAGACAAGGAGCTCCTTCCGTGTCTCCAAAGTCAGTCGGTCGGTCGGTCGGTCGGTTGGTCGGTCATTCGGTCGGTCGGTCGGTCGATTGGTCGGTTCGTCTGTCCGTCAGTCCATCAGTCCATCCGTCAGGCGTTGTCAATGCGAAAATAAATATGTAGTACACTTTTCTGCCTCACCTAACGGAGATTTCAATCCTAAATCAGTGACTGCATTTTTGTCGGTGCCGACATCTCAAGAACTTTGTCCACAATGGTTGGCATGATAAATACAAATGAACATCGTCCGTGCGACCAGAAAAAAATGGCGCTGCAGTAAAGCGACGAGTACTGTGTTACTACGGCGTTCGAGCACGTCATCTTTTCTGCCAACTGTGGGGTAAAAATAGGCGCGGTACGTGCCATCGGCGCAGAAAAACAAAAGTCGTAACTCATTCCGTAGCCGAGCTTAACTTTCTGTTTCCGATCAAAAAAAAAAAAAAAAAGGAAACGAGAACGAAGACAGAGAGACAGGATCGCAGCAGATATTACAAAAAGATGAAACACGCAAAACCTGTGCGTAGAAAATACAGAAGCGCCATCGCGCGGACGCGCGTTTAAACTAGCGAAGCTCGCGGACTAGCTTGGTATAAAGAAACTTTCTTTAAGCGTGCCAGTGCGTCATTGGAAGACACATGCGGCACGTTTCCCTCAAATTCAGGAACTAAATGACAAAGGGAGAAAGCGACTGTAGCAAGGGAAAAGGGGGGCAAGGAGGCTTCCGTTCGCGGTAATGATCCAACAAATCTCATTTCCTAATTAGCCAGTACGTTTGCTTAACCGTCTCAATCTCTCTCGCACTCACGCACACTTATACAAGGTGGTTGTCCCGGAGGGCTGCTCCACCGCAAATACTATCAAGGGGGGGAAGGGGGGGGGGGGGGGGGACGAGCGTGCGGATCGTAAATTTTGACAACGCGCGTAGTGGCGCCGGCCGCAAGCGTTCATCCACCTTGGGCCCCCAGAAGCGCCACCCTTCAACCTCGTTTTCCCCGTGGCTGGCGAAGCGGCCGCGCATTTAAAAGCCAGAGGAAAATTTGTATCCTTCGTCCCTGGCGCATACGAGTAACAAGAAGGCGCTTCATCCCGCGGTCTTTTGTTTCCCCCTGCGCAATAATTCGACGGTAATGCAGTTGTGAATTGTCTTTCCTTTCTTATCTCTCTCTCTCTTTCTCAACAGCGGAGCACTCTTCCGCAAGCATATAGTGTCTGTGCGCGCGAGCATTTAGTTGAGCGCGGAGACGTGCGAATAATCCATTTTAATCTCGAGTCAAGGGGATGCCTGATATATGGTTCCTTCTTGCGAAACTATAGTGCGGGATCGCAACGAAGACGGGGGAAATAACGCCGCAAGCGCCACTGTGAGTATGCTGTCTATGAGCACTGCCTGCTGCTTGCGTACGGTGCTTCACAGGGAAATGCGTTTGTTCGCGGGATAATTTCTCAACTGTCATCATAAAAGGCACTGCGAAAATGGAAAGGAATCACAGAGCAGGCGCCTTCGACCAAAAAAAAGTAGCAGGCCTCCCGTATTTCTCCCGAGACATTAACGAAGTGAAACAAGCGAGTTTAAATTTGAGAGCCCCGGCATTCCGCGCGTTTACATTTGCTTGTAACGGCGACACAAACTAGCACGTGCAAAGTGCGCATTTCCTAGTCTTTTTATTGCATTAATAGCTACTGGACTACATTTCAGAACCTTAGTAATGACCACCATGGTAGTGACTACTGCTGCTATAAAAAAAACTGAGTTCGTGAGATTTTGCACACTCGTTTTGACGAACCTGTTCTGTGCCGAAGTTGAAGTACTTCGGTCAGCTATAAGTCTGGTTGCTGTCGTGACACAATTATTATAATTGGAGCGGGGAACGCTAAACTTTATGTGAAAAACATATTCATGGCATGGTTCTTCGTCAGCTTTAGGTCGCGGCGTATATGGGCTGAAAATTTTGATTAATTTCTTGAGTTGTGCTCTGTTTGTCTACTGTATCATCATTATCATCATCATCATCATCATCATCATCATCATCATCATCATCATCATCATCAGCCTATATTTATGTCCACTGCAGGACGAAGGCCTCTCCCTGCGATCTCTAATTACCCCTGTCTTGCGCTGGCTGATTCCAACTTGCGCCTGCAAATTTCCTAACTTCATCACCCCACCTACTTTTCTGCCGTCCACGTCTTCGCTTCCCTTCTCTTGGTATTCATTCTGTAACTCTAATGATCCACCGATTATCCATCTTACTCAATGGCCTGCCCAGCTCCATTTTTTCCTCTTAATGTCAACTTGAACATCGGCTATTCCCGTTCGCACTCTGATCCGCACCGCTCTCTCCCGTCTACTGCATATTGCCCCGTATAGGAAGTCATAGAGTGGTAGTATGAAATTTGCAATTCTATGGGTATGTTGTACATAATTTTGGCCAGGCTGTTTCGGACGAACTGAAGATGACATGGAATGGTGTCGGTATTACTGATATCTCGAATGTTATTTGACACCTATTGTGTTCGGGAATTCTACATACATCGCCTCATTTGCAAGGCATAGTTGACTGCTTCATCTGCTATGGCCTGCACGCAACAAGCGCCCATGCAAAGGGGATTGTTTGCTAGCTGCCAGCACAGTCAGAAACACGTAATTATTCCTGGCGCATACGCCCTTATTAGTAATACGACGTACTCTGTAGCAGAAAACTGTTTTACTACAAAGGTGGAAGTGATTACTACGTCAGCACTTGGAACAATGAACTACTTCTACAGTAACGTAGGCGCCATAACCAATGCGACATACCCAAAGGTGACTTGTTATTGAGCCGGCAGCGTTACCGTAAGTGACTGGACCTTCTCTTCTTTACTTGTACAGCTTTTCATAAGCTCTAGGAATGCTATTATGAGAATAAGGCTCACACTACAATATGCGTGCAGCAGGTTGTTAAGATAAGCACAAATTATTTGCCATGGGGTCAACTAAGCGATATATTCATCAATTAACCACGCAATATATTTCGGCCATATTTACTTCATACCCATTTTAAATCTTACGTGCCATTAGCGCGATGAATTATTTGACCTACATTCAGTTTCTTTATTACGGTATCACAAGTATGAAGATCAAATTAATTATCCTGTCATTTCACTAATTCCCCGCCATGGTGGCTTAGTGGCTGTGGTGTTGCGCTGCTAAGCACGAGGTCACGGGATCGAATCCCAGCCGCGGCGTCCGTATTTCGACGGAGGCGAAATGCAAAAACGCCCATGTCCCGTGCATTGGGAACACGTTAGAGATCCTCAGGTGGCCAAAATTATGCCCTACGGCGTGCCTTACACGTGGTTTTGACACGTGCACCCCCAGAATTCCCATTTTGATCATTATGCTCATATATATACAAAATGTTTTGTCTTCCATTTTATTATGTATCCTTTGCAAGCAACAGAAACATCTCTGAGGTTTCCCTATTCGCACCAAGTCTGTCTTTTTATTCTTATACCATAAAACGAAAAGCGGTCAGTGTAGTTATCTAACGTAAATGATTAACCGTAATTTAAACTATTAATAATTCGTCAAAGAGCATTACGTTTCAAAGCTGCACGCTGACGACGACAGAAGGCTTAGCAGCAGCAGCAGCCAATGTCAGCCTTGTATTCCTCAAAAGGCTAATGAATACCTCTTTTCCTGAATTGCTATTTAAATTTCATTCCCTCTTTTCTTTTCCTGTGGAGTTAATTATTTATATATGTTTCTAATACTTCAAAGGCCACTGATAAACAGCATTACTTGAGGTGATTAATATGCATGTGCTTTTGTTGTATGTGTGTGCGTGTTTACGGGAAAATTGTAGCGTTGATTGCTTACCTCTGGGATGGCATAGCCTGATCAAATGTTGCCTGGCCTCGTCTACAGTTATCAAACAATACCCAACGAGAGAAGCAATGATAAACAAATTTCAAACGACAAAACGGCACCACCATAGCGCAGTAACAAGAACCAGACGTTGGTGTTCCGACTGTCGGGCGATGTAGCGTTCTCTGTAAAAAACGAAGCAACAAATGCGCTGGAAGCGCTGTGCCGAAACATAAATATTAGCTCACCTACCCCGAGCCACTGTGTATTGATCACCACGACAAGCGAGCGAGACTTGCCGGGCTCCGCATCAACGGCTCTGCCCGGTATTATAAGTAGGGCATGATCTATCGCTCGGCACCGGGCTCCCGCAAAACAATCATCTCTGCACTAACCAATCCACAAAGCTACGTATGGTCTCACCCCAGAGGACGCTGGAATTAAATAAAGAAATTTCGAAGTCTCGCCCGAAAGGTGAAGCATCGATTGCGATAGCAAATTATTAGACAGCTATACGAAGTGAGGATAGTAGTTTTATTGGCCGTGTAAACTTGTAAACATTCACTTACTAACTAAATTAACAAGCATGCTGTCCCGCGCGCACAAGCAAACATCAACACATTTGACCCGATGACTGCGCTGTCAAAACGCTGCAGTGAGAAAGCGCGGCAGCAGCAGTGAGCGAATTGACCTTCGTGCTGCCTCTCGCTTCAACGCGAACAAAGCGGCGAAACCACAGCGCACTCGAAACTATTAGCACACGGCTCTCTCTCCCTATCGCAGATCGCTATCAAGATATGGCCCGCGCGGCCACGCCCGGCCGCTCCGTACGGAGCAGCCGCCGGCGTAGACAGCCCCCCCCCCCCTCCACCCTTCCCTTCCCCTGGTGCCTTGAACGCAACGGAAGACAGCGCGCTTCCTCTCCACTTTCCTCCCTTGCCCGCACAAAATTCCTCGCACGCTTTCACTCGCACATACAGCATACGGCGCACGGCGACGATGTTATCGCCCTCGGACTTTATACGAAACATCACGGCGACGGCGATAGCAAAAATGCGCCTCAAGCGTCCATGTAATTGTTATCGCAACAAAAAAGAGAAGAAATGAGCATGCACTGGCTGGATAATGATCCCGAACCAAACCAAACTACAGCTTCTGTTATTGCCCAGGGAGCAGCGCGATCCACCACCGCACAACGACGACGTCCCACCAATATTTCCAGCCACCGCGTTCTGGGATTACGTGGGGTGGGGTTGAAGGAAAGAAGAAAAGAACGTGAAAGCAAAAAAGAATAAAGAACGAACTATGAAGGCGGGCGCTAGCCGCGGACACGACCATCGTGACAGCCCATAAAATCTTCCCGCGATTTATTTTTTACGACCTCGTCAAACCCGAGAGAAGAAAGAACGAGCGAAGCACGTCCACTTGGCCATTAATTGTTGTCTCTACCTGCGCCGTCTGACGTTTATTGCGTCCCTGATTTTACCTTCTGCGGCAGGGACAGACTGCCTGCCATTGCTGGCCTGCCGGCGGATGCTATACCGCGATGGTGTGCCGTCCCCTCGTACTTCATTGCCGGCGCTTCTAGCCTACCAAACTACGCAACAATAGTTTCTGGTTCCTCAATCTCGTTCCTATGTTTCGAAGCACTCACAGCATCTCGATCTTGCTGCTATCTTTCTCTGACATACTGCTGCTCTTTACAATTCGCGGTGGCATGAAGCGAAAAGGCATAACTCGGGCAAACACAGAAAAAATAAATAGTCAAAAAGGAAGACGTGAGTAATTGATATTGGATGACCCCCGCTCCGAAATGATGTCCTGATAATGTTCCGGGGCCCCCGTCTTCTCCAAGTGGAGAGAGGGGGCGAACGCGGCAACATCAGAGCACTCTCGACGTTTATGTAATGCGAGCGTGCGTTCTTATGTACGTATGTATGTGCGCGCTCGCGCGAGTAAGCGCAGTAGCGAGAGGGATCAGGGCTCATGGGGAAGAAATAGAGAGAGAGAGTGAGAGTTAGGTGCTTTCGCAATGGTAATTGTGCCTCGGAGCTAATTTGTCATTTGGCGACATCGAACGGAAGCCCAGAGTACGATTCGAATCGAGTGCCGTCAAATGGTGCACGACACGAGGAATTGGGACAAAAAAAAAAAGAAGAAGAAGCACGAACTAAAGTAGCGAACTAAAGTAGCGAAGTAGCAAACTAAAGAGAGGAGGAGAGAATGAAAATGTCCGATGAAATATGCAGTCGGAGAAGAGAAAGCAGGAAGAGAAAGCGGGAAGAGAATTTCTTGAGACACTAGAAAGCGGCGGATTTCGAAGATGGGCTGTGACGACTGGCTGGGAAGGCGATCAAAATGGTTCCCGAGTCAGAAAGGAAAGCACGCTTTTCCTTATAATTGTTATCTATCTATCTATCTATCTATCTATCTATCTATCTATCTATCTATCTATCTATCTATCTATCTATCTATCTATCTATCTATCTATCTATCTATCTATCTATCTATCTATCTCATCATCAGCCTATATTTATGTACACTGCAGGACGAAGGTCTCTCCCTGAAATCTCCAATTGCCCCTGTCTTGCGCTAGCTGATTCCAACTTGCGCCTTCACATTTCCTAATTTCATCACCCCATGTAGTTTTGTGCTGTCCTCGACTGTGCTTCCCTTTCCTTCGCACCCATTCTGTAACTGCACTGGTCCACCGGTTATCTACCTTATGCACTATACATGGCCTGCGCAGCTCCAGTTTTTCTCCTAATGTCAACTATAGAATATCGTCTATCCCCGTTTGTTCTCTGATCCACACCGCTCTCTTTCTGTCTCTTAACATTACGCCTAATATTTTTCGTTGCATCGCTCTTTGCATTATCCTTAACTTGTACTCGAGCTTCTTTGTTAACATCCCATTTTCTGCCCCATATGTTATAGCAGCGGTAGAATGCAATGATTGTACACTTTTCTTTTCTACGACAGTGGTAAGCTCCCAGTCAGGATTTGGTAACGCCTGCCGTATGCACTGCAACCTAATTTTATTCTTCTGTAAATATCTTTTTCAAGATCAGGGTCCCCTGTGATCAACTGACATTGATAATCGTACTCCTGTACAAACTACAGAGGCTGACTGGCGATCCTGAATTCTTGTTCCCTTGCCAGGCTATTGAACATTATCTTCATCTTCTGCATATTAATATTCAACCTCACTCTTACACTTTCTAGGTTAAGGTCCACACTAACTGGTTGTAATTCGTCCTATAGTGTTTCTGAATAGGACAATGTCATCTGCAAACAGCATGTTGCTGAGATATTCGCCATTGATCCTCACTCCTAAATCTTCCCATTCTTGAATACTTCTTCTAAGCAAACAGTGAATAGCATTGGAGAGATTGCGTCTGCTTGCCTGACCCCTTTCTGATAGGTAACGCTTTACTTTTCCTGTGGAGAGCCAAAGTAGCTGCGGAATCTTTGTAGATTTTATCCCGAGATATTCACGTATGCCTCCTGTACTCTTGATTACGCAATGCCGCTATGATTGCTGGTATCTCTAAGGAATCAAACGCATTTTCATTATCTATGAAAGCCATATAGAGTGGTTGATTGTACGCCGCAGGTTTGTCGATTACCTCACTGATGACATGGATGTGATTCATTGTTGAATATCCCTTCCTGAAGCCAGCCTGTTATTTTGCTTAATTGAAGTAATGTGTTGCCCTGATTCTATTAGAAATTATCTTGGTGAATATTTTATACAATACTGAAAGCAAGCTAATGTGTCTATAATTCTTCAATTCTTTAACGTCTCCCTTGTTATGGATTCTCTCTGGTACATTAGAAGCTCTCTCGTACATTACAAGCTCTCTGGTACATTAGGAGTCATGAGGCATTGCCTGTAAATGGCCGCAAGCTTTTTAAGCATGATATCACCTCCATCTTTGATTAAATCTACCGTTATTCCATCTTCTCCAGCAGCTTTTCCCCTGGTCATGTCTTTCAAGGCCCTTCTAACTTCATCGCTAGTTATAGAAGGAGCCTCTGTATCCGGTTCATCACTATTTCGAATGAAAGTAGCTTGGCTGTTTTGGGCACTGTAGAGGTCAGTATAGAATTCTTCCGCTTCCTTTACAATGTCATCGAAATTGCTGATGATATTGCCATGCTTATCTTTCAGTGCATACATCTTGCCCTGTCCTATGCCAAGCTTTCTTCTTGCTGATTTAATGCTACATCCATATTTTACGGCTTCCTCAATCTTTCCCATGTTATAATTTCGAATATCCCTTACTTTCTTCTTGTTGATCAGTTTTGACAGTTCAGCGAATTCTATCTGATCTCTTAAGTTGGACACTTTCATGCTTTGTCGTTTCTTTTTTAGGTCATTTGTTACTTGGAAGAGCTTACTTACATTTTGCCATGGTCCCTTACCTCCGACTTCAATGTATGCTTCAGAAATCAGCCTAGTTACGGTTTCATTCATTACCTCTATGTTATGTTCATCTTCCTGTTCTGAAGCTGCATATTTGTTTGCGAACACCAGCATGAATTCGTCTGTTTTTACCCTTACTGCGTCTAGGTGTCCTGTTTCTGGTTGACTAACTTAAACTTTTCTCTCTTCAAATTGAGGAAAATTCTAGACCTCACTAACCTATGGTAACTGCACTTTACCCTACCTAACACTTCAAAATCCTGCGTTATGCTGGAATCGGCCGAGGTATATGAAATCTATTTCATTTCTTGTTTCTACATTAGGGCTTTTCTAAGTACCACTTCCTGTTACTACGCTTCCAGAAGAAGGCGTTGATTATTCGGGGCCTATTTTTTTCCGCGAATCCTGCCAACATCTTTCCTATAGTGTTCCCAGAATCGAAACCATAGTTGCCAATTACTTGTTCCCCATCCTGCTTATTCCACACTTTTGCATTGAAGTGTTCCACGACTACAGTATACTGAGTTGGCACGTTTCTCATCACTAATTCAACATCTTCATAAAACTTCTATTTCTTCATCATTGTGACTGGAGATTGGAGCGTAGGCTTTTACTACTTCTATTCTATACCTTCTATTCAGCTATATTAAACTGCTACCCTCTCATTAATGTTGTACAATTCAACAATGTTGCCCGCTATGTCCTTGTGCATTACAAATGCTACCCCGTATTCTCTCTTTTCTGGTAGACTTTTGTAGAAGAGGACGTGGCCGCTTGTCAGCACTGCATAAGGCTCACCAGTTCTAACCTCAATAAAGGCCATACCATCACAAACAATGCCTGATAATTCCTCAGAGATCTCTGCTAATCTAGCCGCACTCGAGAGGGTTCGTGTGTTAAACGCTGCCAGACTCAGTTTCCAGTGGTGGCCTGTCCGGATCGAGAGATTCTTAACACCCTGTGCCGCGTCGCAGGTCTGACCGCCGCTTTGGTCAGGTGCTCCGCAATCGCTGGAGGCTGAGGGCCATGGGATAATTCCAGGTGCCATGAGGGATATACTGGCCGAATACTGCATCAAGTAGGCCAATTCCTGTTCTGGTGAGGCAATGTGTTTGTTGAAGCTTTCAGATAGCCTTCGGATAGCCAGACTTTAACGTCATTTAGTCTACAATTGAAGAACATATAAACAACTGTTATGTCTGAACATCAACACAAAAAAACTACCCATAACAGGAGACGTAAGAGGTTGCAAGAGCTAGTGTAAACAACCGCCGACAACGGAATCGCGCTTTATAACTGCGATAGCAATTATATGGACACTCAAAGAGTATTTCTGCCGTCGTCGTCGCCGTGAGGTTCCGTATGACGTCAACGGCGATGAAATCGTCGCCGCGCTCCGGACGTTGTATGTGCGAGTGAAAGGGCGCGAGGGACACGCGCTTTCACGGGGAGCGAGCGCACGGCGGAGAACAAACGCGCGTTCTGCGCCGCGTACTCCTTGAAGGGCTGCAGAATTAAGCATCTCTTTTCTCTTTTACAATCACCAATATATATATATATATATATATATATATATATATATATATATATAGCTAACGCGACTTCTTCCGGCGCGCGAAAGGCCGTGGGGGGACCAGAGGGAGAGGAGGCGACGTTGAGCTGCGGCACCAAATGCGTATTTATATAAAATTGTCGCAGTTTCACCCGAAAGGCTAAGCATCAATTGCGATAGCAAATTAGTAGAGAGCTATACGGAGTAAGGATAGTAGTTTTATCAGCTGTATAAACTTGGACATGCAGCAGCACCAGCAACGCGCGGAACTGTTGTCGACGCCGTCGGCGTTTTGCCCGCTTTCGCACCGAACGCGCGTGGCGTTGGTGTCTGTTGGTGGTGCCTCTGGGGGCGGCTCGGAGGTTTTCGACGAGATCAGAATGGGACACTCGCCGAGAAGCGACTACTATCCTTACTACTATCTACTATCCTTAAAACGGCTACTATTCTTACAACTATCTACTTAAACGGCTACTATCCTTACTCCGTATAGCTCTCTACTAAGTTGCTATCGCAATTGATGCTTCACCTTTCGGGTGAAACTGTGACAAATTTTTATGCAAACGAAGCCCACTGCAAGTCGCGCAAGGACGACTGCACGACCCTGCGCAGGCCGGCGTTCATAACAACGTTCCGAAGGACTCACATTCCTTCGGGTGTCGCCAACTGAAGTTGGAAAGAGTGCACTTGTTATCTCCTGCACTCTTTCGCAATCATGAGACGTTCCACTGCTCACCGCGCAATTTCGTTCCTTCGTGCAGATTCGTCCACCATACATCAGAGAGCTCATTGCATGCGACCAAGCGCGCACACAAGAATCGACAAGCTTAAGGTAAGAATGTGGGGCCACACTCAAAAAGCTTTTTTCTTCGGAAGTGCTCTGAGCTAACATTCGGCAACTTTCGCAAATTATACGTCCTGCATCTGCATTTCTTACGATTTGTCTTTACGAACAATTCTAGCGTAAGAACTTTTCGAGAATATGGGCCCAGGCTACAGGCGACAAATTTTATTTCATTTTTTTAGAGAGAAAGATTTGCGGTGCCTTGTTTGTTTTCGGTCGTCTACAGCAAGCATAGCGGTCTCTGCAAGCCTCTCCCGAGCAATGCGCCCCTGTAAAGCGGGCCGTTTTATTAACAGGGGGATGTCCGGTGGTGAAGATCGAACCACGCCGCTCCCGCAGCCGAGCCGAGCGCCTAACCCTCCTGAGATACGGCACCTGCACCAATCATCGCTTTTTATTGCTCCATGGTTCACAGTATTGGCCGCACACGGATGTTTTAGTCGTTTGCCCAAGACTTGCGCCGGCAACCAAGTGTGTGTGAACTTTTCGCAGAACTTCTATTGCCATCGCAATCTATCGCCATCGCTAACGTCATCGCAATCTTTATAAATACATATATATCTTCCTAATGCGACGAATCAGCAATCACTACCAAGAAAACAATCAAAAAGCAGATGATCCCTTTAGTGATCCCTCGTTCGTGCATCTTAATAGATGTGCACCAAATACTTGATTAAACAATAAAAAACGCTAATAATGCACGATCCGTCGAAGTGCAACTAAACACTTGAAAAAACTTTCGTGTGGAAAGGCCGCAGCGGGACGTACGACATGCACCACACACAGCGTTCACTTGCGTAACATTCTACGTTCTTGGACCGTTCCTTAATTTCTTTTTTTTTCATGTGTCATCACGTGCTCTTCTGCCGTTACTCCGAAGTAAATGTGAAAAGAAAAATCGTCTAGACAGGATACGTGAAAGACCTGCTATATCGCACGTGTATAGTAGTCTTGCGCTTGAGTGCAACGGCGTCCCAAATGCGTGCAAGCTGGCGAGGTCGCGGCGGAGCACTCGCGTTGTACAACAGCACTTGAAGCATTTGTGCAATAAATGTCTGCATCAGACACCAATAGAGCATCTCAGCATCTCCGCGCGCTGTCCCGTGCAAGCATTCTAGTGGCGCCGTAAAATCAATTACGCTGCTTCGCATGTGGCACCATAAATTGCATTGTGTGTAGCGCCGCAATGGATATCTTTTTGGTGTTGTTTCCCTTCAACGTAGTTGTACGTTCTGGGAGATAAAAAAGCAGCATCTTCAAAAGTTCGAGTTCCTTTTAGCGTGTCCTTTACTTGCGAGCACTGCAGCTGCAGTAAAAATTTTACTGTGTACTCATACGCCTTTGTATAGTCTGCGAAGTCCTTTTGGCGTGCTTTCTTTTTCGAACGCACTAATTAGAGCCTACTATAGGCGATCAGTCCAAGACACAGTGGCATTACAAACATATAAAACTGAAAAAAAAAAGCTGCAGTATATTGCTTCTGCAATCCGGCTACTGGTTCATTCAAAAAAATTTGATTTACTACTCAAGATTTCGCTTATGTTGCGATTGAAATCTTACTTTCGAGATTTGATTGGCTTCTTTAGCTAGTTTACTTGACTTTGACATCTTTGATGTGGATTTGATCTCTCGCCACTCTACCAAGTCCACCTTGGGAGTTTTCTTTTTATCTTTGGTGATTCGTATCGATGGATGATGCAGCTTATTTTCTTTTAGAGCGCGGCGCTTAGGCGATCGTTTCCGGTGGCGAGCGTCGGCGTCGGTGTCCTCGGTGTAACTGAGTGAACGAGGACAGCGACGGGTGAAACGCGGAGCGCTTCGGGGAATGAAAGATTGCGAGATCGAAGAGAACGCGAGAAGGAAAGTGGAGAAGGAAGATGCAGCGGAACCATGAGGCCGAACGCGCAGGAGGAAGGTATGGCGAAAGCGTAAGAGGAAAAGCGTACAGTGCCGCGCCAGACGGGCTGTGCGGCGACGATGGCTATGAGATGGCGCCACAGTACAAAGCGCTGCATTAGCGGAGGTCTGTCTGCGGCGGCTACTGTGAATTTCACCCAGGCGCCACCCACGCGCTGCCTCTCCCGATTAGCGAGGCAGTCGCGCCACACCTCGCTCCGTTTGCAACCTGTCGCAGAAGACACTTTCCGCGCCAGCCAATATATCGCGAAATGAAAACACGTATAGCGGTGCGCTCAAATTTCGCATTAGGGAGTATCATAATCGTCGGTGAATTATATACGCACTTTTCCAACAACTTACTGCATTTCATGTTCTTTGCCATGCCCGGCGCAATGAGTTCGCTGTCTGCTGACCACGCAGTAAGATAAACAAGAGTGCCGACTCGCCTGATAAACCGCTCCAGCTTGAGTCAGGTGCTTTGTGGCGAAAATCACAGATGGCGCGGAAACTTGTTACTCGCACCCAGAGCTGCATCGCCTGCAGCGGCCCAAGCGTGGCGCGACGTGTAGCGAAGCGTTGGGAGATTTTTGTTTGTTGATTAATTTGTTTCATGTAGCGGTATGCGCGCATTTCCGCGGTTGCCCGCGTGGTGCTCTGCTTGCGTGTACTGACGAGCACCTCTTTTCCCTTGCTGAAGTTCGCGCGATATTCCATTACTTTTAAATGCTTAAATATTGCCACTCGAAATACCTGTATATTTAGTGGGTATTAATCCATCCAATATTGTGCGTTTGTATTCGTTTACTAATGTTACATTTGTTAATAAAGAACTTAGATGAAAAGCTGTACACTGCCTCACGTCTGTATTCCGTCAGACTATCACTGAGCGTGTTTTCGTATCTTGTCTGCATTTATTACCTTAAATTTATGACATGCTTGGGACTGCGTCATGATATGCTTCAGCCAGCATGCTATAATTTCATATGAGTCATACAATCAGGCTAACATCCCCAGCTACCATAGACGCTTTTCGGAGGGTTTACCACAAACTACACCACGTATTTGGGGACTGGTGGCAGCAGTGTCCTAAAATTAGTAAAGGCACACCACAAGCCCTCAAGAAACATCAGCACGCTTTTGTTGTATGCGGTAACTCCGCTTAAAATAAACGCACTTTTATTCAAGTCATGGTCGTGAATGTTGTAGCAGACTGGCACCCACAGGGTTCGAAGCATTTCATATTGTTTTCAACTTATATTAGCGTAAGCCCGCAAGCACCATCCAAACAAATATGCCTCTGCAGCTCCGCTCAAACGACGCCCTGTTATCACCTTTATCTCCGCTAGTATAACAGCGATGGATAACTTCAGCGACACAATATTTTTCGCTATTGGAGACCGGCTGATCGTATCTTTACTCGTTGAAGTCGCAATGAAAGAACGCGCCACATTTATATATCGCTCAAGCAGTGACAACCGCGAAAGCGCGCCAACCGGCCACTTAATATTTTGATAGCCGAAGGGGGCTCTTTGCACGTTCGTTTCTCGACTTGACCACCGCAAGGCGCGAATATTTTAGCGTCCGCTAGGCAAGTAAGAAAAGGAGGAGAGTACTGTGAAAACCGACGAAGAAGAAAGGAAGTGAGCGGAGGCAGAGAGCGCGGTGCAATACTGGGCGCCTCTTATCGCTGGGACATTGCAGTTAGCCACGCTAATAGCATTGCAAGATAGGCGAGTCGGCGCTCCTGCATATTTTACTCCGTGTTATTGACGTACGGGCTTCGCCGGTATCTCTTATTTTGCTCGTGCATATACACTGACCAATGCCCACTAATACATGATAACCGAGTAATGTGATCACTCATCCTTTCTAAGTTCTCCTTCTAGACTGTCGAAAACTCCAAAACTGCAACTGTGGTGGCAACTCCCATTTTCAAATTACGAAACAACAACAAAGAACGCGAAATTGTGAGAGAATAAACCCGCGATGTGGCTAAATATGTATGAGCCACGCAGCATCCAAGAAGACGCCGTCGAGAGCACCGGAGTTTACGTATCATAAAAGCAAAGCGAAGTACTCACACACTCGCGCGGTCGCTTGGGACTCGTGAAAAAAGATTGCCGTGGGGACCCTTAAGTAATAGCTTCCGTACTCGGCAGAGTTGTGCAATGATACAGAGACGCAAAACACGTCGCTTTCATCGCCTCTGCTTCTTTGTCTAAATACGGCGGCACGGTTCTTCCAGTTCTCTTTGTGAATTGTGTCAGTGAATTTTTGATGAGCAGTAAATTGCATCTGGGACTGTTTTCGCAGCGCGTTTCTGTTGCTCACTGAAGCTTTGAAAGCGCATCGACAGTACCCGAACACTCCGCGGGCGGCGCATCCGGATGCGTTGTAGTTTTACTCGCGTCTCATGCTGATCAGTCTCGTTCGTAGATTCATCATCTTTATTCCTCTATGTGCCTTGAATAGGCAGGCACGTCGCAAAAGCCCTTATGTGTTTCCAAGCGCGCCTCCTACTTCATTTCGCTGGGATTATTTGCCTCTGAACCGGAACAAACAATGTGGTCTTACAGAAGCCTGCTTTATGTGACAATTATTCTCAAGTAGGCCATTCAATTCCATTTTAACATGTGTTTGTGACAAGTGAGCGTTTTAGTCCGCCATTGAGATCAAACAAAAGCAGTGGCTGTGGCCTGTCGATCTCTATCCCTTTTTTTTTCTTCTTTTTTTCTTCTCTTCTTCCTATCTGCCCATCTTATGTTTGTATACCCTCTTTTCTAATGAAATTATAAGGTTAGTGCGCCATTTTGTGCCAGATGGCAGCCTGATGTTTGCTTTTTTTACTTGATTTTAGGCATCCTAACATAGAAAAAATGACTAAGGTATTTTAATTTAATTCTAATATTTCGAAGTTTTTGTCTCAGTGAATCAGCGCCCAGTATTAGTCGGCAAACTTACTCATGAGTCGACTCACTCAGACTCAGACAGGCCCGTGAGTACGGGCTGTCTGCGTGAAACCAGTCGAGTTGAATTTTGGTGAATCCGAGTCCGACTTAGCCTTAAGCAAAAAAAAAATAAATTTCGTGGGTGAATCTGAGAAAGCTCTGATAATTCTGTCGGCCCATGGTCAATTAGAAAAAAAGAGAAGCCGTCGCTATAATGGTGACCATGGCGGCATGGTATCAAGAGAGATACCATACCGCCATGGTGACCGCCAGGGTTAGTTTGGAACGGGGGATAGTTTGGAACGTAAGGGGTGACTGCCAGTTAGAATAATGAAACCGCTCGCAAGAACTTAGGAGATTGAGAGGTATAGTCATGCGACGGACGCACCCGCGACAGGCGCAACGAGCGCCCCATCCCGTGTTTACCTCAAGTATCCTGTAATTTAATTTGTGCCACTGTCCCCAGTTTTAAGCACAAAGACGACCTATGTCCAACGCATTCAGGAAACTAGATGATCGTCTTCTCAGTGAACGGACAAGACTAAAACACCGTCCGCAGGGATCATCGGCTCAGAAGGCAGTGAAGGCACTTTTGTGCTTTCTGAGAACGTTGGACTTGTGGAAGCGCCTTTGACTCTGTAGTACTGTCCGTGCATGTCTCTCTACCCTCATCTCTCTCTCTCTCTCTCCCCCTTTCTTTCTATTCCCCTTCACCCAACATAGGGTAGCCAACCGGACTAGATCTTGCCTGGTTACCATTCCTGCCTTCATTTTATCTCTCTCTCTCTCTCTTGCGCGCGCACTCCTTTACTACTCCTAATAGATCCGCACCAACCATTAGGTTGTACTACAGTTCTGCAGTATTTGCCTTACCAGACTCATAACTTATATTACCAGTCCTATAGCAATTTTTCGTTCGCGTACTCTTCTTTCTGACAGTCGTTATCGCCTCCATCGTCATTTTCAGCCATTGCTTATCACAAGTGCACAAAAACTGCACGCGGTGCTTCTCTACTATGAATGAGTCGAACGAAATGAATAATTACTTTGAGGCAGAAAGAAGTTACGATAGCTACGCGTGCACGCTTTACTGCGCAGTCGGCGCGCAGTACTTCGATAAGTTCTAATAAGAACTGCAGCGAGGTACAGTTCTTTTCTTAGTCGATGGTACATCTGGACGTTTCCCAACCGCACTGTACGTCTGGGCATATGCAATAAAATGAATAGACCCTGGCACTAAGCATACTCTGAAGACATATTCGAAAGCATCGTTCAGGCTACCTCGTTGTAATTTAAGGATAAAGTACTATTATTAGGCCTTTCGAGATTATTAGAAAAAAGCACGCATTATTCTTTAAACGGAACACTATGCTTCAGTGAATTTTGTTGTACAAGACTCTCTTGTGCTTATCATTATTTGCTATATCCCCTTTGCCCCGTACTAGTCCACAAATGCGAAACAGGTTTATAATACCGTAATCTGATTTGGTTTGGTAGTGTCCGTTAAGCCTGGCGGGAGATAAAATGCATTCTTTGCAAGATTAATGCCAGTAGTCCACCGGAAACAACTGCCGCACTAAGAACGCATTACCCACGCTGGCGCTCATTCTTTTATTTTATGTTTCGCAGACCACGGTTAAAAATGATGTTTCATGTGCAACCATTAATTTCTCGTGGCGTTCTAGCACTGTATGAAAGAGGGGTGTGTAATATATATAAAGCTTACGTTAATATCTACGTTGCGTCTATCGAGCACGGCGTATATGCATTTATATTTCTTAAGCACAGCGTTTGCTTTAATAATTAAGTAGTTAAAACGCAGAATGATGTAACAGAATTTTTGTAGCGTAAAAAAAACTTATTTTTCAACATACGGTATTGTAAATAAATGAAGCTTCTTTCTCTACAATACTTATTTCTTCTTTTATACTGGGACGAAAAGAAACAGCAGTCCTGGTCGTCTATAGATATATTGTAAAGATATTGTATTGTAGAGATATATTGTAGATATATATATATATATATATATATATATATATATATATTGTGATGAAGAAGACGTACACCATACTCTGAAGATGATGCACACCACCAACAGCAGCAGCATCGTGATCGCTCCGCGATAGCCGACGTCGAAGTTACGGTTCAGAGCGCTTCCCGACGTAACTCTTTTTAGCCGCCCGTTCCGTGCCAGTATATACGAAGGACCTACATCTACACCTCTTCCAATAAACCTCATTTCAATATATATAAGCATACGCGTCGCGGTGGCTCCGTCAGCTAAGGCATTGCGCTGCTGAGCACGAGATCACGGCATCGAACACCGGCCGCGGCGGCCGCATTTCGAGGGAGGCGAAATGCAAAAACGCCCGTGTGCTTGCGTTGTGGTGCACGTCAAAGAACCACAGGTGGTCAAAATTAATCTAGAGCCCTCCACTACGGCGTGCCTCGTAATCAGAACTGGTTATGGCATGTGAAACCCCAGAAAGAAGAAGACATATATATATATATATATATATATATCATATCATAAGAAGCCAACAAAAACACCAAGGAGAACATAGGGGAAATTACTTGTACTTACTAATTGAATTGAAGAAATTATAGAAAAATGAAAATAAAAGTAGATGAAAAAACAGTTCGCCGCAGGGGGGGGGGGGGGGGGGGGGGAGATTCCACCCGTCGCATTACGCGTGCGATGCACTTACCAATTGAGCTACCGCGGCCCCGTTTTCCCATCCACTTTACGAGGGATTTGTGTGTACTACTAGAACGAATCTAGCGCCACCACTCACAAACCATGGCGGCAGATGTGGAACATCCTTTCTGCATAGGTGGATATATATATATATATATATATTGGCACGAGCCTTCAGAAGTAGGCTTGTGGTTTTAATAAACCGTAGAGCAGAAAACGCGCCCGTCGGGGCTGGCTCTCGAGTAGGGAAGACCAGCGCGGTTTTCTTCGTTCTTTTGGGTTCGACCCACTCTTGCCCTCGACTTACTACCGACAGGTGGCATTATCCACCCCCCCCCCCCTTTTCCGAACAAAAACATCGCCTCGATGCTGCAAAATAGGCGTAAGAAGAAGAAAAATAAGTCAACGCAGACAAAGCGAAAGTACAAAATAAAAAATAAGCATCACGCCACCACAGTCAAGGAACGAAGAAGTAAACGCACGAGGCTAAATTAAAAGCAGAAACAAACAGGGGTAAATGCGCGAACAAAAAAAAAAAACTTACGAGCGCGCAATGTACGGTTTCATGCGCACAACATGAACTACGTTCGAGCTCGGTTGTCTTTGTGTCCTGGTCCGTGTCTGCGGTGTTGAGTCTGGGACCACTTCATAGTTTACGTCACTGACGCGGCGGAGCACTTTATATGGACCAAAATACCGGCTCAGCAACTTTTCACTGAGGCCACGGCGGCGAATGGGGGTCCACACCCAAACTTGGTCTCCGGGGTTGTAGGACACGTCCCTGTGGCGGACGTTGTAGCGTCGTGCGTCTGTCTGCTGCTGTTGGCCGATGTGCATCCACGCGAGCTGCCGAGCTTCCTTGTAGAGCACTGCACGGGCCTATTCTTCCAGCCCGGGCCCGGTCCGGGCCCGTTTTTACGTTGGGCTGCCCGCCCGAGCCCGACGAAACTTTTTATGACGATACCCGGGCCAGGCCCGGGCCCGGAAATAATCTACGTTACCCGCCCGGCCCGGCCCGCCACCCCTCTACCTTAGACCCGAGCCCGGCCCGAGCCCGGCTCGAAACCGGCCCGAACCCGGCCCGAGACCGCAAAGATCATCTAGCGGCATTAAAAAAAATAATAAGAAGAAGAGAATGAAAGGAATTTATTCTGAAGGCATAAATACATGCCATATGCAATTATGAACACCATTTGAGCCGCCTGAACGCAAATACCAGCGCGCGAAGTTGTACGAATGAATCTGCCGAGCAGTATCGCCAGTAGTTCCCAACGGCGCGACTTTCATGCAACCCAATCCACTTCTATCGCAGCGCCACCACAGTATTTTTCCACGTCGGGCTTCTCACTGCGAAGCATGCGCCGCCCCTGCCGCTCGTCCCACTCAACCGTATTGTAGTACGCTATAGCCGAAGCGCAGCCGCTACCGGTCATGTGCGCATGGATGAAGTAAATGGAGAAAGACAGCTTCTCATTCCTCCATGGTGCAGCGTAATGCGCTGCTGTTAGGCGGCCGGTTGAGAACATGCGTGCGTTCATGGATAGACGCAGTGCCATATTTCAGCCGCGTGACGAATTATCTTATCTTACCAGTCATCGTTTTACCAAATCGCCTTTGAAAAATCAGCAAGTCGCCAACGCGCTTGCACCGCGCCGAAAGCATTAATTACATTGATTTAGGTAAGGAATACGATGGCATCCTTTGGTTTGAGGCGACTTCGGTCTTTCTGGACTTTTACATTCTGTTCAAACCGCTTAAAATATGACGGAAGAAGAAAAGGGAAGTACACAGGAGTACCACTGCTAGCTTGTGCTGCGCCGGGGCAACAGGTTTTTCAGAGTCGAGACGCGCGAGGATAACTCGCTGCACGTTACATGCACACCACCAGAAAGTCCAAGCCCGGCCCGGGCCCGGATCAAAAAGCACATGCCGGGCCCGGGCTTTCGGGTAAGCCCGAGTCCGTGCAGTGCTTTCCTTCCTCGACACGCTCTGCAAATTCCGCGGCGTCAGTAGTCAATTGGTCAGCGTCTTGACACGGCAGCATAGCGTCCAGCATCATCTGGACTTCACGACCGCAGAGAAGGCGAAATGGTGTGAATCGCGTTGCCTCTTGCACCGCAGTGTTATACACGAAAGTCACGTAAGGCAAGATCCGATCCCATGTTTTGTGTTGGACGTCGATGTGCATTGCGAGCATGTCTGTGACCGTCTTATTCAGTCGCTGGGTAAGTCCGTTGGTCTGCGGAAGATACGCGGTCGTCTTGCGATGCCTGGTGTTGCTTAATTCAAAAACTTCATCGATAAGCTGCGCGGTGAATGGTGTCCCTCGGTCTGTTATTACAGTGGAGGGAGCACCGTGACGCAATACGATGTGGCGCATCAAGAATTGCGCTACCTCTGAAGCCGTGGCTCGGGGGATCGCCTGCGTCCCAGCATAGCGTGTGTTAAATAATCAGTCGCAACGATCACCCATTTGTTGCCGTTGGCAGACAGAGGAAACGTTCCGAGAATGTCGATGCCGACTTGGTCGAAAGGCATGTGAAGTGCTTCACTTGGGTGAAGTAAGCCAGCCGGCTTAACGGGTGGTGTCTTTCGGCGCTGGCATTCACGACAGCTTTTAACGTATTCTTTGACGCTTGCCGAAAGCCCAGACCAACATATATATAATGAGAGAGAGAGGGACAGCGTGTAATCGAAGTGTCCTCATTGCCGCATTCACAGTTCGGCCCGAAATGAGTAGATGTAGTCGAACTTTCATAGGACCATTTGGCTTGTATCAAACAATTTTGCAATGCGGAGTTGAATTTGTAAATCAATCTCTCAGATTCTTTCGCTCCTGTTGGTGAGGCAAAAAAAAGCTGTCGCAGTTTCACCCGAAAGGCGAAGCATCAATTGCGATAGCAAATTTGTAGAGAGCTATACGGAGTAATGATAGTAGCTTTATCTGTATAAACTTGGACATGCAGCAGCACCGGCAACACGCAGAAATGTTGTCGACGCCGTCGACGTTTTGCCCGCGTTCGCACAAAACGCGTGCGGCGTTGGTGACTGTTGCCGAAGCCTCTGGGGGCGGCTCGGAGGTTTTCGACCACATCAGAACGGGACACTCGTCGAGCAGCGTCGGAAGTCTTTACCACATTCTCGCCTCACAACGTTTTTATATAAAAAGTTGTCGCAGTTTCACCTGAAAGGCGAAGCATCAATTGCGATAGCAAACTTGTAGAGAGCTATACGGAGTAATGATATTAGCTTTATCAGCTGTATAAACTTGGACATGCAGCAGCATCGGCAACACGCACAACTGTTGTCGACTCCATCGGCGTTTTGCCCGCGTTCGCTCAAAATGCGTGCGGCGTTGGTGACTGTTGCCGGAGCCTCTGATATAAATAGGCACTTCGTGACGCAGCTAAACGTCGCCTCCCTTCTCTCCCCTTCCCCCACGGCGTCTCGCACGTCGGAAGAAGGCGCGTTTGCTCTAAATACATGGTGATTGTAAAGGAGAAAAGAGACGCCTACTACTGCAGCCCTTAAGCGAGCACGGCGCTGAACGCGCGTTTGTTCTCCGCCGTGCGTTCACTCCCCGTGAAAGACGCGCCCCTCGCGCCCTTTCACTCGCACATACAGCGTTCGGCGCGCGGCGACGATTTCTTCTCCAAATGACGTCATACGGAACCTCACGGCGACGGCGACGGCGACGCCGACGGCAGAAATCTGCTTTTGAGTGTCCATATAATTGCTATCGCAATAATAGGCACTTGGTGGCGCAGCTAAACGTCGCCTCCCTCCACCCCCCCCCCCCCCCCCCCGACGGCTTTTCGCGCGTCGGAAGAAGGCGCGTTTGCTTTACATATATGGTGATTGTAAAGGAGGAAAGAGACGCCTACTTCTGCAGCCTTTAAGGGAGCACGGCGCAGAACGCGCGCTTGTTCTCCGCCGTGGGTTCAATCCCCGTGAAAGCGCGCGTCCCTCGCGCCCTTTCACACGCACATACAGAGTTCGGCTCGCGGCGACGATTTCATCTTCATTGACGTCATACGGAACCTACGCCGACGGCAGAAATCTGCTTTGGAGTGTCCATATAATTGCTATCGCAAAAAGAATTACTCCATCTCCCGCTAAAGGGAACCATGTGTGGATGCGAAGCAGCGGGGAGATGGTTAGCTTGAGCGGGAGATGGTGTAATCGGCTTCGCGTTGCCGCACCGCCTCGGGATCCACCGCTCGACGTTGACAACACCGCATATCCACGAAGTGAATGATGATGAGTGGGCGAAGCACCGGGGGATCATTCGGGCAAAACACCGGAAGCGTTCTCCGGAAACCGGAAGCTGGCTTCCGGAACTGGAACCGGAAGCCGGCTTCCGCTTCCGGCTTCCGGAAGCCGGAGCAGGCGCAGTGCGGGTGTGGACGCCGCACGGTGGAGGGAGGGAGGGAGGGACATAGCCCCGACCATAAGCTGCTTCGCATCTAAAAGCACATCATTTTTTTAACAGCCGAGCGTTTAAGCTGTTCATTGCGCCGCGTAGCCTTGACCAGTAATGTGGGCCGATCCTGGAGGTAGTGCAGAAAGGGTCCAAGCGCAATGGCACATACCTCGGTGAACTAGCGAAGCTGTTTAAGCTCGAGCACGGTCCGTCGTGTGTACGCCGTAAAACCTCCGCCTGGCGATGACGTCACCATGCGTCGCCTAGCAGCGCTTCGCCCTAGCTGCGCCAACCGCGCGAGCCTCGCCACAGCTGCGTGAGCCGTGACGTCATCGCGCGCGCCGCATCGCTTCGCCTTTGCTTTGCCAAGCCATGACGCCATCGCGCAGCGCGGAGTGGTTGCTGCGGCTGCGCAGAAGCGGAGCTAAGCAATGAGGTCACTGCGGCGACCCACGGGACATATAGCTCCGCGTCGCCGCCGCGGCAACAGCAAAGCCCCGCTATCTCCGCGACGAGCACATCGCCGCAAATATGGGGCGGCCGAAGCAGAGCGTCACTCCCGAAGAAAAAGAAGCGCGGCGCGAGAGCTGCCGTGCAGCTACTCGAGAGCGCGTGAGACGACTTCGGTCCGATCCCGAGTACCGCGCTGCCAAAGCGGCGGTGAAACGTCGGCGATTCGCAGAAGATCCGGAAGTTACAAGCGCGCGAAACCGAGCAAAAGTGTTTCAGCGTCCAGAATCGTCGAGATACTTTAATGACCAAGTGTTCTTCGCTCCTTGGGCTGTCGATGATTCCGGGGGATCTTGTGCAAAACGTGGCCGAGTCTCGAAGCATATAACCTCGCAAAAACTTGGCCGAAGCGAGATAAAGCAAGGTGGGGTCGCCAGCTTCGCTGTTTGCCCAGTCTTCGCACCACTAGTGTGAAGCTGCCCCTAATTTTTGTTTTTATTTTACTGAGAGCCATAGCGTGTTGCGTATAATTCCTGATAATGAAGTTTCCTAATGAAGTTCATATTCACGCGCTAATTTTCCTATTTCAATAGCGTGAGTATATTTTGCACAGCAGAAGTCTCACAAGCAAAACCTTTACAATCAGGTGGCACGCATGCGAATTTTCGGTCTTCGGGTCAAACAGTGGATCAGGATTAGGATCACTGTTAGCAGCTAGTCCGTCATGCGCAATAACGAATGGTATTCGGTATCAATAACGCAAGTACCATTTCCTTTCTTTTCGTTTTTGAAATAGTTTCTAACACGTTTTTCTATTTCCTTTTATTTTATTTTTTATTATCTGAGGCATTCGCACACATGACATACACACACAAGCAGTCTGCTGATCCGCGTTAACTGTGAATGTGGGCGTTACAATTTTGTTTCATTCTTCTCCATTTCTGTCTTTCAAGAACCTATTCTATACTGTAATCCGAATACGACGTTGCCTGACGGTGTAATCGACACAGGGCAGGTAGTCAATGTGCGGGCGTTGAGAGGAGCTTCTCGCGACCTCCTCTTCATGATGCCTTCTAGAATGCGTGTTTCTGTTATTACGATTTGTCACTAAAGACAACGCCTGCCCCTCACCGTCAACATTACAGATATATACGTTATCAAATTATTCACTTCGTTCCGGTGTCACCTCAATGAAGAAAACTCTGTACTTGCCTGACCCTTCCCTCCGCCGCAAGTTCTTCTGGATAAATTTTTTCATAATATCTACCATTACAACAGCACTTTGAAGGCTCTTTTTTATCTTCCTTGGTAGTATCAGCGAGAACCAATCATTGTTACAAAGTGGGCTTACCATCATGTCGCACAAATTTGTGTAAATATATCTTTGTCTCTAGAACTAGCATCGAATGGAACCACCTTCCCGCCACCCATTGCTTCCATAACTGATACTCAACAATTCAAGTTTTTAATAGCCTTGTCATTTTTCTATTGCTATTGCTAGCAGCACGCCTTTTCTTTTACCTTTTTGCACTCCTTTCTCCAATACTTTCGGGCCTTGAAAATATATTATACTAACATAATAAATCCGTAAATATCAAATCCTTTGCTGCGAGAGCGTTATTCGACAGATTTGGCGGCTAATTCCCACCTAAGTGCATAAAGTTTGCCTCGGGGCACCATGAGTTCTGTACCGCTAGTTTCCGTGTAAACGCACTTGATAGAAAACGCGGTTCGTGCTCTCCTTTTGAGATGAAAATGGTGCAGGCCGTTTTATCACCATAAAGCGCTCAAAATTTGTAAGTTTTTTTTTCCTTGTAATTTCGATTGTAAGAAATTTTCAAAATTCAAAATTCAGTCCGTATTTCGAAACACAGCCTGAATTGGCATACATGCGCCTGTTCACTGTGCGATTGCAGTTTTTTCAATAGTGTACTCGTTCCATGGAAAATGCCGTACCATAATGATTTTAACACTGCAACAGCCTACGAAATTAAAGAGAATAAATAAATACTTGTTTGAAGCAATGCAATGCGCTATTCTTCTGGACGGCCTTGGAACAGCTCCTGAGGAACGTTTCTCAATGCCTCAAACAATGAGTCATTTCGCGTTAAACTGCGAGATTTTTACTGTACAGTTTTTTACCGCAAGAATTATACTAATTTCCTCATGGATGAAATCGATTCGTATGAGCATTATGGTTTGTGTGGGCAATGTGGTAATGCGTATGAGCAATGTGGTAACTCAACGAAATAATAGACCTTGTAGTAATTCGTTCTACAGGAAGGCTTGGGCGATTCAGTGCTTTTGATACATCGTTCAAAAAATCCGCGCAGAAAAGAAATATTTAAGACAAAAGAAATTGTATACGTAGACACAACCACTCAACGCGACTCCCGTTTGTCCCCCCCCCCCTTTTTCTTTTTCTCTCTTGCTTCCCGCGAACCTATCACCATTGAAAGCTTTAGCCGGTATTCAGAACACTCTCTTGGGATAGGAATTGAGCGTAAGAGCAAATTTCATTCAATCCTGATGCGGGTCATATTGTTAACTAAGAAGGCCCGCCACTGGTAAAGAGCACTTAACCTACAGGCTACCGTCATTTCCGCAATCAACCTCTCTGCCCGGCAACGTCCACAGCAAATAATCCGATATATCGTAGGCCACAAGATTTTCTCATCGTAACCCTTATAATCTCACAAGAACATTTTATCATATGATGCTGGTCTGAATGAAAGAGCAACCCAACAATTTTAACTTTACATTCTTGTAAGCAGCCCCAATTAATGCACGATGACCTTTGCATCGAATAGTCTCATATATCATAGGCCGTAGAATTCGGAATCACCACCACTCTATCTCATATGATCATTTGATCATACGGGATCATACAGAATTGTTGATACGAATCCTAAAAAATCTTTTTTTCGTTTTCTTTACATAGAGACGCACCGATATACAGATATATTTATGTTGCGGTTTCTGTCAGCGTACTCACCTGTGACGAGAATACTTATGGCCAGCAGCAGACCTGTAGCAGGCTGCATTCTCCTCTCCTCAGCCATGGCTTGTCAACCAATGCAGGAGGACCGATGGAGGCACAATTTTTTGCCACGAGATCCTACAATCTTGTTCAGCAAAATCCACCCGTGAAGCGAGCCGCCGCACTGGTCTACTTCGTGGCCAATCTCATCTGCCTGTCCGACGCGCACGTTTTCAAAGCCACCTAATCTTCCATCTTCTCGGGCCTGTTCCCGCGGGACCCCGTCTCAACAGTTTTGCGTTGACGTCTTGAGACACCGAGTAAGGCGCTCAAACGGGCAGGCAGGCCGACGCCAGATATCCTACTTGAGCCGCCGGCTTTTCTTGAATGAGCTTCATATCCCACCTCTGCTTTTTTGTTTTCTACTTCTGCAGTTCCACAGTTCAGGAGTCACGAACGCATACACACACAACACACACACGCGACCACGATGACGATGTGCGGCGCACGGCTATATTTGTTTAAAAACGGCAAGGCATGAAAATATGTTAGCAACTAAGGTGCCGTTTAGATTAAGACTTCTTGCTGTGGAACCGATGCAGTTCACCGTCTCTCAAATAACCGCTCCAATTGTTCTCTGCAGAAAAGAAAATGATAGAGCCACCGCATAAAAAAGTCGCTTTCTTCGCGAGAGCACCCGTCTTTAGCGGGACGTTTCTAGATGGCCCAGACCTTCAGAGGACCCCAGAATCCCACTACAACACAGTGGAGTGGGCTTCAACACAGTAGAGTAGAGACCAATGCGTCACCATCATTTTTCCGGGAAAGGGTATTTTAGAAACGATGTCCGCATTACAAAACGCGGTGGAAACTACGCAAACAACCGCAACGGGAATCTAGCCTGGAGGTCAGTTATGTTGTTCAGCGTCCAATGAACTACCACAGCAGCGCACACTCAGATAGAAAGCCACACGCCCGTACGACGATGCACGCTTGACGGCACTCAAGGGCCGGTCACCGAACTCGATGTCGCCGTCGCCAGCGCGAACAGCGACAGCAGATCATCCTGGTCTCACGACGACGCCACTAGTAAACATCTGTCAGCGCGAGCACGTAGGACGGTTCGGATCTTCAGCGACGGAGGCGACGAAAACAGTAGCAATAGCACCGCCTGCAAGACGGGACGAAACCGCGCGCGGCGCACCGCGGGGCCGGAGTGTCGTGAGGAGCGCCCTCGCGCCTTGGGCCGTTCTAGCAGCGTGCTCTCGGGGGTTCGGCCCGGGCCCTCGACTCGATGAAGACTCCGGGGCCCGAACGACGACGACCACGTGTCCCGAGGCGGCAGCGGCAGCAACGCCACGAGCGGCGCCGCCAGAAACTTCGCCGCCGCCAAACAGAGCCCGGGCCATCCCCCCGCCTTCTTCCTTCGCCCCCCCCCCCCCCCCCCCTCGTGGCGCTCGCCCACACCAACCCCTCCACACCGCTAGTCAGCGCCGGAGCCGAGCGGCGCGAGCGCTCTCCCGATGTTTTAGCGCGAAACGAGCGAGCGAGCGAGAGAGAGCTCGCGCGAATGCACCCGTCCTAAAAACGGAGAGTTCGCTTTCTC
Source organism: Dermacentor silvarum (assembly GCF_013339745.2). Classification (NCBI taxonomy): domain Eukaryota; kingdom Metazoa; phylum Arthropoda; class Arachnida; order Ixodida; family Ixodidae; genus Dermacentor; species Dermacentor silvarum. Next base: position 81,535,408 of record NC_051157.2, read on the forward strand.
ACGCACACCGAGAGATCTGCTTGGTCGATACCATCACCCGCCGAATAATACATCCGCCTTTCTTCTTCTCATTCTTTCTTTATCACTTTTTTTTTTTTTTTTTGCTCGAGTAGTTTGAAAGCCGACGCTGCCACGGATGTTTGCGAATTCCCCGTTCTCCACTCTCTTTCAAGCTGGGTTCGAGCATTCACTGCCATTTCAGGAATTAAGCTAGATGTAGTTGGCTTAGCAGTGCCGCTTTCTCCGAAACCGATGCCCTTCCTGTTCCTTACTTCTTTCTATTTTTTTCATTTCTTTCTTCCCAAATGCTTTGTTAGTCCCAGTGGATTCCGGCTGGTCGACTGACATATCCAGACATTCTCCCAGTTTCAATTTCCCTCCTGCGTGTTGCCTGTTTCTTTAGAAATTTGCAGCACCGTGAGAACACGCGCACTGGGAATGGAAACGCTGTAGCACCGGTAGTTAAGAGTTCGAGTTCGTTAGCGTTTCTGCACCTGAGTTGGAGCTTCGCGTGCAAGCTCTAACGAGGCATAAACAATTCTGAGAGCGCGCATGCATCTGTACATTCATATACACATGCGTTTGTGTGTGCGTGCTTGAGTCCGTGTACGTGTGTGTGCGCGTTGGCAGGAGGCCCGACCAAACCCGAAAGAAGCCTTCCACTTTTTTCTCTTTGTGAAATTTTACCGCTTTACCCGTCTATTAAAACAAGTTTTTATTCAAATTCAAGCACGTTCTACGTACAGTTTTATCATTTACATATTGCCTACAATACGTTAGCCATATAAAGTCACTTTCCACCGTCTAGCAAGTACATCCTGAGTGTTCTGTCATTTGAAGTTGTAGTTGCCGATCTCATCTGCAGGCATGTATCTTGCCCGAGTAGATCATGCCTACCTCGTGGTGTGGATTTTGATATTATAATCAATTTGCTCTTTCTTTTCCGCTGTCGCGGAAATTACCTTTCGCGCTTCCATTTACTGCTTCTAATCACAGAAAAATGCTACCGAGGTAACGCACGCCATAAGGAGACTGCTAACACTGGCTTGGTGCAACCTAAACGTTTTTACAACCAGTCATCTCATTGGGCAATAAAAACTGATCGCATCTGCATTGGGGCATGCGTAGCAATTACTAAAGCGAACTTTCTTTGCCTCTTGCCCCCATTTCACAAGTAATGGCTGATGGTTACTGTCCCGCAGATTCTACAAACGGGTACCGGACGTGTTGCAAACAAAGACGACCCGATACGGTGGGTGATGTACGTAAACGGAGACGTGAGCTCCAGCTCAAGCACGCCAGTGTCGTCACGGCATCTCCGTGGCGCTGTCATCGTCTTTCCATATTTGTCTTTATTTGTGGCCATGCCGTTGTCATCGTTTCATTGTTGTCACTGCCATCAAATTCTGTCGCCGCCATTGCGTCTTCGTCATGCAGTCGTCGTCGCGTCGTTCTCGTCAGTCCGTCTTCATCACTATGGAGTCGTCGTCGATCTGTCGTATTCACCATTCGGTCATTGTTATGCAGCCGTCATAATTTCGTCTTTATGATTCCATCGTCATCATGCCGTCGTCCTCATTTTGTCTTGCCCTCATATATGATTGAAGTACACACAGCAGGGCATCTCAGCAGCTGTACGACATGCAGCTATCGCTTGACGCAGACAGTCATCACCCGATGGTACCTCACCATTTTAAAACAATTTTTTTTCTCCTACCCCTACTTTGCGGGTGCTAGCTGCTGGCTATTAGGTTGAACGATTCGTAGATCCCAGAGATAGTCCAAACAATGGCGACCAATCTTTTGACGTCAGATTGACGTAACCACTGACGCAACCATCAGGCGGTAACCCGCAGCGTTGTGCGCAGAGCCCAATCAAAATGTCTCCTTGATTATAGGAGGTCACTTCTGTTTGCTTTCAAAGTGAATAGCATTGCCTGCATTGCGCGGTATTTTTTTTATCTAGCTCACTGGCAAGACGCCAGGAGCATGAAGACGTGGCGAGGGTTTAGTTGGATCAAGCCAGCGCAGTGCAAGTCGATAACCGGGTGAGGAGGGTGGGGCCGGCGCCTGTGATTGGTCCGCTTCCTCTTACTTAGCTGGCGGTGTTTGGTCAAAAATTGCAGCGCCGTGCACCAGAATGTTAAAAGGACCGCTAAAACGGATTCTCAGCGAAGAATAGTTAGCATAGCGATGTCGTATATGTATTTAAAGGGCTCGATAACGTTATCCTACCAAGCCAACAAATGTATTATGCGCAAATAAATTCATGATCCCGGGCAGCTCCGAGTAACCAGTGCCAGAGCGATCGGCAGGCAACCATCTTTTATGGCTTTCTGAACGGAGTAGTCTCCGGCTATTGAGAAAAGAAGTCAGTTTAGTTCGGCATATTAATGCATCTTTACCGCGTATACCTCACTTTGGCGCATGAGTTGTTGCGGTTTTGTGGCCTGGCTTGACAGACAGGGGAAGTGGCCGCAGCCCGATTACTTTTGACCGATAGCAGGCACCCAACACGAAAAAGAAGTGTCGAATCATAAATAAATATTTTTCTTTTGTTAGGTCTAGTAATGCATAATCAGTGTGTGTATAGGTCATATCTGATGGGGAGTTTTCGCGGTTTTCGTGACGTCACATGACAGACAGACGAAACGGGGCTGGCCCAATAATTTTGACCAATCGTGGAGGGCTGATTGCACAATTGTAATATAAACTGTTTGGAATAGCTTTGTGTTATAGAGCGCAAGATCACGAACCATTTCGATGCGCAGCAAAGCGGGGTTTAGAAAGCGAGTGCGTGCCAGCTCGTAAACGTGAAGTAGAAAAGCTTGGAGAGAAGGCGATGAACACACGAGGAGCGAGATGAACATTTCTGTCTAGAAAAGCAAAGCAGAGGAGCGTGGATGCGCAGCGTACAGCTTGGAAAGCGAATGCACACTTGCTCGTAAACGGGAATTGTGAGGCGTCGAGAGAGAGAGAGAGAGACAATTTTATTGAAATAAAGATTGTGCTTGGTTACTGTGGGTGGAGCCCCTCTTGTAGGGCCCCACTGACTATTGCAGCGTGCCGGGCCTGGTCGAGGGTCGCCAATTGGCTTCCCAAGTCCAGTTCGCACAGTCGCGCCTCCCACAACCAATTCCTGATATATAAAGGTGAAGTGTTCGTTCTAAAATAAAATAGTTGCGAGTGCAGCAAGTGTCGTGTATTCTTGTGGCTCTCCACTTTCTCCTGGTCAGTGCACTGCTTCACCAATATGGTATGATGATTAATCACCAACTCTCCCAACTTTCCACATTACTGAATTGCTGAGTGTGTCATTAAGTAGCGGCGAGACGGCGTCTGCCGGACGCTGCGTGCATTGGTAAGTGATGTGTTCTAGTGTCGGGGTGGAGTCGCACCACGGACATCTGTCGCTGTGTTTGTCGGGAAACATTTTGTGGAGTCTATGTAAGTATGGATAGATGTTTGTTTGTATTCGGCGCCAGTCCCTCGCCTGTCGCCTGTTGAGCTTGGGGTGAGGTGGAGCTTTGGTTTGTCTGCCTAGTCGTTGTGCCTCAAGTATGACTCTCGGTGCGCTGCCGGGTGTCGGAGAGGCAGCCGTTCGAGCGGTGTGTATCGCGACTCGGCCTGGTGTACCTCGAGCCCGGCGATCCGCCCGATCATTGCCTTCCACTCCGGTGTGTGCGGGACACCAGGTTATCCCGTTGTCCATTTGGAGGTTTGGTCCCAGTATGCGAAGGACCCCGGCCGGTAGAACTCCCCGAAGGAGGAACCGCCAGGCGTCTTGCGAGTCTGTGAGTATATAAGCCGACTGACTCTTGGCCTCAGCGTCTCGCATGGCCAGAGGTATGGCCGCGGATTCCGCCGTGCCGCTTGAAGTCGTGCGTACGGACGCTGCTAGGATTGGTCTCCCCTGGTTCGTCGCGACAGCCGCATAAGTAGGAGTCACCGTCTCACTTCGGGGGTATAAGCCCGCGTCAGTAAAGAAGGTGTCTGCGTCCTCCTGCCTTTTGCGCAGGATGGCTGCTCGAGCTTGTCACCGTTTCACGTTGGAAGTGAGGGTTCATATGACCTGGGATGGGGTTCACATGGATTCTTGCTCGTAGATCAGGTGGCATACGTGTGGTCTCGTCTCCGCAGAATTGTGGCGTTAGGGGGTATCGTAGTCGTGTTAGCACGGAGCGCCCCTGGGGTGCTGCGTTGAGTCTTTCGCGCTGGGCCATGAGTGTGGCCGCGGCGAGTTCTTCGTATGTGTTCATCATGCCCTGCTCGCTGAGACGGTCTGTGCTCGTGTTTTCGGGCAGGCCGAGTACCGCCTTGCAGGCAATCCGGATCAGTCAATTTGCTTGGTCGATGTCAGTTTGTAGGGTGGCTTGGAAAGGAAGACCGTAGGTGATTCTGCTTATGATGAAGGCATGCACTAATTTCATTGTGTCTGTGTCCGTCATTCCCTCTCTGCTACATGCGATTCTGTTAATGAGGCTAGTAACACTGCGAATTGTGCGCTTGAGTTTGGACAGGGCGATGCCGGCACTGTCCATTTCCTGTATATGCATTCCGAGCACACGTAAGTGCTGGACATTTCGGATGGGTTCTCCGTCTAGAAGTAGTTCTAACGGCGGAGCTCTGTTGGCTTGGGTTCTTGGTGGTCGAATATGTATGTATTCTGATTGATAAGCGTCTGATGAGAGAGCACGTAGGCGAGACCACACCGTGTGGTTTTCGGGTGCAAACAAGTACACTGAGAAAAACTTCGTGCTGGACGAGTTTGGTTCTGCGTAGAGTCTGTGCCGATTGACTCTGGTTTCCGCGCTAAGGGTGAATCTCCTCGCTGTTTTACCCAGGGGTGCTATAACGTATAGTTATTCCCCCTATCGTCCTTTTATTCCAATCTTCAGACTTCAAATATACGTAACAGCCGACGCAAGCACGAGCGGTAACCCACAAGGTTGTGCGTTATGGATCTGTTCTTCTGAAACGCTGTGCTAGTTTGTAGGAGAGGATTTGCCTACCGCGACAGCTTTTCCTTATCAAAGTGGCTGACGAGATGCGAGAAGCACGCAGAAGAGGAGAGGGTTTCAATGGGCCGAGCTAGTGCGGGGAAAGTAGACAACCGGAATAGGATAGAGGTGGCGGCGTCTCCGATTGGTCCGCTTCCCCTTATCTGCAGCTTAAATTGCGGTGGCTCCTCAACGATTACGGCGGCGTGCAATAGGGTTTGAAATATGGTGCCAAAACGGATGCTCGGTTTAAAAAATTTGGCAGGGCGATGGCGCATACCTACCGAAAGTGCTCGACAAGTTTATACTGTTACGCGTTTCTTATTATAGAGAAATAAAAAATTCTCGCCAGCAGCACGAAGTGGGCAGAGCGATCGCCGGACTGCCGTCTTCTATTTTTTTTTTGAATAGGGCATTCTACGGCTATCAAAAAAAAGTTCAGCTTTAATTGGCATATTAATACATATTTAGTGTCTACACGTCACTTGGACATGGTGAGTTCTAGGGATTTTCTGACGTCGCGTGACAGACAGGCAAAGTAGGCATGGCACAAAAACATTTTTACCAATCGTAGACAGCTAATAGGGACAAAGACGTAGAATCGGAAAGAAACATTTTCTTTTTCTTTTGTTCGGCCTAAGCATGCATAATTAGTGTGTACACGTCATGTTGAGATGGGGAGTTTTCACGGTTTTCGTGACGTCTCATGACAGACAAACGAAGTGGGCTCAGCGCTAATTTTTCGCAACGAATCACTGAGGGCTAACGATGGAAATGGATAGAAACAGAATGGGATAGCTTTACTTTATAACTCCCAGAACATGCCTATTTCGCGGCACGAAGCGAAAAGCACTGTAGACTGAAATACCAGTGAATAATTATTACGAATAACGCGATTTACCTCTTCTCTGTCACTCTGATTGGCTTAAGCTCAATTCCATTCTTATTTTCTTCTTGTTTTACTTTTTTTGTCGTTCCTTTTCTTTTAGTTCACTGCGACCGCTTATGATTTTCATCCGTACGGTCGCATTTGATTATTATATGCCATATTCGAGGATTAGCGCTGTTAAATGCTCACCGCATTGCAAAATGAGCGAACAAAGGTCGGGAACAACAAGACTACTTTTCTTGACCTCGACTTTTGCTTATAAACGGATATCAATATTGGGACTGCCATAAGTCTGCCGTTTACACTCTACAGGTACGTCTGTGACAAACAATACAGTTTCGAAACGGCTATGACATTCAGGCCGCTCTTGAATGAGCTCAAAGGGCATTGCCCCGCTCTTCCGCTGTCCGATTTTCAAATTCCACGCGTTCGCGGCAGCACTAATTTGGTCTGGCACCGATCGCCTTACTCCAGTGTGACCTTTATATAAACATTCGTGAATTTGATTTATAAATGCGTGGCCGCTAATGAGTTCTACGGTGATTCTACAATCCTCGCAAACGAATAGAGTACAATTGACGGTGATGAGAGAGTCTGCCGCATAATTAAGAGACAGGACTTGAGAAACGGCAACTGTAAGACGCAGTATATTTTTTTTCCTCGTATCCGGAGTATCAAGTTTTCCTCCATTTTCCCGTCCTCACAACGACGAAGGAAGTACAGACGCTCCCAGCATCCAAGTCGCACACAATAACGGAGGAACAGTGGAATTAGAATAGTGGATGTATTGCTGAGGGCTAGCACAAGTGTAATTTTCGCAACAATATGGTAGTATAAAGGTCATGAAACATTCGACATGCCGGACACAATGCGTAGACATTTCGTCTACGGGGACGTCCTCTTTTAATTCATTTTCCTATTCTTTACTTTGCTGTTTTGTTTTTCTTTAGTAATGTTGGTTCCTCTTGTAGTGCAAGATGACTATAGCACCTGCTTCACACGACAGTAGTGCATGAGGTGTCAGCTTTCCGCGAGTGCAAGGCATCGACGTTTTCCAGCGTCAACGTTGGTCGGTGTAGGACAGGAGTCGCACGTCAGCCATGTCTACACCAGACAGGTCGTCCTTCTGTAGCGCCGCTAATGTGATCGATATGGTGACAGCGGCGCATCATCCTCCCCCCCCTCCTCCTCCTTCTTCCCTCATTTGCCTGATTCTAAGGTCACCGTTTATTCCGCTTGCATGCGTGTTTTATGTGGCATCTGACTGTCTCTCTCTCTCTCTCCGGCCCCTGTTTTATCGATTCTTCTTTCTCTGCAAAGAGACCATGTTTACTGATCGCGCGATCTCCGTACGCGCAACTATCCGATCGCAAAAAAAATTAGATACTGATTCAGTTTGTCACGCTCCTCCGACATATGTGGCAACGGATGTCACAGCGCACCATGAATTCCACACCCCGCCTGATGTCGCCATAAGTCAAAGTTTCTGCTACCACCGAAACAGCAACGTATAAATCCCTATGTTCGACCAATTACCGACCTTATGTGACAACGGGGTGACCAAAACAGGCAGAGTGGTGTTGGACCAGCTAACTAACGTTTACATTATCGTAAAACCATAAACATCTTATATTTTGCATAAGTGCGTCGTACTCTGCGCGCTAAGCTCTATATATCAACGTCAGCAATGTTATTTTTTCTTTTGTGACTGGTTTGAGAACTGTGATTGTGCAAAGATTTGGACCACCTTACGAGATACGCTGTTGGGTAAAATAATAAAAGCGAAATATTTAAGCTATAAATACGATCTACATTCAAATTTACGCAGTCATATGAATACGATTCTTATTTTTTTTCTTGTGCTTACTGCGACAATATCTAAAGACAGTCGCAATTTACACCTCGCATGCATTTGAAAAAGAAATCTTTTGGAGCAAGAAAACGTCACCGGTGCACATACATGATGTGACAGGTAGGCATGTAGAATCCACTTTTTCAGCCTCATTCAATCTCATGGCTTCTGTGATTACCCATGTTCGCGAAAAGCTAAATTTCTACGTCGATTTCCGGCTCGCGGTCGCTAGAAGAAATCGCCGCTGTTGCACAGAATCTCTACCCACGCTTTTTACACGCCTCACTTCATTTTATTATTCGCATGATTCGACCGCTGTAAGATCTGCTCTGACTTATGCACGTCTTGTTCTCCTTCCGCTTGCGTAACCTCGCCTCGCTCTTCGCGCCCACTTTTCTGTCCCCCTCACTTATTCAGGATACTGGCCCGCCTTTCTCTTTCTACCCTTGAATATTTATAGCGACAGGTATCGGAGTTTCTCAGAGATTTCATGTCGTATGTCGCTGACGTTATCATCGTCTCTAAGGAGGACGAATGTTTGAGCTAGTGATCTTCCCTCTCAACACTCAGTATGATGTCGTCACGGCAGAAGTCGGAGGCCTTAGCAGCACTCAGTGCGAAATTGATTCCTGCGGCTTCTCCGCCATGGGTTACCTCACGTTGCTATTGGAATACCACAAATTGGACCATTTATCGTCGTTACGGGTCACACCAAAGGGAGAGAAGGGATAAACTTTATTTATAAAAGTGAGCCGACTGTAGAATTGTCCTAGTTGGGCGCCGTCCCTAGTTCAGAGTGCCGTGGCCCTCAGCCAATACTGAAGACTTTTTCAAGCGAAGCCTGTATTGCCTCACAAGTGTCGCTGCCGTTGTAGGTTGAGCGCAAAAAAAAAAAAAAAAAAAACCGTCTCGCGCTGGTGAAACACAGGAGGCGCGCGCCCGTAACACGTTACGGGAGCACCCAATTAGGAGCGGGCGCGCGCCGGGAGAAAGGCAAGGGAAAGAAAGGGCCTCGCGCGCGTTACGTCGGGTCTCCTTCTCAGTGCACGTTCGGCAAACGGATGGGAAGGCTCGCGTTGTTCAGTCAGCGGCGGAACAGGACGCTTTCGACGAGAGACGCCGTCAACGTCACCGGGAGTAGGCTCGCGCTCGCCTTGTGGATCCTGTGTTCAAGGCAGCCCAAGCCCAGGCTCGGTTACAGCGGCAGGCAGCGGATCCCACGTTAAAATCCCGTATTACTGAAGCTCAGCGTCAACTAAGGGCAGCGACCCACGAGGCCAGGGAACGCGACACTTAATTTTAAGAGTACGACAAGCTTCGCGGGGCCCCCATGTTCCCGCTAGGGGAAGGGTCTTAAATTTTTTAACAGCGACGCTGTTGTAGCTAACCGTCCAGCGCTAGTCACGCGAAATGTCGCGAGAGGGAAGGTACCTCCTCAAATGATCGCTCGAGAATACGTTCCCTACGTGCGTAGTTAAGTTAAACCAAGTTAAGACCCAGCAGTAACCAAGTTAATACGTAGCAGTAGCAGCCAGTAAGACTTGAGGATTGACACTTTCACTGTGCCTAAGCTTTGCACGAGGGAGTGCAAACTTGCGCGCTCTTTTTTTTCTGCTCTCAGTTTAGGGTAGCCAACCACGTGCATTTCTGGTTAATATCCCTGCCTTCACTGTTGGTTTCCTCTCTCTCTATCTCCTGCAGGCACGACCACCGTTCCCTGGTGACAGCTTCTTACCTCGTGCTAACTTATCATAACGAAGCCAACAAACATGATATGATATGAATCTTATGATATTCTTATGATATGATTATTAAAAATCGGGCCCCTCGGTTCCCTTTCTTCTCTCTCGTGCTAACTTGAACATTCGTCTCAGCAGAGCTGTTAATGTTCTTTTTTCACCCTGCGTCTGTTGAATAAGGCGGCTAGAAGCATATCTTCGTGTTGTGTTTCTCAGAGGGTGGCATTACCCTGGCCAAATGACTAATAATCATGTCGCATCGTTTGTCTTGTCTCCTTTCACAATTAATGATTTTCACATGGGTGATACACGCAGTTAGCGGAGCATAAAAGTGAGACAGCGATTAACGACGCTCCCGAAATCTCTGTTGCCTTTTTTGTGTTTTTTAGGGGGGAAGGGTAATTCTCGGCAGCACAGGAACAAACGGCGGCGAAAGCACCAAAACGAGCGCTTAACAAATTATTGCAATGGAAAATAACGCACGCAGTCCACTGAAAGTACAGCTAACTTAGAAAACGCTCGTATGGGACAATACAATACTACAGTTAGTCGGGCTTAATCGGTGTCACCATTGTCTGAGCGTTGTCCGTCTAATCACAGCTCTTGTAACGACACTTGTTAAAAGAAAAGCTGCTTGATGTGAAGTCTTTGTACTGGCGCGTGCGACTATCATGCCAGAAAAATACGGCAACTAGGAGATGGGTGGCTTAAAAGCTCTTTATAAGGAGTCGCTGGGAGCCTATAGCCGCACTTGCAGTTACGTTCCCGTTTAGACTAAGGCGAACGCAACCAATAAATTCGTCGCGAAGAAATATAGCGTATAAAGACATCGATAAACATTATAAAACTCGATGACAGACAGAGTTTAACAGTCCTGTTACGTTGCGTCTGCGTCATAAGTGTGCATTTGTAGGCACATGTCATGAGCCCCACTAGACCAGCAATTTCCCGCGTCGTCTCTCGTCTAGGCTAGCGAATATCATAGGAATCGCTTCAAAAGGGCCAGCGCAGTTTTTCTTGAAGACATTGTAGCGAGGAGAATAAAGGCGCATGTTGCAATTACGGAATATAAGTCAGGTGGTTATTAAGGCATGTCCTTTTGCTAGGAGTCCTTAAGGTATAGCTCTAGCTTGCAGATAATCTTATATGAACGATCACAACAGTTCAGTGGCATTCCAGTTAATGTTTTACCTTTTTTTGTTCAGATAGACCTCTTTGCGTATGGGAATAAAACTTGGTGGACGCCAATGCAATGCCCCACCTGCTAGGTTTTTGGGACAAACATCTCGAAATTCCTTCTGAGCTCAACAGTCCTTAGAGAACAGGCAATAAACTTTTTATTATTTATTTATTAGTTACCTGCATCGCCCCGTAGGGCATTACAGCAGGGAGGTTTCAAACTTAACTAAATGCATGAACAAATTATTTCAATGCGTGGAAAAAAGTCACTAATTTTAAATTCTAGGTTGCAAATAATATTCTAAATAAATTATTTCTTGTGTTTAATAATGAGTTTAAGTCATTCCAGCATTATCATCTAATCACGCAACAATTGTGCCCTCGCAAATTACTTGTCACAGAAAAGTAAACACTTTCTCTATACTGCTTTTTTTTAAAGGATAACTCACCCATCCATGAAATACCTGGCATATCATCAGCAATTCCCCTATACAGACCAAGCATTAGTTAGCTCGTGAAACCAAAAATCCGGTGTAGGTTTATCATTTTCTTGCGACGAATGCTACGAGACAGCATCACTTACTTTTACATTGCTTCAAGTTTAGTGGGTGAACGTTGATAAAGCCAAAAGAACATTCAATTCAGCTCGTGCACCTATCCGTTCCGAACTTTACTATCACATTACAAGCTCTTCTGACAAGTGGAATTGCTGGGTCGCTTTGGGGCAATCATTACCTGCACGAAAGATTGCAATCCTTTGATCACAAAGGCAAAATTGTCGGAAACAATGAAACGGAGGCCAGCCGTACCACACGTCTGCGCAACTATCACTTATTCGTATTTTTGTTTTGCGTTCTGTGAATTTCAATGATATATCGATTCAGACGCAGCCTGGACAATGGTAGCAATATTCTGCTACGCCTACGCCTCCTTCTGTCATCAATTCTGTCACACCGCCTGTGAACATGCTAGCTTGTGAGACTCGAGAAACATTACAGTAGTGGCTTTCGTCTTGAACAATACACATGCAAGCGTGTTGATTCAAATGCATCCAAGAAAAACTACGACCTACTGAAATGCAGCAAAGTATCAACAGAGGTGCGGTCGGGTCAAATTGATCTCATCGAGGGCGTTCACGGAAACCCGACAAATGTGCATAGTGTTCATTTGCCGGAGTAAGAATTGCCACTAGGACTTATGCAATTTCCACTGGATCTCACTGACCTATCGACGGGTCGGGCTCTGTCAACACACCAGTGAGTGCGCGGTAGGTTCATCCAGTGAGAAATGTTGAGCAATGGGCATATAAAGTGGTGCACACATGGAGTGTACACCGTATAGATTCGTGTAAGGGCCGCACCCTTGTAAGGGCCGCACCCCCAACTTGGCAGCCCAAAATTTAGAGGAAAATAATGTCCAACGGAGAAGCTATCGCCTTCGGTGCCTCGATGGCGCGTGCGAGCATCGGTGAATTTTAGCGCGCTGCGTACTTCCGCATGCCGGCACTAGATGGCGAGAGCCAGGGTATGCACGTCACCTGCTGGGCCGGCCCCATTTTGACCAAAAGGTTCGTTCCCGTGTAAGGGCCGCACCTCGTCAAAATTGTGAAAAGAAAGTGCTGCCCTTACTCGAGTCTATACGGTATTCGACGTCTTTTAGGCGTACCGTCTCCCATGGCCAGAAATACAGGAGGGAAGCGAAAGGCCTAGCGCCCTCTTTCGGTGGGTGTATGCTCGGCGCTGTGTAACCAAATGAGCACCACAGTTAATCGAATCGCGCTTTCGATCGCCAGATAGATTGCGTTTGTCTCCTTGCGCAAGCTGCGAATCGTGGTCGAGAAATTCGATCCCGATTGGGCTCGATATCGATCAAAAGTACCTGTGTGACATCGGTATCAGATATATTTAGCATGACGTTTACCGTGCGTTCCGCTCAGACCAGTGTATTCGCCACGCTGTGGTATGCATACAGCTTCTCAGGAATGCTAACGTGTGTGCGCACAACCTAAATGCAGCATGTAAACCTGGACATCGCGATTGCTTGAGAAAAGAAGGAACACGACATAGCGATACGTAGGCGCAATTCTCGCTGGTTATTTCCGGACGCAAAGCTCATCCCAGTAAATGCAGCAAATGCTTCTCACTTCTAATTCACAAGTCGCATATTTCACAGTACTTCGACACAATTCGGTCTCTTCGTTGACTAGTTTACGCTCGCTAAAATTACGCTTTCATGTCCCTCTCTTATAGACACACAATGGGCCTGGCTAACGGTTGACCGGTAGAATAAGTCTCGAAGTGCAAGCCTGCGATTGTTCACAATGATGGAAAACGTCTTATACGCCACTGCGGCTCTATCCGGGCTCATCGAGTTAAGTCTGTAGCTTAGTGAGAAACGAAATCAGACGATCACGAATAGAAGAAGCAAAAAGCGGGACAGCCAATCTGACACGATAAAAGGTCTCGCCTAAACCCTATATTGCATTTCGCGTTGCCTTTCATGCAGGAATAAACGGCAGGCCCGCAACAACACCAGGCTGCCTTGCCGTGCCATTTCAGCTCTAGAAATGCGAGGAATCGGCGCCACGGTTCTGCCGAGCTAACAGGATCCATATAATCATATTCCCTCCCTCTTGCGAATATCGCAGATCATCGCCCCGCAGTTACTGGTTGGAGCAGAGCCCATGTATTGACAAGTCCTGTACTTGCGCTTGTTCGTAGCCCGTCAATTCAGCTGACGATGACGATGAATTATGTACATCCCCTTTGAAACGGGGCGGTGACAAATAGTCACCTAGCCTGCTTTATTTAATCAGGTGTGCTGTGCGTGGTTTTCATTCTTGCATTTTTGTATACATCTCCTTAATCTATTTCTTTTTATTCGTACCCAAAATTACTCTATCTACCTTGTACCGCTACCTATATGCCTGTAACGGATCCAGTCGTATTAGTCACTTCCCTGCCTTTTTTTTTCCCACCAATCCTCTAAACATCTCTTGTTTATCTCGACTGCTGACTGGTTGATGCTTCCACCCACTTTAAGTCTAAGCGCTTCTGGAAGGTTTACGGTACCTACGGGTCTCACTGGGTGAATGCCTCGTCGGATATCGGACAGCTGGAACACTCAACAAACACCTCCTGGCGTTCATTGAGTGCGGATGCAAGTTGCGGACGCAAGTTGGGCTCGACAGTTTTCTCTCTCTCTCTCTCTCTTATTTCCTGTTTCTTCTTGGGAACCAATGATAGCACGTGCGTCGTATGTTTAGTGCCAGTTTGTTTTGTCGTGTTGATCAGGCTTATTTGTCACGCGTCAACGCATTGCAATTCCTGCAGTGTTACCAGCGTAAGCGTGAAGCGAGGCGTCTTAATTAAATGCGTTTCTCCGAACAGCAAGCGTTCTCTGCATTTTTCAGCTGCTTTGGAGTTTGTTCCAGTGCACTCGTTTGTTTCGGCATGGGCTGGAAATGGCATAGGAACGTCCTAATTAGACGGAATATTTTATCAGGGGGAAGCATGCCACATTTTGAAGCTACAGATTGGAAAGTAATGATAAAGTTCAAGAAATGTGCCGGGCTGAAAGTCTTATCCTGAGATTATGCAACGACTGTCATAAACAAGGAATGACATTATTTTTAAATAAAGCTTTCCTAATAGCATAACTCAGACAAGGTCGCATCAAACAGCATATTTAAATGATGGCTCGAGTGCGATTTGTAGAACTGCACGTTGCGAAGGCTGCACTTTAAAAAACGTTACACGCGAAGCTGTATAGTAAACTAAACGTCTATTTAACGCTAGTTCACAGCCTTGCGAAGTCTTCCAATGATGTCGTTGTCTTGGACCGGTTCTTGTAAATGAACGTCTTTAGTCTTGTCAATATCCACACGTGTCAACGCTCGCCTGGAGTCCCTTACCATCTGCGCGCGTAACTGAATAAAACTTGTAGCTAGAATACTTGGTTCATTATGGGCTGAATAAAACAATGCAGCGCAACATAAACAAAATGAGAAGGAATAGACTCATACTGACACAAGTTTTTAACTGTTTCATTTCTATCACTTATAGGGTTTTACGTGCCAGAACCACGATTTGATTATGAGGCACGCCGTAGTGTGGGAGGAGGAGGAGGAGGAAAGAAGAAGGAAAGGCAGGGAGGTTAACCAGAAGCACGTCCGGTTTGCTACCCTACACGGGGGAAGGGGTTTAAAGGGATGAAAAGAAAGGAGAGAGAGGGAAGAAAGTACTCGCAGTATAAACACGTGCGGTTGTCCAACACTTCACAATCGGTCACTGAGGCCAGTCGACTTCATGAACTGTAACAATGCCCGCGTCGCTTTGTAAGCCTGCGACATGTGGGGCCACGGTCCAAGAATCTTTGTCTCTGAAAACGGTCTGCTGTCTAATCGGTTTAACACACTCCGGAGAAGGTCACGTTCGGTCTCATAAAGATGACAAAAACACAACACGTGTTCCACCGTCTCCTCACAGTTGCACGAGTCACAGATTGGTGTGTCAGACATGCCCAGAAGGAATGAGTATGCTTTCGTAAAAGCCACCCCTAACCACAGGCGGCAAAGTAAAGTTGCATCACGGCGGGGGAAGTTCGATGGAATTTGTAGCCTCAGTGTAGGATCCAGCCGTTGGAGATGACAGTTCGTAAAAATCGGGCTGCTCCATGACGTTTCTGTCTCGGTTTGAGCGAGTAAACGAAGACCCCTCGCAGCGTCTGTCCTTGATAAGGGTATAGGAACAGTCAGGGTTTCCTTATGGGCTGACCGGGCGGCATCATCGGCAAGGTCATTACCGACGATGCCACAGTGCCCCGGCAGCCATTGAAAGATGATGTCATGTCCGTTCATGAGGCCTTGATGGAGAACCTCTCTTGTCTCAAACACCAGTTGTTCATGTGTCTTGCGTCGTAATGCTGACTGCAGACTCTGAAGGGCTGCCTTGGAGTCACAAAAAATGACCCACATTCGAGGTGGTGTTTCTACGATGTAATTAACTGCAGCACGTAGAGCGGCAAGTTCTGTTGCCGTAGAAGTCGTTATGTGGGACACTTTGAACTTCCTTGTGACTTGTAAGGTCGGGATGATAAAAGCGCCTGTGGAGCTGGTGGCTGAGACAGATCCATCGGTGTAAACCTGCGTTCTTAACTCATATGCATCGTTCAGCAATGACAATGTCAACTGTCGTAGAGCTACCGTGGAATGACTGAGCTTGTTCGTAATTCCCGGAATCGTGAGGTGTACTTGTGGCTGCCGTAGACACCACGGGGGTGACAGTGGTGTTGCTGCTGGTGTAAATCCCGATAGAAGGCAGCCTTGATGTGTCGCAACAAGTTTCGAAAACGTGGCCTGAGGTCTTTGTGCCGGCAAAACAGCAATGTGATGACTGGGTACGCGACACAGGTGTCGAATGTGTGCTCTGAGGTTGTCAACCGTGATGTATGTTGGAATCAAGTAGTCTCTAGCAATCACGATTGTTGCATGAGTCGAGGCGCATCGTGGAAGTCCAAGACATGTCCGCAGAGCCTGGCCTTGCAAACTTTGGAGGGTACGAATATTTGTTTTGCATGTGTTCGCCAAAACCCGCAAGCTGTATCGTAAAAAGCCCAGAAACAGTGTTCTGTACAGCTGCAGCATGGACCGTACCGACGTTCCCCAAGTTTTTCCACACAGGAACCTCATTATATGTATAATTGAAATTAGTCTCCGCTTCAGGTAGATGCAGTGGGGGCTCCATGAAAGGTTCCTGTCAATAATCACACCTAAGAAGCGGTGAGACTTCTGGTATGTAATAGCCTGGCCATTGAGAGAAACAGGGTACGGTGTCATGGGTTTGCGCGTAAAGGCAATGAGCGCACATTGTTCCGTAGTGTGGGAATTCAGAATAAATGGGACCACCTGGGATTCTTTAACGAGCACCTGTTTCATTTCTATCAGAAGCTGCCAGAAGATATATATACAGGGTGCCCCATGTCACTTTAGCCAAACCTTAAAAATATGTACACGTAGCTGGACAGAACCAAGATAATGTTGGTTGCCGTCGCTTGGAGATACTTAGATTATTTTTGCATTCCGCTTCATTACGTAATTAGTCTTAATCAATAAATCAACTTCTCAAATATTATAATTAGGTTAAAAGTGTCAATGAAATTGTATAGCATCATGAAAAACTCCCGTTACAGCTTTCTGTTGCTCAATACGTGCTACATAAAAGTGTTTTTTCGAGCGTGAAAAAAAGCCCGCGAATACACGCAAAATTGCCGCGCGACTGGCCGCTCGAGGCATTTTTTCGTGTATTCGCGAGCTTTTTTCACGCTCGCAGAAATACTTTTATGTAGCACGTACTGAGCAACAGAAAGCTGGATCGGGAGTGTTTCATGTTGCTCTACAATTTTCCCATTGACACTTTTCATCTTATTATAATATTAGGGTAATATTATAATATTAGGTAATTATAATATTACCAATATATATATATATATATATATATATACATGTGTGTGTGTGAGGCACCGCTCAAGGACGGTGCGGAATAGTTGTGAAGGAGGAAGGCGAGGCTTTCAATAAACCGAGCTTCGCACGATCGTCATGTCAATGACATTGAATTCGGAATTTAACCGAGAAGGCACTTGCAAACAAATATCCACCGGCCAGCAGCATCGCAGAAGAATCAACAAGAATAGCGAAAGTGTCGATGCCGATTGCGCTTGGTCGGCCGGTTCCTTCGGCGTGTTGCCGTCGTCTGCAAAATAGTGGGCTGCTCCGCAACGCAGTGGAGCCCGAATAGTGCCACAAGAACCGCTGGAGGAGGCGTGAGTGGTGCGCGGGAAACAGTGGCGCAATTACAGCTCCCTCAAGGGAGGCTACACAGTTAATCTAAGCCAAATCAGTGCCCAGCGCCGGTTACCTTGCATGGTATCTTCAAGGGACTCCCTAGCCCCTTTCAGTAAGGAAGGACTACGACCAAGGTGACGTCCTCATGCAGCCGCGCCTTGTTACGCCCGAAGATGGACAAGCGAGCCTGCATCGCCAAAGGCATTGGGGAGTTTTATATTTCCGTGTGCAAGCGAGTTTGGGATCTCAAAAAGCCTTTACGTACGCAAAAGGCCACGCCAGGCTCGCGTTCTTTTGAATGGCATTAGGGTTCTTTTGTATGCATTATTGCGTTCTCTTGTTAGCCTGACGGTTTGCGTTCCCTAACTTTGCGTGCGCAAAAGCTAAAACTCCCAATTAAAAAGAGCTTTAGCGTGTCTGGTATTCCACTAAAGGGAAAATGATTACCGGTATTGCGGAGGCGTAAACGTAGGCTGCCTGATTGGTGGAGCCACCTGGTGGCTCAGAGCTCAACCAAACAAACACAGCGCTTGTGCATGTCTTCTTTTTCTACTGCATGCGCAAGTATTTGCCAGCTGTTTGCCAGCTATCTGCAACTTGTAAATATTACGAAAATGCATGCGTAAAGTTCGTGTCTCATTCGCAAACTCTATGACTCCATCTATCTTCTCCAAAATTTCTGAATTCCAACATACATGCAAACAAACAAACAAACAAACAAACAAACAAACATACATACATACATACATACATACATACATACATACATACATACATACATACATACATACATACATACATACATACATACATACATACATACATACATACATACATACATACATACATACATACATACATACATACATACATACATACATACATACATACATACATACATACATACATACATACATACATACATACATACATACATACATACATACATACATACATACATACATACATACATACATAGGCATCGGCACATTGTAGCCATGAAAAAGCGACAGTTGAAAGTGGCGTGGACAATCTCGTAAATAATAATACTTTCAGGCTATGTTTCCGAGAACAGTAGTGTTTATCAACGCCTAAACACGAGGCTGTCATCTAATGGCTAGGACTGAAAAAGACAAAAGTTCCGAACCGCTCGCGATAAGGTTGAAAGGGCTGGAGTTCAGTGCTAGTGTTCAAAAATTGTTTATTTATCGTATTTCATACGAGCTATTTCAGAAATCCTAGGCTTGGGACTTCCACATAAATTACCTGGAGACCCTAACCCGTCTACGTAAGTTTCCTACCATTAGTCTAGATTTCGATTAACTTCCAGCTTCATTCGTGCAAATACGAAAACGATATTTAATATATTGTAGATATAGACCAAACCTAAGCCGCCTATTAAGGTTGTCTGTGTATTGTCCAAATCCTTTTTTTATGCCTCTTAAGAGGCGGGACCTCACAGATCCCTATTCATCTGAATACAGCTTACCAACCTGTCAATTGATCATGGTTTACTTCTACACTTCTTCTGATTTCAGCTAAGTCCTCCTGGCAACTATAACCATTTATTGCGCATGCGCTCATCACGGTATCACTCCGCGTTAACAGAGAGACTCGATTATATTTTCGCATAAATAGGGCGCTATCGGTGCCACGAAACCCTCTTTGAAACCGCTGCCAGTATTTAACGCCACAGCGTTAAATGCCTCGTGTCGCAGAAAATCCGGTGTCAGTGTGGGCGTCTCGTGAGCGAAAATGTCCCTATATATTCAGGTATGTGTATATGCTACGCATTGCTATACGACATGTGGTATATGCGAGTTATATTGCCACACCATTCTATCACTGAAGTTGATCGTACCTTGTCTGACATTCTTGACAAAGTGATTCCTCAGAATTTTGAGAATGACAGCCCACATCAAATGTCATGAAACAGAACACCGACAGCACATGCCTTTTATGTTACATCTTAAGTGCGAAACAATAACAGAATCCTGAAAATGATATAATTTTTGGCATGGCTGTGCACAACCCCAAGGATCGGCACATGCAAGAAGTCGTGTTTATACAAGAAAGCTCGCCTTCGTGCATAGCGTTCGCCGCCAGTGTTTCCCGGTAAACATTACGGTTACATAAGCTGCAGTTGCCGGGAAGTGTGAGAAGCAGTCAGGGATCTTTGAATGCTATCGCGTTCCACTCTTAAAGGCGAAGCTTAAGCGTCCTCCAATATTTATCTCGTGTGTTTCACCGCATACCATTCAACCATTACCCGAATAGTGCTCACCCTCTGAAAAAATTATGCGTGGCTCTGCTATCGCAAACACCGGAGGAGCTGGGGGAAGCCTAGTAAAGTAGTGGCAAACCACACACTTAGTCTAACTTTTGCTGGGCTTCCCCCTTCTCCACTGGTCTCTGGTGTTTGCGATAGCAGAGCCACGCGCAATTTTTTTACATGCCAGTGAAGATTGAGAATGCTAAGATTTCTTTGCCTACGCGAATACTTGGCTTCCCTAAATCTAAACTCGGGATCTTCTCTTCTGCGGCGCTTGGTTTCAGCTTCCCTAGCTCTCGCTTCAGGGTCGGATCTCTGTCGACGCTTCCGTTCACGATCATCGTCTCGACGGCGCTCCAGTCGAGCGGCTTCTTCCTCGAGAGTCCTGACGGTAGTCTTCGCCATTTCTAGGCAAACGCCACGTCACTTCTTTTTGCACTGCGAGAAAGAGGACCGCCGAAGCGAGCTCGCGGGTTTTATCGGAGACTGACGACGTCACACCACCTGTGCCCGCTGCGCTGCTCCTTCTCCCTCGCTAGGCTGCACCCACCCTCACCGCACCGCTGCGTCCCTCCCGCTAATCCCGTCCCACTACCACCTGCCTCACTCCTCCTCTCCACCTCGCATCCGCTATGCTGCGCGAGCTCGGCGAAGCTGCGGACGACGTAATGATCATACTAGCGAGACTCTAACAGCTCCGCCGCAAAAATTCAGAGCCCTTCCACTACTGTGAAGAGGGAAGCCAGCGAAGCTGTGACTATGATGTGTCTGCTATAGTGAATATTGCTATAGCGAATTTATATATTATCATTACTGAATATGTTCAGCGTCTTCGGCATGTTCGTAAAAGAGCAAGGACACCGGCGTCTCTTTTTTGCCCGGCGCGACGGCCAAGTAGTGC
The DNA here is from genome assembly GCF_013339745.2 of Dermacentor silvarum. Taxonomy (NCBI): domain Eukaryota; kingdom Metazoa; phylum Arthropoda; class Arachnida; order Ixodida; family Ixodidae; genus Dermacentor; species Dermacentor silvarum. Next base: position 81,556,081 of record NC_051157.2, read on the forward strand.
GTTTGCTGCGCCAAGTCCGCCCCATCGTCATAGACTAGCGTATACGCCACAGCGTTCATAGCCACGGCACACTGCACGGCATCATCAGCATCCTGACGTCAGGACCCTGGAAGATGTGGTTAAACGAGCGTCCGTGCCATAGCGAGTCCGAAGGGCAACTGCTGATAACAGGGGTAGCGCGATATCTATGTGACGAGACCAAAGGGCACGACGATTGGTGGGACGTTCCACCACCGAATATCGCCACACTTGTGAAAGAGGCATCGGCGGCGGCAAGGGGCATGGCAATGAGCTATCTATCATCCGTTTTGACACCTGTGCGAAGGCACAACTGGCATGGTACCAAACCACCACGCACATGGAGCCGTATCTGAATTATCGTACTCAAGGTCGGTCTACTACACGGACGCGAATCTCCTGGAACCTAGCCCTTAACAACTTCGCTGTAAATTGTTGGGAACGAGGCAATGGGAAGACGGTTGATCAGAAAAGTATGAGGACGCCACGCGCAATTCTGTCTTACCAGTCACAGCTGAGTTTCAACCTGCGGCTACATCCGAACAGTGGTTCTGCTATACTAATCAATCCATTCTTCGGTGGCACGTTTCATTCTATTCCTTCCAGGAGTACAGCGATGTAGAAATCGCGCGCCGCACAGCAAGAATTCGACAGATTTGAGTCGAATCAAAATTTGGTGCAAGTTTTAGTGGTGGAGTTTCAGGAATTGTTCGCAGTATCATCACAACTGGAAATGACTGAACCAAGACAAGCGTGTCCTCGGCTGTCCTTGCGATGATTATGTTGTTTTGGTTTTTCCAAAAAGTACGCTCCCATTATGATCGAACATCGAACTTCACGACAGCCCCTCATAAAGCAAATTACTTGCGCCTGGTAGCACCAACAAATCGACCAATATCAATGCGCCCTGTCTAGCGAGCGAGTCTACATCTACCATGGTCGCTTAACCCCGCAGAACAGGAGTGACAATTATCGCTTCCGACGAAGAATCGACGTCAATGCGGCATACAAACATTCGTAATGATGCGTGTGTCTTAGAAAAACAAATGACCGCCTGCTCGGGCGCATGAGACGCAAGCTAATAGTCCTTGCCCTCTTTCTTCTCTCTAGCTCTTTCTGTCATCTGCAACCTAACATTCAGCTCTCCCCCAAATCTAGTCCCTCGTATTTTCGGAAGTGGGTCACGGGACACCATCGTACACCCTTCCACGAGTCACGGAATTATACCGTGCTCTTCCCCCCCCCCCCCCCCCGCATTGTTCTAAGTGCAGGGAGAAAAGGGGTATTGAAGGAGCCGAAACAATAGGAGCCATATCGGGCGGCAAGCAAAAGGCAGACATCGAGCTGGTGGGGAGGCACGGAACGTAAGGATCAATGAGGAACCAAAGTGGGAATATTGAATGGTACACGCACGCGTGCGTATCTGGTAGAATGGCGCATGACTGTACCCTGTAACGACTCATCCATGATAAGCAAGCGAGCATAAGGTAGAGCATGCCAAAGGAGCATGAAAGAAAGCCACCACAGAAATGAGGTAAGTAGAACCGAAGGGAACTTAGAGGAGACGTAGGTCACTTTTAAAACTGAGCTTTTCTTGGCTACCGTTCCATGGTTTCGCCTGGGTCGGTCGGTCGCTGATCGGGTTCTTTCCGGGTAGATTAGCATTCACTTCAAATAATGAAGCGTGTCCGGCAGCGAGATTTGAATTTCGTCCCCCCCCCCCCCCCCCCCTAGCGCAGTAGCACAGCGCTCTAACGATTGGTCCATAACCGCACGTATACTTTCGTCTCTTGCCAACGCCAACTTGCGCTTTAAAATGATTGCCCCGTGTTGATGATTATTCTGAGTTTCACACCATGACACATACCCACAATGTTGGACTGGTGAATTCGCAGCCGATACATTTAAAACAAATAATAAATAATGGAAAATACAAACTTATGCAAAGTTTGTCACATTGCGTAGCAGGGTATACGCAAGCGTACATGCGCGCACCAGTTTTCTTTACGCCAACGACGCAGAAATTAAGTGAGCAAGTTTGAGCATTGCAATAAAGATGAGGGGGGCTTCACGATAGCTTCGCCTTACATAGGTAAATAGATACCAACTTGTGTGTTGGATCTGCATAAATTTTTTCTACGCAAAACCTGGTACAAGTTAGGCGATATTCCTTGCCACACGCAGCAGTCGACCGAGACACCCGAAATCTGCGCAGAGTGTCCAGCCAGCGATCACGCGCTGTAACTAGCGAATTGGGCTTCGACCGCGGTATTACAACCCCGCTTTCCCGGCAATCTTTCGTGATGACTGTGTCTTGCCTTATAGTTTTTTTTTTGTGCGTGTGTGTTTTTACCTCTTACTTGCCCCAGCTACTTAAGAAAGCGGAAATGAAAGCAGTGCACTGAAGTGCAGGAGGGAAGGGAACGAAAAAAAAAAGAAAGAAAGCCAACTGTGTGGCGCTCTTCTTTCGCCTCCACTTCCATGTGATGCCACCGCACTGCGTTTTCCCTAACCTTAAGTCCCAACTCCCCTCACTACCACAGCCACTTTCCGTCGCGAAGAAAAGAGGGCTGCTGGGAGAAGCCGAGTGGTAGTTTCTAAAGTGGCCTACTCTGTCTTTCGGCCTTGTGCTCATTCCTTTTGAATGCCTTCGGTATTTTTTTATATTTTTTTGTTTGCACAGTTATATATTTCGTTGTCTTATTGTTATTATTTATTTATTCTTAATTTTTTTTTCGGTTTTGCGCCACTAAAGTTCGTAGCCTGCACGATCTCCAGAAAGATGGGGCGCTGACGGCCCACGGACTTTCATGCTTCTTGCAGCACCGGCTTTCCTGGGTGGTTTCAGCTTTCCTCCGCGAAAGAAATAACAGTTACGTCCTCGTTGGCCAATGGCTAAACTTACTAGGAAAGCCGGAGAGAACACTGCTTCTCGAAACTCGACTCATCTGTCAGTGTTTTCTCTTGCACATTATCGAAATGAAAAACGGTAATGTTGACGCAATGTTGTGCAAGAAACCAAATGTGGGAATGCAAGGAGGCACTAATAAGGCGGGAATGTAAGAACGAGTGGTAAACAGCAATAGAAGCCGGCAGGCGAAAGGGTGTTATAAGGTATATGAAAATGTCGACTAGGTTGCGCCTTCTTTACTTTCTACATTTACTTGTTTACGGTTGTTTTTTTTTTATTTGGGGAAGGGGGGGGGGCAGTTGCAGGGGCACGCAAGTTGCGAGAGAAATAGCCCACAAGCAACAAACACTGAGCGCTGTATTTTCAGTGAAGCCATCAAACTACGAGCGCCAGGATGGTGGCTGCAAGACCCAGCAGGACGAAATGGAGAAACAGCCGCTAGAGATTGAAAGTCAAGAGAGAAACAAACACGCCAACAAACACGTCAGCCGCCGCCTGTAGAGGAAAGTTAGCAGGACGCGTAGGTGTGATGGGGCCAGCAGACCGGACTTTGCCACCTCCCCCATTTCTTCCGGTGGAAGCGAATTTTCGCGCGACGGAAATTGCTTTTTGCGAAGCGAGAAACCGTGTCCGGGCGGCGCCCCGCGAAGCGCATGTGTTTATTCTTCATATCCTCGGAGAGTTTCCTCCCGAAGAGGGACCCCCATGGAGCGTGCAGAGTGGGGGCCGGGCCATACTGCGTATAGCCCCGGACTCGTGCAGTGAAGTCGAAGTTGCGGGTCGTGTCACGCGGCTTGTAGATCTGCGGACGCAAACGCAAACGATGTAGAGTTCGTTCGCGGCGTGCGAATCCGCGTATGAGATTGGCGGAATTTTTCGCGTGGTAAGGTTTCGTTGAGCGAGCTTCTGTTTCACACAGCCATATTGTTAGCCAACACCACATTGCGAATGAGACATCGCCGGAAAAACAAGAACTACAGCGGTTCGCCCGAGAAGTACGCGGAAGGACTGTTCCGAGTCTCGTCGAATTCAGAAGTTTGTCCCTCGCATGCAGAACACGTGCGATTTTCATCATTTTGTGCACGTGCATAGCAGTAAAGCACCCTTCAAAGCGCCAACGGTTTCCAACATTGCATGCGCCAATTGCGGAAGCATGCCGTTTCTATTTAGTTGAACTGTTTTGTGGGTAAGTTAAAACTCAAGGCGGTATTAAAGCATCGACGTGCGAACCTATAAATGGTTCCTTGACAAATTATATTCAGCATAACGGGAGGTAGAGAGACTGGTGCACATAGTCTCTTGTGCTCACTTTATCGGTGCCGGAGCCCGCCCAGTAGCTTTAGCCGTACTGCACGCGCTTGGCGCTGAGACGAAGCATAACCGACGTCATCCCGTCTCCTACACTTCCTCCACACATGCAGCCACCCCCCGCCCTCCAACCCTGCGCCATCGACTGCCGCTCCGCTTTCCGCTGCTCGCTCACTCGAAGCCAATGACTGTTTGCGCTACTGCGAGGACCGTCGACCCGAGGCGACTCCCGGAGTGCCGACACCGTGCTCGCGCCGACCGGCCAACCGGATCAACACATACACATACACACAAAAAAAGAAAGCAAGGAAAAAACAAAACGGCGCGAACTTGACTATGCGTCAGGAAAGAGCTGCCGTCGCCGTCGTCTTCTACGAAGAAGGAGACGAGTGTGCATATAGCCAGATGCCTATCTTTTGGCGATGGTGATTCGTGCCGAAGCACGTGGCGATGCCATTGTGCGGTGGTAGCACGGAAACGAAGCCGACTGGAAATGCGGCAGAGTGGAAGGGGGGAAAAAACTACAGGACGTGGCCGGCTTATTCTCCGAGATATTCGCTTCGCCTTCTTGCCGGGCCACCGCAGGGCTCTTGAGACTCACCCGCTTCACGCGGATGGGAGATTGAGTTTTCCACTAGACTGGTCGCGCTCGCATTGGTCACCTACGTTCCTCCTCCTCGTCTTCTGTAATGCAATGTCTGGCGGAAGAAACGAGCTTTAGAGCACTTCCTGTGTGATTTGCATGGGAGATGAGGCCACTTTCTCTTTCTGGGATGTTTTTTTTTTTTTGCGTACCGAGCGATTAAAGAATATGAATGAATATGGTGGTGTTCAATGCAAACCTCCGTCGTTAGACTGCGAATTTAGCACTTCTATGCTTCTTAATCAATGACGCCGAGTGACATGACCTACGCAAGAGGATATCAGCAAAGCATGAAATGCAAAAGTATGATTTACTTACATGCAGGAGAACATTTACCATTATTCTTCAGTGCTAGCCTCTTCAAGTACCAGTCTGTAAACCGTGCGTTATCATCTATGAGCGCCGTCCTAATTAACGTCGGGTGTTAATGGTTCATCATCTTGTATATCATCATTATGAAAGGCAAGAGGCAGAACGTAACCAAACACCTGAATTTGGGTTTCAATGTCCCGGAACTGCACAGAGGGTCATGAGGGAGGTCGTGGTGAAGGGCTCCAGATTAATTTTGACCAGCTGAGATTCTTTAACGTGCACGTAATTTTCATTTCGCCCCTATCACTTATCTCGGGAGAAGATGCGAACAATATACGAAGATGCGTTAGACGAATTGTAAATAAAACTGCCCAATCGGAATATTTATAATATTGCATGCTCAACAGTCGTATAGAAAGCCAACTAATGCGAATGCATTCTATTAAACGCGGGTAGAAAACACGTCGTTAGGTACAAAATATTCTTCCCGTCTCTCAGAAGGTCTGGCTTCCATTGGGCTTCTTGTAGCCAGTTTTTGGAAAGCATATACTCGATATATTACATACTTCTCAAACCAGAACAAAAAACAACAACCAAAAATATATCATTGGCATTACTCGGCGGCTCCAAACTCGATGTTGTGTCGCCGTACGCCAATGGTATTTGAAGCATTCTCGCTGCTGCAACAGCCTATGACATCTAGCTAGAAATTAAGCCTTCGGTGTGCTGTTTTTCAGTATTTAGATATTCGACAAAGCAATAAAGTGCTTACTTTCAATGATACAGTTTGCAACGGCTGTTTATGCTCCAAGGACGTCTAGAAGGACGTATAAGTGTTTCAATAAGCACAGGATCAGGGAGGCTACAGTAAATTTGTCAGCCGGTAGATGTGAAAGCAATAACTAATGCGAATGGAATAGTCGATTCCAGAATTGACTTTTTTGGCTGCTCTATATGGTCATTTTTGGAGCATGCCAGCAAGGCTACGAAAGCATAGTAGCACAGCAAGCGTGCTTTACTGCGAAGCATACGCCTTTACTCTTATGATGACACGGAAGACTGATTATCGCTGTTATATGCTCGCATGTCCATCATGCATTTTGAATGTCGTTACTACTGTTGTTTTAATCTACCGTTTTTTTTTTAAGCTCTGATATCCCTAAGCGACGACGTCCAATTGTTTGCGCTGAAGCCACGGAAAGACAGTTATGTCGCGCCTCGTACCGCATGTAGTCCTGGACATTTCTGTTTACTTCGGTGGCCTAATGACAGGAAGGGGGGAGGGGTGTATAGAAACTTTCTGGTCGCCGTAATGATCTCGATAACGCACTTAACGAGCTTGTGAATGCATACGGCGGGGCACATGGAACGGCTAAAAGAAGGAAAATAATCACGGTAGAAGTGATGCGTTCCCGTGTTTCTCAATAAATACAATATCTTACTTTTTTGTTCTTTTCTTTTTGTTCCTAACGCTAAAATATGAGGGATGGCATTGATCTAACTTTGCAGGGGAGTCTCTATTCCATACTACGATGCTATATTTTATGTGCTTTTATTTAGCTTAATCATTAGGGAAAAGGAAGTAGGCTTCACTGCGATGTGGCGAAAAGGTCTCCTATATTAACATTTACTTCAATATAGAGAAAGCTACTAATCACTGAATGGATTAAACCTAAGTCTGTATTCGAGATACCTTTCCTAAGTCAGTGCCCTCACCCCTGCGATTGTGTTGTTATCAGATAGATTTTTATCCCGAATGGCTAGTGGCCGAACACAGGCCAATAAAGATACGTCATTACGTAAGAAAGTATTGTTAGTATACGGGTCATTTTCTCCAGGAAGGAACTTGTCACGGAACTGATCATCTTCTCAAGGAACTGATCAATGTTTTCTTGCAAACAAGGAAAGCAATGTTGATTAGATTTGGCAACCGCCGCGGTGGCTCAGTCAGCTAAGGCGCTGCGTTGCTGAGCAAGAGATCACGGGCTCGAATCCCGGCCGCGGCGGCCGCATTTCGATGGAGGCGAAATGAAAAAAAGTTGTCGCAGTTTCACCTGAAAGGCGAAGCATCAATTGCGATAGCAAATTTGTAGAGAGCTATACGGAGTAATGATATTAGCTTTATCAGCTGTATAATCTTGGACATGCAGCAGCACCGGCAACACGCAGAACTGTTGTCGACGCCGTCGGCGTTTTGCCCGCGTTCGCTCAAAATGCGTGCGGCGTTGGTGACTGTTGCCGGAGCCTCTGATATAAATAGGCACTCGGTGCCGCAGCTAAACGTCGCCTCCCTTCCCTCACCCCCCCCCCCCTCCCCCACGGCTTCTCGCGCGTCGGAAGAAGGCGCGTTTGCTCTACATATATGGTGATTGCAAAGGATGAAAGAGACGCCTACTTCTGCAGCCCTTAAGCGAGCACTGCGCAGAACGCGCGTTTGTTCTCCGCCGTGCGTTCACTCCCCGTGAAAGCGCGCGCCCCTCGCGCCCTTTCACTCGCACATAAAGCGTTCGGCGCGCGCCCAGCCATGGCGACTCCACTCTATCCCTTCTTTCGCTCCCACTTACCCCTCCCCGTTGGCGCTGAGCCGTGCTCCCTCAAGGGCTGCAGAACATAGCGTCAACCTTTCCCTTTCCCTCAAGAACCACTTATCATCGGCGACGATTTCATCTCCTTGGCGCTGAGCCGTGCTCCCTCAAGGGCTGCAGAAGATAGCGCCAACCTTTCCCTTTCCCTCAAGAACCACTTACCTACCACCATCTCCATTGACGTCATACGGAACCTCACGCTGACGGCGACGGCGACGCCGACGGCAGAAATCTGCTTTTGAGTGTCCATATAATTGCTATCGCAATAAAAACGCCCGTGTACTTTCGTTATAGTGTACGTCAAAGAACCCCAGGTGATCTAAATTAATCCGGAGCCCTCCAATACGGCGTGCCTCATAATCAAAACTGGTTTTGGCATGTAAAACCCCAGAAAGAAGGAGAAGAAGAAGATTAGATTTGGCACCATTACGACACGCAGTGCTCAGAAAGGCAGCAAATATTCAAGCGTAGAGTAAAGCTACGCCTCCTTGGCATTTATACTTACTATAACCTTAGATTGGTCTCTCGTGGGAAATTTCGAGGGATTTTTGCAAAACAAAAACACTGAATAATGAACAGGTCAGCTGAAGTGTAATTCTTTGTTTAGTGCACCAAAGTCATTTAATAGAAGATTAGACAGGTTCGTATGTAGTGTTGCTCTGAGCATGCCCATTCGTGTTTACCACCTACGTTAGAAGAAAGATATGATTGACCATCATATCTCTCTTCTTTGTAGACACTCTGCTAGCATGTAAATAAATGCAGTCAGTTATTCTAAAGGAACCACGTCGCTGTCAATACTCGCCCGGCAGAGTACTAACAGCCACCAAAGGCAAACCTGGTTGAAAACAACTCGTTTTCACGCATAATTGACGACATTACGAAGTAGTGGTTTTCCATGCAAACTTCTAGTACATCCGCGGCTGAATTTCCAAAGGTTTCTCTGGTGAGAACTTCTTGTACTTAGGTGACTACAGAGCATAAAGATGCCTTCAGTTTCGAGATTAGCCGGCGTCAGCGCACGAACAACTTAGTCAATGAATACGAATCCTGCTACTTTGTAGCAAAGACAGCATTAATATCCGATGGCGTTCGTTGGGCTGAACTTCTCTGTTCGGCGTCCCATGTACTTTTAGATGAATTACATACCCATCACCGTGAATAATGTATCTAGTATATATGCGGAATCCCAACCACTGACGTGTGTGACGCAGACGTACCGTGCGTGAAAATTACTAAGAGCCAATGGCTCTTGGGGAAGCTTTGCTACAAATATTATTGAAAATTACCGGGAACATCACAATTTTCTTGTACCTAGTGACTGAAGAAATGATTTAGACCGGGTACTGACTGCACATTAGCGTCCATTTATCCTCATTGTTATTAGAGAGAGTGGTAAATGTTTATGGATGTGGGTTCCCCGAAAAAGACACATATCAGCCCAATGTTATCATGGAGAAATTGGTAGAGCGCCTGCCTCAGCTGCGGGAGGTTGTGGGTTCAATTCCCACCACCGCCGGGCACCCACTGGTTCAAATGGGCACAAGCGTACCCCGGCCTGGCGTTTGGCTTCCTTCAGGGGTGCTACGCTAGGGAAAGGAGCCCACGCTCTGAAATCCCGTCGAAAACCTTGTGAGCACAAAAAAACAAAAACAAAGAAAAACAAAGTGATGTTTGGGCCGCTCCCATGGCGGCCATTGCTCATGTGGCACCCCAAGCACCTATTTAGGTGGGGACGCCTTCGGGGTGAGGACAAACACCCCTTTCCAAGCGTAGAGGTTCCATAATGGCCCAGTACCAGCCAGGGAGCGCGCTCGTATACCTATTTTACCGGTAGGTCTCCGGCGGCAGCACTTGCCTCCCACAGCCGCGGCGGATGCTCTTCAACAAGGCCGTATGTGGTTGGACAAGAGATGCCCATAGACAACTCCTGAAGTCTGTATTGGGCCCCCTCGAGAGCCGAGCACCAGGCCAGGGAACATCTCTACCCATTAGAAAAAACCGGTGGATTCCCATTGGCACCGCGATTTGAACTCGGTAGCTCCCGCATACGAGGCGGATGCTCTACAGCTACGCCACCGCTGTGGTAAAGATACAACATCATGTTGGTCGCGTACACTACTATGCGTAACCCATATGAAATTCAGGCTGCTTGCCCCAGCCAGGCTCCGGCAATATTCAGCCTTTTTATTGTGATAGCAATTATACGGACACTCGAAGCGGATTTCTGCCGTCGGCGTCACTGTCGCCGTGAGGTTCCGTATAAAGTCCAATGGTGATAAAATCGTTGCAGCGCGCCACATGCTGTACGTGCGAGTGAAAGCGGGTGAGGGACGCGCGCTTTCACGGAGAGCAAATGCAACTGTCGCGCGAAAGGCCGTGGGAAGGAGGGAAAGAGAGAGGGAGGGCGGGTGACATAGTGCTGCGGCACCAACGGCGCAAGGGCAACTGGCGCCTAAGTCTCGCATGTGAAAGGAGGAAAACGGGAAGGTAGCGCTGGGGAGGGGGTTCGGCTTCTACTCCGCCCGCAACTGCGTGCTCTTACATTGCACGGCGCCGAGCGCTCGCCCGCGCCGTATCTTGAAAGCGATCTGCAGACGGCGCATAGCTTTGTATGCGCTGCGCTTTCGCCGCTCAGTTTCCATTGAAGCGGTAGACCGCACGAACATTCACTCGCTGCTGCTGCTGCGCTTGCTCACGCCAGCGTTTTGACAGCGGTTGTCTGCGGTCGTCGAGTGGGATCTATTCATGTTTGCTTGGGCGCGCTGACACCATGCTTGTTAATTCAGTTAGTAAGTGAATGTGTCCAAGTTTATACAGCCGATAAAACTACTATTTTACTCCGTATAGTTCTCCACTAATTTGCTATCCCAATTGCTGCTTCACCTTTCGGGCGAAACTGCGACTTTTTTCCCCCAGATCGCTTCGAGTAATTTTTTCACCCTGCCTGCACATGAACTACTCCTTCACTAAAGATTAAAGGCTTTAGTGCATATCCTGCGTTTGTGAAGCCGCGTTGCAAACATGGCCACATTTTCAAGAAACACTGTCTCATTGTAGCCCAACTTTTACTATCACATTCTTTACTCATGTGTTCTGTACAAAAGAGAACGGAGTAGCCGATGTATCTCCTACTTCAATCTAACCACAGCGACCAGTTTACCAAACATTAGAACAGAACAGAGTTCCAATGGATTGTACGACTATAAGCATTGTATATACAGCTCAGCAGTTACAAATGACCCTTATACAGATGATTATCCAGTATAAATCTTGTGAATGTGCACATGAGGCAGCAAGTAGCACAAGTGCTCATCTCGTGCATGCGTCACGCGAGTTTAATTCCCCGTTGACGTCATGCTTGGCAAGATCGAAACAACATCAACTATAAACGCACGTTGCAGAGGGAGTGTCAACGTTGTGTCTGTTAGACCAGAGACCATATGCAGAAGAAAACATCTTGGGAAATTGGCTTCCCGAAACATACATACAGAAATCTAATAAGTCGCTGCTACGTGCAGGCAGGCTCTACAAGCCCTGTGCTTGTTAACGTGCGTATTAACCGGGCACATTAGCGCGTAAGCTGTAATCCATGCTGGCTTTGTACTTTTGTATTCATGCCTACACTTCCAAGACAGCGTCGCTGTGGCTGAAAGGCATCTCGTTTTTATTCACCGTCGGCACCACTAAGCTTACCTAAGCGTACATCAGTAATTCCTGGATCGCTTAATGACTAAGGTGAGCAGCAGAACCATCTGTCTACAATCTGTTCATGAGATTAAATTTCGGCATGTGTTTCATTGTAGAGTAACAAACCTGGGCCCGAATTCACAAAAACTTCTGCGCTAGAATTTTTCGTAAGAAAGAATTTTAGCCAATCCTGATGCTAACCATATAATTAGCGAAGGCAGTCCGCTAATGGCAAAGCGAACTTGCGAAAGAAAAGCTTTGTAAATCTGGGCCCCTGTATCTTTCTTTGTTGGCTGCTTTCTTGAAAACTGAGCGTTGATGTTTCGGTTACTGTAACGAAGAGGTAACGAAAAGCTGCGTATCTTTGATCCAACCTTTGGAATTGCCTACGTGCCTGCGCCAATATATCGCACACACCAAAGCGTTTCGCCTACGCAGACCCCGTTGTCTGCGGAATTCAACTTCGAAGGTGGTCCGGCCCCACGACATTCGAAGAGAAAGCTGTTGCGGTCACCAGTCGTATTCTTGCGGTCGTCGCCGTTGCAATTCCTTCTCCAATGCTTCTCTCCGTCACCCTACGCTGCCTTCTCCGATAGCGCGCAACACGCGCACCGGTATTGTTTCTTCACCTTTCGCCGTAAATTCGGCCTCTCGAGACAGGCCCGACGGCAGGAATCCACCGCGAATTGCCTTTTTCCTGCGGCCTCGACTTATCGCTTATCTAATTCAGGGAAACGTAGGCTACGATCGACGCGAGAAAGCCGCAGGGAAGGAAAACAGGGAACGGAAAGTGAGAGAAAAAGGAGGCAGTCTGGCCGCGAGAAATAGATGGCCCAAGCGATGCTCGATAAAACACGGTGGAGGAGGGGGCAAAAGCACGAAAGCGGCACTCGCAAGAAGTGAAGTGAGTGGACGACGAAGAGATCGTAAGGGGGCGGTGGCGGCGGCGGCGGCACACAGGCCCATAAAGGCAGCAGAGAAAGGCAGCCCAATATGCGGGCTCAAAGACGGTGCGGCCGACGACGTCGTTCTCGCCGTCCTCGTCAGAGACGCCAATGAAGGGGGTCACACGACGGCGATGCAAACCATCCAAGCCGAACATCTTCGACGCCCAAGAAGCCAGAGTAGCGGAGAGGGCGGGGAAGGGTCGTCGAGAGGACCGATTTCCAACCCTCCCCAACTCTCTCCCTTCCTTCCATCGTTGTATTTCGGGTCCCACGCGCGCGCGCGCGCGGCGTCAGCACCCTCCCACCAAATTTCTCCCGCGAACGCGCGCGAAAGCACGCTAGCGCGTTCATTCTTCACGGCCCGACGCCTTCGCGGTCTCTTTTTTCTCCTAGGCGGGACTAACGCTATAGCTTTCCGCGTTCTCCTTCTTCTTTTGATGCTTTTCTCTTTCTGTCGCTGCTGTGTTCTGCTTCGCAGCCTTATCCTCTGTTCGTTCGTTTCCTCTTTCTTTCGTTCTTTACCGCTTGACTCGCCTCTTCAAATCGCTCGGGCGATCCCGTTAGTTGTATTCCACCCCGTACACGACCCGCTTTATTCCTCTTTCTGGTTCGTAACTCGCGCTGGAGCAGCGAGGAAGGCCTCTTAGAGGCGCAGTATCGCGCTATATAACTTATCCCTGCGGACCGCTCGCTCTCCTTCGCGTCCTTCTATTCTAGTCTTCCCTTTTTTTTCTTTTTTTTTTATCCCCTCTGCCTCCTCTCGCGAGCATCTCCGTGTAACACACAGACGCGCGCGCACGCTCGCGCTCTCAGCTTCAGAAGCATGCGGCGACGACCATTCAGTTTTTCGGGAGGCGCGCGCGTGCGCACCAAGCTTTATCCATTTTTCTTCCGTCCGTTTGCAGATTGGAAACAGGCTCCGGCAAACGGCCAACCGCACGAGAAAGGCGATGGAATAAGAAGAAAAGTGTGTGCGCGGGAGACACAATGCTCGTCTCTCTGTGTCTCTCTCTCTCTTTCTGCAATTTTATTTTTCTGTGCTGCGGTAGAGGTCGTTTTGTGCAGGAAGCTTTAAACCACAAACGAGTTGCCGAAAGAATGTAGGATTGCCACGTGCACTATGCTAAGAAACGAAAGGAGGTGAAAGATAGAGAGAGAGAAAGAGCAAAGACTACTCGCGCGCAGTCTTTTGGTATAAGGAGTATAACATCGCGAAATACGTACAAGGGGGCTCTACGAACCAAAAAGAAGAGAAATGAATGCCAATGAACAGGACAGAGAGAGAGCGCTCGAAAAAAAAAAAGGGGGGGGGGGTGAGGAAAGCAGAGGAGAAAGAAAAAAAAAGCAACAGCCACGGGATACAGCGTTTCAGGAAGGAGCGAAGAGTGAAATTTTCTAAAAGGAAGAGGAGACCATTTCCATCTTTCGACTTCTTACGTTCAAGAGTAGTCGTATTCGTCGCGATTGAGAAATAGAGATGGAAATGAACGGAAGGAAAAAGAATATGAAGACAAAAAGAATGTTGCGTGTACGACACGGTATAGGGTGAAACGAAAAATAAAGGGGGGAGGAGGTTGGGAGAAGGGAGGGAATGCAGGGCCGAATGACGCCCCAACTTGCGGCGACGGTCTAGCTCAAAAGACAGGAACAAAACTGGTGGAACGTGTGTCTCAATCGCGGATGGCAACCTGAAGGGCGAAAAAAAATACAATATTACCCAGAAAGCAAGGTATACGAAAGCGAAACTTACTTTGCCAAGAAAGAAATACCAATATTTTTTTTTCGATTTCAGAAAAGGCAAGCATATGAGAGGAGGGCAGCGTGAGGCTCTACGAGAAAAAAAAAAGAATAAAACTAAAAACGAAATAGACTGTGAGGCCGCGGTATTTTCTCGTGTCTCCTATAGTTTCTTTCAATTCCAGCTTTGCAAGAACGTGTCATTCAATTGCGGCTCTAGCGGAAACCCACGCATGCAAAAAAAAGGAAGAAAAAAAATAGAAGGAATGAAAAGAGGGACGGGAGAGGCGAGGGGGAGTAAGGCATAAGACTTCAAATGCTTTTCCTTCTTCAGTTCTCACTTGCCTCGACAGCTTGAATAAGTTGCGGCTTGATCGGTCGCCCACTCCACGCCGGAATTATATCGACGATACACGCCCGTTCTGTTCTCTGTTGTTGTCTCGGTAATGCGTGCGTGTTCTTTCCTTTTGATTCAGGGTACCTACAAGTACATCTCTCTCTTTCTCAATTTTTCTCTCTCTCATGACAACCGCAGTCAGACAGCGGGAACCCACAGCACAGCGGCGAACCCGCGTTCAAGTTTTGCGTGGCCTAAAGGATGTGACCGGCGAGAGCGTTGGTAGAGGGACGAACGTTTTGCAAGAACGTCGCCGTTAGCCGCAAAGCAGCCGCCGCCTGCTTCTTCCTGCGACCGGAAGTAGTGGAAGTCGTAAATGCTTCGGGTGCAGTCCGTCGAGCGCGTCTGCCACTTCCGAGTTGTACGGAACGTCTCATTTGGGGAGCGTGTTTCTTAGGCGTTTTATCCTCTTTATTTTATTGGTGTACTTTTTTTTCTTGTGATAACACTACTGGGTACTCGATATTTTGCGGCACGTCAAGCGTGACACTCAGCGTCCGGTTATGATTCGAAGCAGATTTCGTCTTCAACGCGTTCAAAGGGGCCCACAGAGTGGCAAATGGTTCGTAGTTAAGAAGCATACAAGAGGGTGTGACAGAATCTATGGGGTGTTGTGAAATACATGCTGCCGCGTCACATTGGTTATTCTGTATCCTCGCTGAGACAGAAACAGAGTAATTGTTATCTGCGTATGAATTTATAGATTTAACTGGAAGCCCTAGCAGAACAGCATCGAAGTGCAAGCCATTTTATTTCTGTTCTTGGCGCGCTGTCATCCCCACGCTTAATGCGCCTTTATTTTTTCGTTGCTCTGTATCGCTATACACAAGCTGGACACACAGCTTCAGTGCCAATGTGCTGTGAGCGACACCCGTAATAACGGAAGTTTCAGCACACAGCCATTCTTACCCCCTTCTTTTTCTTTCCCAGCTCCCCCAATACCCCTTCTATCTATCGTGCTTGAGAAAACGAGAAAAGAAAACGAACAAAAAAAGTTCTGCATACAATATCGCTTCACTTCCAAGGTTTATTCCACATACCTCCAATTCGAAGTTCTACAAGAGGAAAAAAGGGTGCCCTTAATCTGCGCTATTTGCGTAATTTTTCTGCTTTGAAATTTCCGACAACGTGCGTTGCACAGCTCCCTCATAATATGGGACGTGACAACTTCCCGCAATAGTGGCAGTCCAGCGGCTTTTCAGGGTCACCAAGGTCAATGCGGTAGTATCTTTTTTTTTCTGACCTACATCTGCAAAGGAAAACTAAATATTCGCAGGACTAATTACACGTTGACATAAAACTGAGTTTTTTTCTGTCTTTGGAAAGCGCAAACACCCATACAGTGAGTTTACTGATGTGTCAGTGTAGCAAGGCAGTGAAAGATTTGCTTTCACTGCCTTGCTACACTGTTCTGAACAGAGTTTATGTTACAGTGCTACAACGTTTTGAACTACCTGGAAGCTCTAACAACCAGTTCTAGTTGTAGAGTTCCGTGCCATGTGAAAACGTGTGCACCCCTTCCGTCCTTAAAATCGCTCCTCAAAAGGAGAAAATATGCTGTATCAAAATTTCTTATTATCTGTGGACAGGTCACCAGATTCCCACAGGGAAACAACAAGACGCGACATAAAAGTATACGCCGAGTGTCCTTCCGATTTCTCGCTCCGCAACACGAAGAAGCGGGGACGTCCGCAGATCTGCTGGATGGAGACGTCGACAAGCTTTGACCGCCTGCCTTACAAAAGCCAACCTTGTTGAACCCCCCACCTTCTATTTTTGTTCAATGCTTCCCCTCATAGTGGCAATAAGTGTGGTGAAGCCACTTTTTGCAGAAAGAAAATCGGTGGATCGGTAGAAAGAAATCAGTGGAAAATTGGTAAAATAAATTGTTGCTTGGCAGGTTAGTCTATTTGCTGTAAAAATATCTTACAGAATGAGCCAGAGTCAGATAAAATAATTAGGTACAATCACACGTACACATAGGTACGGTCCCTGTCAAGTCATAGAGGAACAAAGTACGCACACTCAGGCGAGTAAAAAAAAAGAAAAGTAGCCCAAGTCACCGGTAAATAGAGCAAGGCTGCAATTTGCAAATGGTAAGATCATCACAACATCAAGTGTGTCCAACTTATCGCACTATCTTTAAAGCAAACAGCTTTCCTTGGGACTTTCACCGCTGATGCAAAGGCGCCGACGCATATGGCGCGCGCGGTCACTCAGCCGATTTGCGAGGCGCGTTCATTGCACAAAGCCCACCACTACAGCTCACTGAGACGCATGAGCTGTGTACCTATACAACCGCTACATACATGCTTGTTAACGGCTCTATTCTCTACAGAATTACGCAATGAAACGACAAACGATGTTTTAATATTCTCACTGCAACAAATATGCGCCACCAAGTGCACCATTCCTTTATGAAGCGAATGGCTTTCTTGAAGCGTTCGGCTACTCGCTTACTATGGCAATCATTGTCGACAATTACTGCACAATGTCCTTTAAATCTCGGGTTGATCGGCTAGAAAAACTTCACTTGCAATCACTTGCGTTTTCTTTTTTCGCTGGAGGAAACGAATAGGAGACGACTTGTAATACTACACTCATTTTACCTTTTCAGCAAGAACTGACGTCACATTAATTCAAGAATTGACAATTGAAGCTACCACAGTAAGTATAGACAAATACAGCGACAGTGCCCGCTCACTGTTTCATTAGAGGGCGTATGACTGTGATAAGGACAGCGAATGTAGTTAACGGACATTGACGATACAGCAATAAAAAATTGTGTGAATGCTGCCCTAAAGGCACAAAATTGAGCTTTTTTTATTATTTATTCTTGAGCACTCCTATGGAAGAAACAATTCATGAACAGTCTGACCTTCCATGAAAACTTCTACAGTTGTTAGAAGACAAGCGAAAAGTTGATAAGGTTAAAACAGCCCTTTGTATTCTTATTTGCACAAGAATATTAGGTTCGTGTATATAAAAGCAATCAGGAAGAAGATATAGAAAAGGCTAGCTGGCAGCTGCCACCAGCCGGGGCACAACGCCTGCCAGATCTAGAAAGAAAATAATATAAAAAAGAACACTGAGCGAAAAACAGAAGGAAGATTAAGAGGAAGAGAGCATAGTGAGTGAAGGAGAGGAGAGAGATAAAAAAAGCGCGGGGGGGGGGGGAGGGGCAGGGAGGAGATCAGCACGAGAATAACACATAGATCAGCGTCAGTCACTCATCGAGTAGCATTTAAACATCCGGCAAATGTTCCACAAATGAGCATAACTACACAAATGTGTAGTCTATATCAGGGCGTGTAAATGTTTCCCCTTCAGAAATTACAAACGGGTCTTGTGAGCTTGATCACATTTAGGCGCACGACCAGAAGCACACATAATGTCATCCACTGTAACATAGTCAGCCCAGTAAATAATAGTCCCTGTAAAGTGGAGCCCGCCGCATACTACAGGAGGGACTGTCCAAGGTTAGGTGACAAAGTGTTTCAGTTGCCCCTCATAAAGCACAGGATGCATTGAGTGTCGGTTCTTGTCGCACCCTGCTCGAAGCTTTAATATCACGGCTATGAGGCAACGAGGCAAACCATGCCCACGAGCGCGTGGAGGATATTGATCTCGTAGCTGAAAGTCGCTGAGGAGGGTGATGTTCGAGAAGGTGGTTTCGAATGAGCGCACGAGCATCATCAATCTGGCATTAAAATTCTGGACGAATGCCAGACTCATTTTTCAGAAAAGCCAGTTGGTCCACCTTTTCATTGCCGGCAATTCCCACATGCGACAATATCAATTGACAGATTAAGGATACACTACGATATGCAATTGTACAAACAGAGTTGGCAACGCCAGGTGCGATAGGACTGTCATTGTCTGGTTGCTGTAGGCGACTGAACACATATAAACGAAGCGCTACTTGTAAACAAGCCGGCTTGACTAAGATACTTTTAGGTCATCTACATTTCGTACAACCTATAATCAATGACGACGACGACGAAGTGCCTGTTTGATAGAACGCTTCTATCTCTGTTCCTTGCATTTTGATCAAGTTGTCCACGTTTTTCGGGGACGCTGCTCCCTGCCTCGTGGCAACGGACGCGGAGCCTTCCACAGGCCCGCCCTGCCTGAGGTCTGCTATGGCAAGCTCCCCGGGGAATCAACGCGCCTGGTCCAGCACCAGCGAGGTCATCAGCGAGGCTCGCTGCCTTGTGGCTATGGACGCGGAGTCAACTGCGGTGACACCCGGCCAAAGGTCAACCATGGCGAGCTCGTCGAGGAAACGAGGTTCCTGGTCTACCACCAGCGAGGACACCGAACTGTACTCGGTCGCCGGCGACGACTCGTCGGATGACAGCTTTGAGTCTGTGATGAGCAGGAAAGCCAAAAGAAGGTTTCTGAAGGTGTCTTCACCAGCGAGGACATTAACAATGAAGACAAAAATTGAACGCTGGCCGCACTCAGTCCTCTTCGTACCTGAGGACTCCTCCGTCAGCCTCCGAACGCTTAACAGGCAAGCTCTCTCCATGTTCCTCGAGGGGGTGGCGCCGAATGACATAAGGGAAGTTCGAATAAACACGCGAAAGAATATCCTCGCTGTGGACGCGACAAATTGTAGCGCGTTGGACAAGCTTCGGAAAATAACCGATTTGGGAGGCATCAAAGTCCGACCGCGTGTACCATTGAACGAATCCAGCATGGCGGGCGTCATTTACGACATTGATTTGGCCATAGCGAACTCGGACCTGCCAATCCTCATCAAACCAGTGACCGAAGGAGTTATCATCACACATGTGCTCCGCCTTGGCAACTCCCGCTGCGTGAAGTTGATATTCAAGGGCGATTCCATTCCTTCGCATGTCAAGGTTGGCCACTTCCGACATGCTGTTCGCCCATTCGTGCCCAAGCCACTTCAGTGCCATAACTGTATGAAGATCGGCCATGTCAAGGGCGTCTGTACAAATAGTACGGTTTGTCCACGCTGCACTGAGTCGCACACTGTGGACGCTTGCCGCGCAACACATTTAAAGTGCAATAACTGCGATGGATCCCATGATGCCTCATCCAAAGAGTGCCCGAAAATCCGGAGAGAAATTGCCGTGCTTAAACAAATGGTCCGAGACAGCTCATCCCATAGGGAAGCTGCTGAGACTGTACGACGCCGGCGTAATCGTCGACGCAAGCGTACAAGACGTGGTGTTAATCATATGCAGGACGCACCCAACCCACTACCTTCGAGTGCAAGTAAACATACAAGCACGAAGAGGATTGAGACTGACAAATCTAAAGCCGCGGAAGACTGGCCTGCGCTTCCGCGCACACAGCCTGCCAAGGAGCCTCCCCGCCTGATGTCTACTTCCACGCACACATCGGCGGATGAAGTACCAAGGGTTGACCGACAGATCATACCGATGCTGCGGTCCCTAATGAATGTCATTAAAGAGCTACTGACAAGTATTGCAACCCCAGCCGCTCGAAGTGGCCTGCAAGTGCTGGACGCGCTGAGCCCAGTCCTAGCAGCCCTCGAGTAGAACCATGGATGGCAATCACCAATCGTTCCGCCAAGAGGTCAGAGAGGCATCTATTATCCAGTGGAACGCCAGAGGACTTAGATGTCGGATGCCTGATTTTCGTCAGTTTGTATATTCTAACCGTTTCCCAATCATCGTAATCTGTGAACCGAAATTACCAAACCCAATCCGTCTATCCGGCTACGAATCAATCATGTCCTCAACTTGCAGCGAAAGCAGCAAGGTCGTTGTGTTTATTCGTCGGGAGCTTACCTACGTCGTTCAGCAAGTGCCACCTCATGATGAGAATCAGTATGTTTGCCTGACTGTTAAGAAGAAAAAGGTAGCCTTTACACTGGTGGGTACCTACTTATCCCCTTCAACCCGGTTTGATAGCAAGAGACTTGAAGACATCTTGACAGCAACCCCTGGTCCATGGATTATCACAGGAGACTTTAACGCCCACCATCCTATCTGGGGAAGCTCTAAAATTAACGCAACCGGCCGACGATTGGCTTCATTCGCATCTGACCATGGACTGTCCCTTCTTAATGATGGGAGCCCTACCTTTTTGCGAGGCTCATCATACAGCAGTTGCTTAGACTTGGCTTTTGTGTCACGTCGCTTGGCTACTCGTGTAAAGTGGTTTTTAGACGTTGAGACACATGGGAGTGATCATATCCCCAGTTACCTTAAGATCAAGGGTTTGGCCAGCTGCCATTCGCCAAACACAATCCGGCGAATTGACTGGTCTACATTCGAAACCAGCATGGAAGAAGCTTGTCGCAACGGTCTCCCTTCTGGCCTTCAGCAAGCTATCAAGGAGGCAACGCAGAATGCGATGTGCACGCTGAAATGCAATCCAAGGTTCTCCGAATCCGACGTGGAGTTAGAGCGACTCCGTGCGATTCGTCGGCGGGCCGAGCGAAGATACCGACGCACTAAGTCCATCCATGATCTCAGAATAGCCAGACGCACGCAAAAGAAAATCCAGCGCCGAATGGCCAAACTGGAATCTCAACGGTGGGCAAAATTTTGTGAATCCCTAGACCCCCGAAAATCTCTTTCTCACATATGGAGAACCGTGCGAGGCCTACGTACGTCTCCCGAACAACGCGTGCCATTCAAAGCCTTGGCACTTTTCCAACGTCGAGAGGACATCGAGGTAGCGGAAGATTTCTGCAGAAAGATTGCAGGTCAATCAACCTACACAGGCCCCCTTGGTACGGATAGCATTGAGCCGCATACACGGGACTCACGCATGGACTTGCCTTTCACCACCGAGGAGCTTGATGCGGCTCTTGCTTTGTGTAATCGGCCGTCGTCTCCTGGACCAGATGGCATATCGTACCGCATCTTGTGCCACCTGGGTGAGCGAGCGCGAAATGCCTTGCTGGATATATTCAATGAATCCTGGCAGGATGGAAACGTTCCTCAAGAATGGAAGACAAGCCGCCTGGTGCCACTCCTCAAACCTGGCAAGTCACCACTCGAGCTCGCGTCATACCGCCCAATCGCGCTGGCAAGTTGCGTAGGGAAGGTGATGGAACGCATGATCCTTGCCAGATTGGAGTGGTACCTGGAACGCTACCAAGTTTATCCAAATGCTATGGCCGGCTTTCGACGTCTCCGCTCCTCCATCGATAACGTCATCGATCTGGTCACTTACGTCCAACATCAAAAGAGATGTAAACGATTATCGGTCGCTATGTTTCTGGACGTAAAAGGAGCTTATGACAATGTTGCTCATGATGCCATACTTGATGCTCTGGAATCGGTTGGCCTTGGTGGCCGCGTGTACCGGTGGACCCGCAACTACTTACACATGAGGCCATTCTTTGTGCAGACCGAGTACGGTCCGACGTCTCAACACTGCACATACCGTGGTGTTCCTCAAGGTGGCGTTTTGAGTCCCACACTATTCAACCTTGTTCTTGTCGGTCTCGTGGAACGCATACCAAATGCTGTCCATATATCAATGTATGCCGATGACATCTGCGTGTGGACGTCAGGTGTAACACGTCCTCAGGTGCGCGCGAGACTTCAAAAATCTGCGACATCAATTTCGGCGTATCTCAGCGAACAAGGCCTCCAGATTTCACCTGAGAAATGTGCGCTGGTCGCGTTTACGCGGAAGTCAATGACGCCTTACGCCATATCCATCAATGGGCAAAACATCTGTTACACCAGGACGCATAGATTCTTAGGGGTGATCATTGATCGAGACCTCAACTGGAGCCCCCATGTGACCTACCTGAAGAAGCGCCTAATGGCCATTTCACACGTTTTCAAGTTTCTTGGAGGGAAAACGTGGGGAGCGTCAGTACACGCAATGTTACAACTATACAGGGCACTGTTTCTCGGATATCTGAGATACAGCTTACCTGTACTGAGCAATACCTGCAGAAGCAACATCCGCACAATCGAAAGTGCTCAGGCGCAGGCACTAAGGGTTTGTCTTGGATTGCCACGATGCACATCGACAACGGAAACAATTGCAATAGCTCAAGATTACCCAGTGACAACTCATATGACATTGGAAGTGCTCAGAGCACACATCAGGCACATTGCCCGCTCCCCTTTCCATCACCTCGCCACTCTGCCGAATGACCGACCCAATGCCTCCTTTTGCCAGGTGATATCGGCGTACCGTGACTGCCTCCCTCGAGATTATACGCCTGCCGAGAGACTGCTATCACCTCCTTGGTGTTTGGCTCGTCCACAAGTTCGACTCTCGGTACCAGGGATTCGAACAAAAGCAGGACTCTCGTCCCCAGCTCTCAAGCAGCTATCTCTCCTCATGCTGCACGAGACATACAAGGACCATTTTCACATTTACACTGATGGCTCGACAACTCTTGACGGATCTACAGGGGCTGCAATCTTCCCCGCAAAAGCTGTGACCCTTCAGTTTCAAACTTCTCACCGGACAACGTCGACTGCGGCGGAGCTTGCTGCACTTCGCTGCGCACTTCACATAATTCACGAAGACTTACCACGAAGATGGAGCATATTTACAGATTCAAAGGCCGCCCTGCATTGTCTGCTATCCGCTCTACGTCGTGGACAACAAGACCAACTTGTGCTGGAAATAAGGCAGCTTTGTCACCAACTGGCAGAAAAAGGACATGACATCACTTTTCAGTGGCTCCCAGGCCACTGCGGCATCATGGGCAACGAACAGGCCGATGAAGCTGCGAGGAGGGCTCACGAAAATGCTGTGAAGGAACCCATCCCGCTATCAAGAGCCGATGCAGTAACAAAGCTTCGCATAATCGCGCGTGATTCCACACGAGCCATGTGGAACACACCTGGTTTCCAACATACTCGACTGCACCGCCTGGACCCATCCCTCCGACTACGCATTCCATCTGGACTTCCTCGAATAGAGACAACTGCTCTCTGCCGACTGTGGCTTGGAGTATCCTTTACGAATGCTTTTGCTTGTCGCATCGGAATGGCCGACAGTGCTGCCTGTGATACTTGCGGCAGCGAGGAAACACTCCAACATATCCTGTGTCATTGTCCCCGCTACAGCTCCCAGAGACAGTCGCTCGTAACGGAGTTGGCACGCCTCGACGACCGGCCGCTTTCTGAGCAGACGATTTTAGAATGCCGACTGATACGGTCTTCACAGCAGAAGGCGACGAGGGCGCTACTGAAGTTCCTCCGGTCAAGCGACCTGTTTGAACGACTGTGACGCTTCTGAGTTCCTTTGTGTGTGCGTGTATGTGTGTGTGTGTGTTTTTTTTCTTTTCTTTATCTACCTCTCTAGGTGTGTGCATTTTTCTTTATCTTTCTGTCTCCCCTTACCCCTTCCCCAGTGTAGGGTAGCAAACTGGATATTTACCTTCCGGTTAACCTCCCTGCCTTTCGCATCTCATTTATCTCTCTCTCTCTCTATCTCTCTCTATAATCAAATATGTAAGTGGTTCCCACAACTCTCCTCAACACCGGCGCATCTGGGCAGCTAAGGAGGAAATCAGAATGACTTCCCCATTAACATTTGAAAGGGACAATGCTTTAACAGTGCGAAACGTTAAAGCCTGCTTCTTTCGTGAAAGAGTCAACAACATAAGAATGGTTTAAGTAAAAGTTTCCAATTTGTTTCGAACTGTGAATGCACATTCTAAATTTGTTCCTTTAATAATAACAGTGGCAGATATTGAAAAACAATAAGTGTACCCATATTAAGTTAGAACTTATGGCAGCGAGACAGCGTCTTTTTTTTTTCAGCAAGCCAGGAACAAAGCCCAACGAGCAAATAATTTATTTATTGTTGTCTTGATTGAAGCCGTACATGTAAATATATTGAAGGCCGGCCAATATCATATATTTTTGATTAATTTAGTTAGCGTAGACAGACACAATGCAGAAGAAAGTGCAAACAGACAAACTATTCCTTCGGTGTAGTGTTCGGAGCTTTTGCGTGTAATTCTTGCATGTTGCATTTGTTTGGATTGGTGAGCTGGTTTCAATGTTAGCAACAGTGCGTTTTCGATTAGAAAATTAGTAACTCGAATCTCTCTATTCCCCGATGACAGCCCGCCCCTGCAACCACAACTAAAAATACATGTAGCTGCTGCATTACTTGCATCAATCACACAGCTGCCTCGCAGCGACTCGGCCATCTCCATCAGCTGCGCGCAGCCACGCTCACATACACTAGGAGAAAAGCCGGGACCCTTTCAAGCTCTTTACGCCGATTAACGACCACCATTGTGTCGCAACACACGGGTCTAAACTTACAGTTGAAGAGCTGCAGTCCCTCACTAAACATCCGACAACAGCAGCAGCACAGAATTCCAGTCAGCTTTCATTTCCGAGAAAGCCCCCAACTTCTCGGCTTCATTTCGCTTCGGTTTTTCTCTCTCTTTATCTCTCTCTCGGTTGTTTTCTAGAGCGTTCTCTCTCGTCGCTCAGCGCGAGCAGGTTTCGACGACAGTCTAATTGGGAGCAGGTCGAACACCATTCGTCGTAGCGTACGCCGCTGGGGGAAAAAAAGGGAATTGGAAGGAGTGCGGGGAGGAACCGTTACGAACGAATCGACGACGTCCGAACCACAGCCCATGGGACCGAGCGCCTTTGGAGCTGACACGCGGCGGGCTTCTGGTGTCAGCGTCGAAGACAAAGGGCGTCACGACAGAGCCAGCAGCAGCAGCCACGGCGGTGGCAATTCCCGCGAAGAGGCCACCTATTTTACCGCGTGCGACCGCTTCCACCGACGTTGTTGCTGCTTCCGCGGGTTCTCTGGCTGTTGCTACCGGCCCGACCTGCGGCGCGGCTGTTCTACGCATGTACAGAGTGTGGTTCCGTCTTTTATGCGAGCACTCGTCGCGGTGCGCCATTCGAGAGTGCAAAGAGGGTGTCCAGCTCTAAATTATTCCGCCACGGTTATAGCTCGGTGCTTTCGTTTCGAGTAATGCGACGCTTCTCAGCCTGTTATAGTTTTCTCGCAATGTATGTTTCAAGTACGTCCCGCGGTACCTTGAGATGGGCCAGTAATTATTTCTATGGGTCACAGTGTTCGGCTATCAACATCTCAAATAGCCTTCGGCTACGTTTTAAAACGTGTGATTGTCGTTTGCAGAATGACAGCTTGCACTGACGGTTTTTGTCGCTGATTCGCCGGACATATTTCGAGATGTTCACATAGAGCACTGCCACGAAGCACGTCGTACTGTCCGCTGGTGAACAAATGTTCATTATATTTAGTGCGTTTCGTGATGCATAACGGTTCGTTTTTTTTTTTTTTTTTTTTTCGTGTTGCACGAAGCTCGCAAATCTAACGACGGCCCGTAAAATGCGACCCCGTCGGCTAATGACTTTCGCCACGAATAATATATGGGATAAATTTAGGCTTTGCGAAGTGTGACGCTTCGTTAAAGAATTTAGTGGGAACGCGACATGCTCACTCCCAACCCGGTTTGACACTACGAGAGCAATCAAGATGCAACTGCAGCGGAGAGCGAACAGTGTTGTGTAGCTAGCATCTGGCCTTTCCATCATTCTTAATGAAGATTGCACAATGCACTGAAGCAGCGTTTATACTACGACATCAAAGTGCATGGCGTTAAAAAAAATTTGCAATGCAGTGCAGTACGGTCATTAGTACAGCGTCTTGAACTTTCAGGAACATCTAAAGGTTATTAAATGTGATTGATGCAAACAAATTCGGTGAAGAGTTGGCGGAAATTTTTTATTGGATGTCTTTTCTAGCTTCGCAGTTTACATACAGGTGGTCGCCAATCTCTTCCTTTCATAAATCTCAATATTTTAATATTATATTTATTATCACGCCAAAAATTTGTGTTTGTGGATGTATTTTATTTATTTCAGCATTGCACATACTTATGTTTCTCTACTTGATCTGATTTGTTACCCTGTTCCGTCGCTCCTGTGTAATAACTACGGAAGTCATTTGTACTTCTACAGTGACGTCTGTATTTCATGAACTACTAAGGAACGTTTGATATTGTGTATTTATCTCGTGTTCGGACACGTGGACCACCCTGTCTTACCTGTTTTCTCTTTCTATTCTTTATTTGAATCTTTTGCAACGTTTGGTACACATTTGTCATTCGCTGAAGAGAGTAGAAGCCGGCACTGTGTGCAGACACAACCATCTCTCTGTACACAGATAGTAAAAATGGACTACCAATTTCGTCTGGTAAACTACGTTCCGTAATGTGAACATGTTTGTTAAAGAAAGAAACTACCAACATAGCGCACGTCATTAACAAAAGAAATAGCTAAACGCAAGGATATAGAATGCAGCTGCAGTGAATACTGCGAGAAAGTGCGGCTGACAACACTGTCTATTCGAAAGGAGGTAGTTTCAAGTACACAAATGAAGAAGAGCCACTACAGGCGTTCCTCGCAGACAAAAATGAAGCAATACGTCAAGACAGGCCAAGGCACAGCGTGCAGAGCAGTCGCTGACGCCTGTAGAAAGCGAAGCTCCTTAAATAAAAAGAAACTTCGATCTCAGCGACGCACTCAGCCTCTCTCCTCTAGGCAATGAAACTCGTACGCTCTCATGAGAAGTAGGAATAACTATTCTAAGTTCCACCGAGAAGTGCACTTTGTTTTACACTCTTTTGCACTCTTTAGTCGACACGTTCGTGGCTATCATTCGATTTGTTTGAATATGCAACAGCTTGATTTAAATATGTGATCAACGTGACGTTCGCGACTCCAGCACAGCTCGAGAAAAAGCTCATGTCAAACACAAAAGAAAAGGAAGAAGATGACAGGGTAAAAACATGCAATTTGCAGAATTTCGTTCATTTGATGAGGCGTCAACGACGTCCCCAGCACCTCCTCTTAAAATGCAGCTCACAATTCGCACGCCTATGACAAGATTCTCGTTTGAGCACGGTACACGCATGCCCAACTAAAGTCGACTATAATTTATTGCCTCGTACCTTCGGGCGCATTCATTCTGTTCACTGACAACTAAGTTTTATGGAATTTTTTTTTAATCTTCAGAACCGTGAACAGCGTACCAGCGGCAGAACGAATTCATAATTTTAACCTTTGCAGTAAGTTTCAGGAAGTTTGGGGAAGATGGGCTCCCTGCGGGAACTCTATAGAGGAACGTCGGATACAAGAGCATGAACTATTTATTGTGCGGCCTACTCGGAAAGCCGCTATGCAGATACTTGACCAAAATAAGCCGCATGCAAAACATTGCGAAAATCAATAAAACAATAGAACCGTCTAAGGGACGAAGTACTGACACGCAGAGCAAGTACCCAGCCGTGCGCACCAAACCGTTCTACTAAAATACCTTACACACCATTAAAACTTGCAGCACCAATCCAATAAGAAGCGTTGTAAGGTGTGCGCGGCGCGCTTTAAGCATAAACTTACATGCGTGCTTTTGCTATCGACGCACTATCTTCGCTTCGCATGCACAATTTTGCAGACAGCGCCAGACGCATTCATCCTTGCTGCTGCACAACGCGGCTTAAGCCTCAACGTGACGATGCACCGAACCAGCTTGGAATGACGCGTGTATACGGCTATAGTAGACGAGAGCGCGTGGCAGCAGAGAAAACGGCCGACGGGTCCCTCCTATAACGCGGCCGGTCTGGCCAGCGGCAGTCAGCAGTAGCTAGCGGGAGGAGCACCGCGAGACGGCAGGGTTGCGCGCGCGCCAAGGTGAGACAAGGCAGGGGGGGGAGAAAACAGCGGCAGTTTCCGATGGAGAACCTGTCCCCTATAAAATATCCCCCCTGCACCGCAACGACACGACACGCGATACATCATCGCTCGCCCTCGGGCACAATTTTTTCCCGTTATTTCATGTTTCTCTCTGTCTCTTTCCTCAGTTTATTGTTTTTGTTTTACTTTTGACGCTTTCCTTCCAAGCGACCACCTCTCCTCCCTTCCATATCCCGCCACATTCGCCCTGTTGTTCGGCCATGCCACTCTTTGCTGCTGCTCCCGCCCCCAACCCCGCACTCATTCTTGTTCTGCTATCTTTTATTGCGGATCTGGGCCACCAGAGGGACCGGCAAGAGAGCATCGAGATTGCGATAATAGCTGGCTTCCTACGCGCGGCGCGGCCTTTCCGCGAAGCCATTTGTCGATGCGTGCGGCGCTTCTATCGCTTGGCAGCTACGCGGTATCTCTCTTTATTTTTCTATCTTTCTTCCTGACGCGTCGCCGGCGTTGTTCTCAGTTCTTTTTTTCTTTTTTTTTTTTTCATTTGTGCTCCGCTTTTCTGTTCAGCTCCCAAATAAAAGAACGCTCACTATTCTACATTTTTTCTTCAGGGCAATCACTTGCGCTGAGAGCTTCCTTTGCAACAAGAGCCTGGCTGTGTACATTTTCCGTCTACTTCTCGCCTGGTCTATTAAATTTGCAAACGTTGCAACGAAAGACATTATTTTTCGTGGATAACAGATATTTTGTGTGTGTGTGTGTGTGTGTGTTCTGTTTTGGCAGGGCAACGTGGCAACAAGATAGATACTCAAGGACCCTTTGAAGCAGGTAACGCAATTAATATTCCCGAAGGGCTCTTGCATCATAAAAGGATCAGTGCGTGGATGCGTGGGCCAGCGTTTGCAACACTCCTGAATTGAGTCTAAACAGCGCACTTGCAACACCGAGTGCGACGCCGACGATAAATTTCTGACTCCATTTCTTATCTTGTCATATATCTCTTGATGGTCTCTTCCACGCTGTTGCGCACTGCAGTACCGACACGAAGAGGTCGGAAAAGAAAGTTTAAAGTTGTCTTTTTTGTGTGTGTGTGTGGTATACAAAGGTACGATCGGCTACCCTGAAGAAACTTCTTTGTGGGGTTTTACGTGCCAAAACCAGTTCTGATTATGAGGCACGCCGTAGTGGAGGGCTCCGGATTAATTTTGACCACCGGGGGTTCTTTAACGTGCACTACAACGCAAGGACACGGGCGTTTTTGCATTTCGCCTCCATCGAAATGCGGCCGCCGCGGCCGGAATTCGATCCAGCGATCTCGTGCCCAGCAGCGCAACGGCTTAGCTGACTAAGCCACCGCGGCAGGGGTACTCTAAAGAAACATTCTATCTCCACGTGGAAGACCGATGAAACCGGTCTGGCCATTTTGCAGACTAGCGGTAAGAACATTTGCCTGACCTGAAAGCTAGGAGGAGGAGGAGGAAAGGGAAATGCAGAAGGCAGAGAGGTTAACCAGAATGACGTCCGGTTCGCTATACCCTACACCGGGGGAATGGGAAAGGGGAACACAAATATGACAGGGAGAGAGAAGGGAAGGAACGAAGGAAATTAGCGGTGAGGTCGCTGACGCGTGTGGTACTGCACTATTAGTCAAAGACGTTCACACTAGGCCGTCGTCCTCAAGAAGCACAAAATTGCCTTCACCGCTTTGTGGGCCGACGACCGATGGGGGCGGTGTTCCAGCAGCGCCTGCACGGAAAGCGGCCTATTGTCCTGTTTTTGTAGCGTGTTAGCAAGTTTTTGTCTTTCTGTCGGCATATCGTGAACAGTGGCACAGCAGGTGGTCGATAGTTTCTTCAGTGCCGCACACCTCGCATGCTGCACTGTCGGTCACTCCAATTAATGTAGAGTATGCCTTTGTGAAGGCTACTCTTAACCAAAGGCGACAGAGAAGCGAAGCTTCACGTCGAGGAAGTCCGAATCGAGGTCGCAGTTGCAGTGAGGCGTTTAATCGATGCAGTCGTGCACATGTATGTCTTAAGTTTGGCGAGTTCCACTCCGTCAGTGAGAGACTGCGTGCCAGGTGTCGAAGCTGCCTTGCGGCGTCTGTCCTCGAAAGCGGAATTGAAACACTGTGCTCTTCTTGATGTGATGTGCGAGCAGCGTCATCTGCGGAATCATTGCCACTGATTCCACAATGACCAGGTACCCATTGAAAGACAACCTCGTGGCCTTTTTGTTGGACGTGATGAAGTTTCACGATTTCGTATGTCAGCTGTTCATGGCATCCGCGTCGGAGAACTGACTGCGTGCACTGTAATACCGGTTTTGAGTCAGAAAACACAGCCCACTTTCTAGGTATTTCAGAATCAATGAATTCCAGTGCACGACGCAGAGCGGTTAGTTAATTCTGCCACCGTAAAGGTCGTGACATGCGATGTCTTGAACCACAGTGTCATACCCCTCGCGTTGGTATAACCACCGCATCACCAGAACTGGACGACGTAGTCGATCCATCGGTACAGATGTGCACGTGTGTTACTGTACTTTTCATATAGAGGAAGAAGCTCAGTTGCTTTAGAGTAGGAGTCGGTAGATCTGACTTCGTCTGTAGTCCTGGAATCGGTATATGTACTTGTGGACGGCTCAAACACCACGAACTATCGCCACCATTAATACCTGCAGTAGCGAATGCATTGCGCGATTACTGTCTGGCATGTAAAAAATACATTCTAGGGTTTTACGTGACAAAGCCACGACCTGATTACGAGGCTTAATAGAATAATAAGATTATTAATAGGATTATGAGGCACGCTGTAGCGGGGGACTCTGGATTAGTTTTGAACACCTGGGCTTCTTTAACGTGCCTCCCAATGCACAGGACATGGGCGTTTTAGCATTTCCTCCCATCGAAATGCCGCCGCCGTGGCCAGGATTTGATCCCTCGACCTTGTGCTTAGCCGCGCCACACCATAGTCACTAAGCCACCGCGGCGAGTCTGGCATTCCACAGGGACAATTTAGATCGCTTGTCACGCAATGCATGTCACATATAAAGTGTTAGAAACGTGTACTACGAGTGATGTTTATTCTTTACAACTTGGTAGGGTTTCTACATTGCCTATCGCCTTTTCTTTCTGCCACAACTTTGTTTAACTAACTTTCTTTTCATTTCTTGGTTATCTCTTTCGTGCCCCAATTGGCCCACTGCATGAAAAGAGCATCCCCATAAGATATAATTTTGGGTAGCCAAAATTAAATTATTTACTTTATGAGGTTTTACGTGCCAAAACCACGATCGGATTCTGAGGCACGCCGTAGTGGGGGACCCTGGAAATTTGGACCACCTGGGGTTCTTGCACGGGCACCTAATCTAAGTACACGGGTGTTTTCGCATTTCGCCCCCTTCGAAATGCGGCCGCCGTGGCCGGGATTCGATCCCGCGACCTCGTGCTCAGCAGCCCAATACCATAGCCACTGAGCAACTACGGTGGGTCTTTGGGTGGCCAGTTGGTTCTGGCCGCAATTTTGGCAAACTGGTCCACCTGTCCGCACGTAATCTACGCCAATTTGGGTGGGCATGCGCAGTATGTATCTGACGTAAAATCATGGCCTGTTTCCGGGATAGCTCCTTATTAGATAGAATAAATTGCCTCATCTGCATTGAATGTCATCGGGTCAGTGAAAAACTAGCGGATAGTGGTGAAGAAACACCTGAGTACATGAATGGGTTTATACGCACTCGCAAGCAATTACTTGTAGGTATGCCTGGTACGTTTCTTAACATACGAGTATGCAACTACTACACAGGCCACTTGCGGTTTCCAGTTATATGTTCATTGGAAACATTGTCATATTGACAGCAAAAAAAGATAAAAAAAGAAAAGAAAGAAAAAAAGAACAGCTTCGCCCGTAACGCGAAGCCGTGACATCGATAGCTGGCGCAATATAATGCGCAGCAGCTTTTACTGCTTGATATGTCGTTTGTTAGAGTAGACATTCTGAGGTGCGAGCTAGCAATGTCCTTTAGAGAAGTAAATGAAGTGCGAGTATGGAGTTGTTTGTGGACGTGGTGAAGTGGAAAGACCGCTTTTTATTTCCACTTTTTGACTACCCGGAATTAGCCACTGGCCTCTACTGAAACAACACTTTAGCTTCTTACAGTTGAGTTCATTTGGCTTTTGCTCAAACTCACAATTGGTCTACCCCATTGTTGTTTATTTGTTTATTTGAACATACTATCAGCCCTATGCAGGGCCAAGATAGGAGTGAGTACAATAACGCATTACATGCTATACAACAATAAACACTAAATACACAGCAGTGCATATGAACAGGTATACACAAACAATATTAGGAACATTTCATGACACTTAGTGCATCAACTTGTGGTACTTAGTACAGTACTATAAGGCAACACAAGATGAAATCACGCACCACTAAGAAGAGTATTGCTGAAGGCGAGTCTGAAACTGCTCACAGTCCGTCGCGCTTACCACTCTCTCAGGCAGTTTATTAAGCTAAGCTTAGCTAAGGTTGAGTCTCAACCTTAGCAACTGTTGTTTTAGGTCGGTCACATCAGTCTCCAACCCTTTATTTTCAGCCAGAATTTGTTCTAGTAACTCCCGTTCAGGACCCGGATTCGTTTCAACGTCTCCACAACATAACAATTGCATCATAACATGTAAACATTCACTGGAAATTGTACAAAGGGCTTGGGGGCTCGGTAGCACTAGCAAACCAGGACAGTCGTCTTTTAAACAAACATAACAGCGTTTGTCACCAACCTGTGTGAAGAACAAAAGTGAGTTCGTCGGTCCTTTCACCGCGGTGCCGCCAAGCCCACTAGGTCTAGTTAGGTTTCACTAGGCCTAGTTTGGTCTCACGCTATGCTTGAAGAAAACAAGAGGACGTCAGCACCATCCAGTAAACATAAAAAGAAGCCGAGCTCTTTAATGAGAGGACTATTGCGAACGAATCGGACAACCTTAATAAATGTCATTACACGTAGATCATAAAAACCTAATTAAGGACTCCTTCAACAACTGGGGACGTAACGTGCTACAGCACGAAAAAGGCGTGGACAACAGCTCTATCCAGTAGACAGGTGTTGAGCGGGCGTTAGTCAATCATGTCAGCTGCTGTGCGATCGCGCCCTCCATTGATAAGTATTCTCCACGGCTCTTTATCATTGGCAGGCACAAATCTGGACTGCCAATCTGTTTTTCTAAGTTCAAATCCTCGTAGCACAATTATTTTTTTTATTTTATTTTTTTCATTTTCTCGCAACAGATTTTCGGGCTCCAGCGAAGGCAATGACGGACACTGGCGGACGTCAAAATTACCGGGAGAGTGAGTCCATAACAGCTATCGCTGTAAAATGAAACTACGTCACTCTGTGCGATCGTCATGTCTGAGTGCAAGTTTATGTAAATCTTCGCAGACGTTACTGCCTGTTAACAATGCGCTATTCGGAAGTCCCTGCCAGAGCTAAGCATATCAATACCTTTACGCTTCCAATATTCTGTTTATAAGGCAAAGTGGCATTATTGCGTCATATAGCACCAAAGACATACCACCCGAATTAGGAGGCGGCTACTGCTGAAATTTAGCACCAGTTTCTATGTTAGCATCTTGCTACAGCATCTTATGTCGGTACACTTCGCTGCGCAGAGCACGGCCGAGCACGGCAACCTCGTGCCCTTTGACCTCTTGCGTGCGCGTGCGTGCGTGCGTGTGCGTTTATGCGTGCGAGTGCGCTTATGCGTGCGAACTTGCCTGTACTAATTAGGAAAAGAGAACATCTTTTACATCTCTTAAAAGAAAACACGGCGTTACATACCTGTTATATTTTTTTTTCATTTCTTTCGAAGATGACACGACATAACCGAGGTGGACAAAGGCAACTTACCGGTGACGTGTTTACTAATACACTCGTAGGTAGCGGACCTCCCTCCCGAAGGGATGCCACCTCCCGGCGCACGTGTCAGTGGCACCCACTCGCGGCTCATTGTCCACGACCCGATTGTAAAGGATTCGCAGATTGCAGAGATTCGCAGAGATGGCTTCTTTTGTAAACGTCAGCGCTGCACGCTGCGTCGAACTCTGCCGATGGTACTGCAGAGAACTAACGAGCCTAAGCCAGTAGTGAAAGCGGCGCTCCGAGAGCGGCCAGCAGCCATCGACGCGGCAGCGGGCGACGCTCGGCGCACCAGCTGTTGCGAGTTGATGAAAAAGGGAGACGCGCCGTTGCGACGGCGATGTGCAATATTGGCACCGAAGGCGCCGGGCCCGCTTTCAAGGGGCGTCGGCGAATTCACGCGCCGGGCTCACTCCAGAGCTGGCGCCGTCACCCGCGGACGGCCTCCTCCCAGCCGTCCGGTTTCGAGAGGAGCCGCGGTTTTAGCGGCGACAGTTTTTAATTACGCCCCGCGACGAGTAAGCGCACCGTGTTGTTTCGAGCTGCCGGTGTTCAACAACCGCGGTTGGGCAGTGTAGAGAAACGTGCGTCGTAGTGACGCCGCCCCGCCAGTCAGACACTTGTGTGGTTTTTTTTTTTCTTTTTTTGGCATTGAAAAATAGTGTGAGACATGAGGCTCCGAGTGAGACATAATTTTGGCCATGTTTTCCTATTGTTCTTTTTCACCGATGCCTATTTTTATTCGCGTTATTTAGGGCGGAGGATGCTAAAAATGCCGAATAAGATCTTGGATAACATTTAGGGCTGAAGGCAATACCAGGCCCTTAAAAAGTTTCAAGGTATTCCAGTTAGAGTACTTCGTTCCAGGAAGCAAGTGATCGTGGGTCCCCTTTTCTTCAGTTAAAGAGAGAGACAGAGAGTCTGTTTACTCACGAGCTTCAATTAATAATATATTGTTCTTAAAGATAGGTGGGTTTTCACATGCGTTCACACCGGAATGCTGCAACCGCCAGAAGGCGTTAAACAAGCGACCTCCTCATCGCCATCAGAATGCCATAGCTACTGATCCGCACAGCGCGGTGCGTGCGCCTCATTCACTACGCTGGTGTTCCTGGCTTATGTTTTACCTGATACTGATTATGTGCGATTGTTTGTAGTCTGAACGTAACGTGCTTCAGCAATATATCTCGCACTAATGATCCTACTAAAGGCAACGCTAAATTGACTTCCGACCCGTACTGCCGAGCAGGCTTCACGCTTCTCTCATGTAGGTGAAACAGAGAATCCACCTATTGGCAACAAAACTGCATGCAAGGTACGTTGGGGGTAGCAAACGGGCACTGAAAGCACGGGTCCGGCCATGTGACGTCATACCATACACACTGAGCGGGCAAAATTAAAGCTAATCTAAACCAACCTTAGGCGGCCTAAGACTTCATATTGCATTCATAGCAAGTTCGACTAAAATTCTGACCGCTCTCGGAGATACGAAGCGCAATTTGAGAGAGGAGGAGGGGAAGAGGAAGGGAGGTGGCAGATGGAGAACTTTAGTGATAGAAAGGTGAAGAGCTAGGGCGGCCTGAGTGATGTGCCTCTGGCGGCAGGAATGGCAACCTGGAAAAGAGCAAATTCCCCAGGTTCCCCAGCGTAGGGTAGCCAACCATATACGAGTTTTTATATATAGAGTTTTTATGTGTGTGTGTGTGTGTGTGTGGGGGGGGGGGGGGGGGGAACCAAGCACGTTGCACAATATTCAATTTCCTTGCTGTAGCCAGACCATCCTCTGGCTAAAGCAAGGACATTGCATATCCAACAGCAAATAAAATGCCTAATAATTATAATGATATAATGACACCAAGATTGATGACGATGTTTATTTCTTCATAGTTTTACTCAATGCAATTTAAATAATTTAAGAGTGAACGAATAATTACAAGACAGTGATAGAGTGTTTTTGTTAATAAGGAAAATTCGACCTCAAGGCACCTCCTGAATTGTAATGACAATGTGAACAAAGCACTGAAGAGAGAGAGAAAAAAAAATTATTTACAGAAAGGCAGAGATGTCGGCCTGAGCTGTAAGTTGCTCTGGCCTGCTACTCTACACTGGGGAAAAGGGACGGGGAGGAAAAGGGTTAATGAATGAATGATGATGATGATGATGATGATGATGATGATGATGATGATGATGATGATGATGATGATGATGATGATGAGAGGTGGAGGTGGGAATATATAAGTTTACAACGTTGTGGCATCTCTAAAGCCGTGGGTCCAGCCCAGTGGCTTATATTAAGACTAAAGCGGCACTGGTTATCAGGGCTGCGCTGTTTTCATTGGGCCAAGGACCTAAAAGAAACGCGTCTGATAGGGGCCTCTTATCGACTTTTGCAATTGAAGAGACCAGTTTCTGGCGTTCTTGGGGGTACACGGGACAAAAGCAAAATATATGATCAAGTATTTCTGGTACCTTGCAGTATTCACAATTGGGGCTAATGTCACTGCAACCAATCATATGGTTAAAACACCCGTGTACTTAGATTTAGGTGCACGTTAAAGAACCCCAGGTGGTCCAAATATCCGGAGTCCCCCACTACGGCGTGCCTCATAATCAGAACTGGTTTTGGCACGTAAAACCCCATAATTTAAATTTTAATAACGATTCGTGAATGTGACAAAAAGGCGAATCCTGTGCACCATGCTTGTGTGGCTTCTTTTGAGCTTGTGAGGAATGCGGTATTTCATTTACAAAGCACTGAAGGTACGCGTTGAACTGGTGGGACTGGACGCGAGAGGGGGGGGGGGGGGGGGGGGTTAACTCGGCCTCAGGTGGGAGTGTTGCAACACCCGAACCGCCCCCCCCCCCCCCCTCCCCGGTCGGAGCGCCACTGGATGAAGATAGAGGAAGGATAACGGCAGTGATTGCGTTCACGGGAGTGGACGGCGCCACGCAGTAAAAGGCGTTCACGCTATCTCTATATATATACCCAGACCAGTCAACCTCAAGAAGCACAAAAGTGCTTTCTGCAATGTCTTCATGGCCTTGTGGGCCGACGAGCGATAGCGACGGTGTTCGAGTAACGCTTGCACGGACAGCGGCCGATCATAGAACCATCACAATGCTTCGTAGAGTGCCTGTCTTTGTAAATTAAGTGCTCGATGTTCTTATTGTAGCCGCAGACATCACACCGGAGCACTGTCAGCAATTTCAAGCATTGTACGTGCAAGCCGAGAGTACGACGAAGGTAAAATGAGAATATGTAGACAGCAATGACACCGAAAGTTTTAAAGCAGGGTAAACTGCTTGGTGAAAGGAAGGGGGAAACAGAGAGGGTACAAGCAAAATTAAGCCGCACTAAAGGAGTTATCTCTGCTCCACCATTAGCTGCAGTGGCCAAATGATGGCCCCACCACCCCTGCACACTTCCCCCACCAGCACCACTACAAATGGTTCTGTAGAATCACATCACGATACTGTAAGGTGTTGTCGATAACCTCGATGCAGTGTGTCTTTTCTTTTACTTCGAACACTTTCTTTAAAGGGGCTCGGAATCACTTTTTAAAGCGAAGCTTTGTACCTCTACCAGCCAAGGGTTCTGTCGTGTCCGTCGTTGTAATCAAAAAACGATCCCGACGAACCGCTAACAATTGCAGGTACCTTACTTGAATTCAGGCATTCAGCGTACAACTTAGCACTCGTTTTCGCAAGAAAAACCACAAGAACAAGCTCCAAAGTGATGAGCCAACATGATGGATGATAAGGGCTGCGGGCAATCAACGGAAACAGGCTTGACGCGGTCCGTAAGATTAGATTGCAGCTGTTGCAAAGCTTATGCAGCTGCTTGAAAGAGGGTTGACGTCATTCGAAACCCTTCCAGCCTAGTAACTGCTTCGGTTCATTTTCTAGACTACCCCACTATGGGGTAGTCTAGTAGTGTATATCACACCGATCATAAAGCAGTAGTGAACATTGTTGTGAAGTAAATAATAATAAAGGCCGTGGTTAAAGTTACGTTGTAGTGTGTGAAATATCAAGTGCGCCGCAGTCACCGTGAGGGTGGCGTAAAAAGCTTCGCTTTCCAACCACCTTCACAGGGTGGATTGGCGGGCAATTTTTTTCAACTGATCATAGAATGGCCTCACTATTAAAGAACGTCGTCCCACGAATCTCATGCCGCAAAAACGTTTCGAATCCTCCAACTATAAGCGGAGTTATCGCACCCAGCTTTCTCTCGCTTTTCGTCTCCACTAGCACGGTGGCAGTTACACAGCGAAGAAGCCAAGAGCGCAAAGCCCCAGCCAAACGTTCAGTGTCGCGGCGACGAAAGGGATCGTCGAGGCAACCCGTGGCGGCCTCGATAGATTATGCTATAGTATACGCAGCCCTCCGCTGTCATCTATGAGGCCACGCGCAGCCTCCGCAGCTACGCGCAGTGCACAGATAAAATTATTTTCATCTTTTTTAGATCGCAGACGTGTATATTTTTTCATTTATTTACCTCAATATTAGCAATAATGTATTGATGAGAATGGTCTCCCGATCCCGACATCAGCCGATAGCGTTGGTCGGCCAACTCCTTTCGGTGACGACACTGCCTGCGGATGCGAAAGCGAGCGACTGTTCACAGCTTTTGACACGAGATTGTAAATTCCCTGCTGCATGCAGTGGAACAATATTTGGCTCACATATTCACAGGAGGCTCGGTAAAAGATCGGCAACGGGTTTTTACTATGTTCAAGAAGTGTTTCAGGGCTCTCTTAAAGAAAGCCCACAAAACTTTCTGGAATCGCGTTTTTACGGATTAATTATATCTGCCCAGGCGGACATCATTTGCAAGAAAAATCATAGCAATCCATTCACTAAATAAGCTATTTACGTTAATTACCTTCTTAGTTGCAAACTTAACGGCATTTCTTTATATTCGAAAGTTGATGGGAATTATCATAAAGGTATTGTTTCGTGTTTCTACATTTCTATATGGCCATGTAGACCAAAATAAATTGCTTCGAATTATACGGTCTATTTACCCGATTACTCACATGGCACGGCGACACCCGGCTCTCTGTTCAACCCCTGTGTGACGTAAGAGCTGACGTAAAATGAAGCTGCCATTGAATTTCCCCCGTCCAAAGGGATGATTACGATTGGCGCTATGCGCAGCTCCAGATTGGATGCATAGTCACTTCATCAGCAGGGGCGAGACGTGTAGACCGCTCGATCGTGCCGTATAGTCAAGCTTCATATTACACCGCCCTATTACGTCACAGTAGGGTTGCCCCGCGAGCCTCGCTTCGCAGTGCTGAGCGTATAAGCAGGTAAGTCGAACGAATTCGCATCAACACCGAAATCAAGTTTGCGCTGAAGACGCCAGAACAACAGCTGCCTCGTTTCCTCAGGTATAAATGTGAGATGGTCCATGGTCATGCGCCGTTAAACAGAGATTCGTTTTAGCATCCCTGTGGGATTTCCTTGTTGATAGCAGGCGAATTAGTCTGACTTCATTTGAATTGCTATGAGCTCTGCGTATACGAGTATTCCGTATTTGATGTGGGCACTGCCTGAACAATGACATCCGCGTGATAGGCGTATAATAAATAGTGTTCTTATTGCACAGTGGACATGGACTTCTCTTATTTGACGAAGGTGCATATAAAACTTTGTACTGATTTCTTTGTATATCTTCTTTATCTTTTCTTTATCTTCTTTGGAAGCGTTTTTATTTTTTACGTAGACTTAACGTGTCTGTGTGTGGTATGTGTGTGCGTATTTAGGG
This sequence comes from Dermacentor silvarum, assembly GCF_013339745.2. Classification (NCBI taxonomy): domain Eukaryota; kingdom Metazoa; phylum Arthropoda; class Arachnida; order Ixodida; family Ixodidae; genus Dermacentor; species Dermacentor silvarum. Next base: position 81,596,003 of record NC_051157.2, read on the forward strand.
GAAATGTGTAGTTTCAATTTCACAACAGTATATTGGGCTATTCTGCTCTAACGTAACCTCCGTACGTGCTCTCCTACAGACAGGTCAGCAAGCACAATAAATTTCAACTCGACTACTCTGGACCCTCAATTATCCACTTGCAAAATAGGATGGCGTGCGCTTGATAATTCGCTGACGTAAGGTGCATAATACTAATTTCTGGCTTTTTGTAATAGTCGTCTCTTTTTTACGCACGCGTGCAAGTTGCTAGCTTTGTCAGTGTTCCTTATTCGACCGTAAATAGCAAACGCTTTGCGCAGCGACTATACAGTCAACGTGATCACAATGTGGTTGCGGAAATTCCCCTACCATATTGCCTCCCTTACGAAAGTTCTGTTTCGACATCATTATTGCAGAAAAAGGCAATGTACGCAGGACCTCCTATCAAACATAAGGAAGCTCTTAGGCTAATAAACATTGATCGACGTTCGTAGCATGCATATTTTGTTTCTGTTGACTTTTTTATTTTTTTATTTTTGCAAACCAAAAGCAGACCCGTGTTAGCATTCAGTAAATTGCGCACTTATTACAGGGCCTGGTGCATCTCAGTCAGTTGGAAACACTGAATATTTATTTTCATGTGGTAAACAGCAGCACTTTGACCTCCCCAATAACTGCGCGTCTGCTGAGAACGAGGTGGAACGAGGTGGTGGCAGTCCTTATTAAGGACCACATAGACGCTGTTCGATTGGAAGACATTCCCGGCCTCGAATGTTTATGCATAAAAGTCTCGTGCTGGGGCCATAACTTTTTATTGTGTGCCATTTACAGACCTCCAGATGCCGATCTTGAGTATCTGGTTAGCTGGAAAAGCACATTTCTCAATTCCATAAAAACAAACTGCTACTTATAAGGGACCTTAACTACCAGGCGTTAATTGGGAGCGCTTTGAATCACTTCACCACAACAGCAATCATTTAAACAGTATACTTAAGATAATGTTGACTCATGACCTAATCCAAATAGTTCAGGAGCCAACACGTGTGCAAGGGACTTCCAGATCTATACTAGATTTGGTATTTTTACCTAGATTGTTACCTAGATATACTATTCAAGTTGTGGAACGGATTTCTGATCACCTGCTTGTCAGTGTTTGCTTATCCGTTGTCACTTTTATCAATTCAAATAACCCTGTGAAGCGTTCTTTCAAAGACTACTCACGTGCAGACGATGCTTCCATCATAGAACATTTAGAAACATGCCTTACTGATTTTACTGACAATGATTTGAACACACTTTGGCGTCGTTTCAAAGATATGTGTCTTTACTGTATAGATAAGTGTGTGCCGAGCAAACGTAAACTAGTTCGTAAGCAGACTCCGTGGATGACACGTGAAATAATCCACTTGAAGCGAAGGATAAAAAGGTTAAAGAAACGGCACATGCACATCGGTCATCTGAAGGAACTAAAAGAAAACCTTGCACGTGCGGTACACTCTTCGAAGGAACATTACTTTAATACAGTGTTGCCGAAATTCATTGTAGATGACCCCATGAAATTTTGGAATTATGTAAGCGAAAGAAAGAAAACAGTGTCACAAATTACTGTTAATGGTTCTGTAGTTACCGATCATGGTGATATTGCATGCCATTTCAATGACTACTTTCACAGCGTGTTTGCTAACTCAGGTAGTTGTCCATCTAGTGATACGGTACTTCATCCCGCTGATGTGCACTTTATTTCATACCCTGGCGTAGTTTCCATGTTACTAAATCTAAAAACAAAATCATCAGGTGGTCCTGACAACCTTCCTAACGTGCTTCTGAAACGATATGCCGAGTTCATTGCAAAGTTTCTTGTTATTATCTATCGTACTTCATTACTTCATGGAAGGTTACCGGATGACTGGAAGATAGCCAGAGTTGTGCCCATACACAAGAAAGGTGATCGGGCTTTATTGCAAAATTACCGTCCAATATCGCTTACATCATCATGCTGTAAGCTAATTGAACACATTATTGCCAATCAGATAAATGAATTTTTAGCCGAACACTCCGTCCTCTCTAATTACCAACATGGGTTTAGAAAAGGCTACTCAACAACTACACAATTAGTTAAAGTAATACATTCACTTTCTTCGTGCCTTGATAAGAACGGTCAGATCGATGCAATATTTCTAGATTTCAGCAAAGCTTTTGATAGAGTTCCACATGACAAACTAGTACTAAAGCTCAGACGCATTAAACTACTGGAAATTTTAGTTATATGGATAACGCACTATTTAACCAATCGCTATCAATTCGTAGCCATTAATGAGCGGCAATCAGGCTATCTTCCGGTTGGCTCCGGGGTCCCCCAAGGGAGTGTGCTGGGACCATTACTGTTTTTACTGTATATAAATGATATAACCTCTGTAATTGATCCTAACGTGCAAATCAGATTGTTTGTGGATGATTGTGTGCTTTTCAAGAAATAACCTCATCTACCGATCAGAACCATCTTAATACCGCTCTTGCTAACATTTTTGAATGGTGTGAAACATGGGATATGAAACTTAACACTGATAAAACCGTCTTTCTTCGCTTCTCTCGGCAAAAAGCTCCGCTCTTTTTTGCGTACCCGCTAGGCATGGCACCGTTTCGGGAAGAGACTAAATATAAGTACTTAGGTGTTACACTTACTAATACTTTAACTTGGAATTTACATATAGATAACATTTGCTCTTCTGCGTTCCGTAAATTATATTTTTTAAGACATAAGCTTAAAAACTCACCCCCGAGTGTAAAATTACTTGCGTACAATTCAATAATTAGACCTAAACTTGAATATGCATGCGTTGTTTGGGACCCGTTTACTAAACACAATATTGCCCGCCTCGAAAAGGTACAGAGGAAGGCTGTACAGTTTATTTACTCGAAATTTTCCCCGTATGACTCACCCTCTGAACTAATGCAGGCTAATGGAATTCAATGTCTCGAACAAAGAAGGAAAGCGTTACGTTTACAATTTCTTTTCTTGCTGTGGAATCGGCAACTAGCAATCAATCCATCACCCTATCTATCATCTTCAACATCAAGGCATACTCGCCACCATCATCCTACTTCGCCGAAACCCTATTTTGCACGAACATATTTATTCAAGTTTTCATTTTTTCCTCGCACTGTAACTGATTGGAATGATTCTTTATTGCCTTTCGCCTCAATTTGATGTTTTTGAAACGTTATTAACTCTGTTGTATTTGCCTTGTTTACCTTTTTACTCACCCTGCTTGGACCTGTACAAGGTTTGCAGTATTGAATAAATAAATAAATAAATAAATAAATAAATAAATAAATAAATAAATAAATAAATAAATAAATAAATAAATAAATAAATAAATATTATGAATTCGGTAGTAGTGGGTGTGGTTGGACGGTAGCGGAATTTAAAACCACTTATGTACTCGGAGTTGCGTAAATGAGGCAATGAAATCCCAGGTGGTGAAAATTATACCAAAGCAATCCCCTATACGGTGTCTCTCAAAGCCCCAGCGTTGATGCGGGACGTCATCGGAATCATTCAATCAGTCAATCAATCAATCGTTCGATTGATCAACATACCAACCAATTACCAACCAACCAATTAATCAATCAATACACGTGACACGGACACGTTTCCCGAGGCTTGCACTACCTAACGTGAGAGCGCTTTTGAGGCATTGAAAAGAATTACCTTTGACAGATTTGAAAATAATTCATGGTTGGTAGAGTCGGAGCTAGGCACTACATTAAATGGAACTGCAGGAGGCGTGTTCTTATGAGTTCTACAAATCAAAATAGCAATAAAGGGTTACGGTGTCTTGCCGAGTACGTGTTATCATCGTCGTTATATCATCCCCTCGGCATTAATCTATTTGCCATTATGTTCCTTGAAATGCAAAAAACTGGCTCGCTTTCGTACTTCAACCAACATTTATTTATTTATTTATTACAAATACCTACAGCGCCCGAGTTGGGCATTATCGTAGGGGGGTTAATTACAAACATAAAGGTCACATATTGAACTTCAAGAAAAACAGCATCATATCATTTATGGTATTACACATAAAATAGTAATTACAGAGAAAGACAACATATGGAAAAGAAAAATTCGATTATAAAATTTGCTACACAATGCATGAAACGGTACACTAGAAAATATTGTCTACAACAGATTCATGTAAAGTTCTCTATGGCAGATGAAAAATTGGGTGCAGACACTATCTCATCCGGGAGCAAATTCCATTCCGCAATTGTTCGCGGAAAGAATGAAAATTTAAATACATTAATACAACATTGGTAGGCCCTTATTTTCTTGGAATTGTCGCGTCTCTTAGACTGATAATGAGGTGGTTTTAAATATATGTTCTTATCGATTCCTGTGTTACCGCTGTTAATGTTGTGTAAAAGCTTTAACCTGATCATTTTTCTGCGCGTGGACAGTAACTTCCACCCCAGATTTTCCCTGATTTGCGAACCTCTAGTTTTGTAGTCGTAGATGCCCGTGACGAATCTTGCAGCCCTTTTCTGAACACGCTCTAACTTATCTTCGAGAACTTTTGTGGAGGGGTCCCATGCTGCGCAAGCGTATTCTAACATCGGCCTAATATTTGTAAGATATAAAGTTTCCTTCAAAGGTTTGGGCGCATACTTGAAGTTCCTCTGGAAAAGGTGCAAAAGGCGGCACGCTTTAGCGCTTGTTATGTCAATGTGGGATGTCCAGTCCAATACCGCCGTTAAAGTGACGCCTAGGTATTTGACTTCATCAACGCATTGCACTAAAACATTATTTAGAGAGTATGAACTAGGCACTTTTTTCCTTTTGTTCGTAAATTGAACATGATAACACTTTGCTACGTTCAAATCCATCTTCCATTTAGCACACCAGGAACATATTTTTTGGAACATTTATTTTATATTTTTTGGCAGCGTGCATCAGGAACATTCCCGATGGACGCTGCCATTCTTTATTTAATGCTCTAGTGGTGTTCCGCGGTACTATTTGTAACGCAATATTTATATTCTGCTAAAAGTAGACAGACGTCCACTCACTTTCATGTCTATCAAGCACGCCTCTTCCAATTCTTTAAAAAACTTTCGGAACACGCTCGTACATTCAACAAAATATTAGCATTCTGTTCTGATATCCTGTGCGTAATAGTTTTGTTGACTAGTCTCAGGGTGATTTCTAATTTTGAAATCTTTTGCGCGGTAAGTTCCATTAAAAAGGATGTGTTGTTACATCTGTACCACTGGTTCTGGTTTCTGGTTGCGTAGGCCGATCCCGGAGATAGTCTACAATAGCGGAAAAAAAATTACATCATTTTCAGGTTTCCGTTTTTCTTTCGCACCTTTAATATTTCATTCATAGAATATTTAACATAAAAAGCATGCGCTGTGGATGTTTTGTTTCATGACATTTGTTTGTAGATTTTCCTTCTCAAAATTTCGAGGAATAGCTTTGTCAAGGATGTTCTACTTCTTTCTGGGGTTTTACGTGCCAAAACCAGTTCTGATTGTGAGGCACGCCGTAGTGGTGGGCTCCAGAATAATTTTGACCATCCGGGGGGTTCTTTAATGTGAACTACAACGCAAGCACACGGGCGTTTTTGCATTTCGCCTCTACCGAAATGTGGCCTCCGCGGCCGGGATTCGATCCCGCGAGCTCGTGCTCAGCAGCGCAATGCCTTAGCTAGCTAAGCCACCGCGGCGGGTCTTTTTCAGAAATGTAAGACAAGGTATGAGCCAAATTAGTGACAGAATGGTGTGGCAATATAACCCGCATATGCCGCACGTCATATAAGAAGGCGTGGCATATACATATACCTAAATATAATCGGAGGACCTGCGTGGTTGGGGATGATTTTCTCGGCCGCGGATGCCGACGCCGACACAGACGCCGACGCCGCATTTTCTGCGACACCGGTCCCTTAACGGTATCGCATTAACAGATATCACTGTTCTGTAAGCAGCAGATACTCTAAGTTCTAAAACGGAAAATTTTTATGCTTGAGGTTAAGCTTGCGTAACATTTTTACAATGCTTACGAGGGTTTTGTCAAAGTCCTACTCATAAGTTAGGGGTGTGTGTATTTGAGAGTTGTGCATATTCACTAGCTTTGACCTCTTTAGATGTCCTAATCAATGAACTTCACAGGACTCTACAACAATGCCCCTGGACTGTTATATGGTTATTTATTACTTAGTCACACAGTTTAAAACATGGTACTTGAGGTTTTTAGAGCGCAGCTCTGAGGAGCCCGTTCCTGCGGCGGGCGTCGGCGTTGTCTCTCGTAACCAAGCGCGAAGAGAGCGCGAGAAGGAAATCGCAGGAGGAGGGTGCAGCAGAACCTTGAGGCGGTTAGTGGAGGAGGAGGGTACGGCGAAAGCTTGAGAAGTAAAGTGCAATACCACGCAAGACAGACTTTTCGGCGAGGATTGCTACGAGACGGCGCCAGAGTAGCGCGCTTCGTGTCGCGCCACACTTCGCTCCGTTTTGTAACGTGCCCCACGAGACAGATGCTCCACGCAAGCCAACATATCGCGAAATGAAACTACGGATAGAACTCTGCCAAATTTCGCATTAGGAAGTATCGTAATCGTCGGTGAATATGTTTTTTTTTTAATGTTGCAAGTTTCACCAATTGTTGTAAAACAATAATGGCCTAAATAAACATCTGCTTTCCACAGCCACTAGAATACAATTCCTACTTTTAAATGAAAAAACAAATGAACAGCCTCAAAATTGGTGCAGCAGTTGCCGAAAGAAATGATCCCTCCGTTGCCATGTTGACAGGAGCGCCCAAGCTAGAGCTCCCTCTTTAGCCTTTGACGTAGATAACAGCGAACGAAATAAAGAAACAAGCCCGGGGGGCTTTAACTGTATAGCGCTCTTCGCACACGTGCAAGTCAGCAATGCTTATACGGCCAACATTTTTCGACACGTGTCGGTCACACTTTCATTTGTGAATATTTCATCTCATTCGGGGGAAGAGGGAAAGTCAAATTCACTGTGGCCTTTCTTCCTGCGCGTATTATTTCTTTTCTCGTTTGTTTCCACACTATTATTTTCGACAAAAGATTAGCTCTGGGCGACCGGTCGTCTCAGATGGAATAATTTTTTAACGCCCACGGCGGCACGCGCCTATAGCCGATTCAGGTTCAGTGGAGCCAATTTGTCTTAGCTGCTTGCTTGGACGTCTTCTTTCAAAATAGAAATGATGCAAAATAGAAGAAGAAACGAAGAAGAAAAAAGGATAGTACAACAACACGCAAGTAGAGCGGCGCGTGTTTTAAAAGTCATTTTGTAACTCACTAAGCCTCCCCGTTCGCTCTAGCTCCGGCCGGTATAGACGGACAATAGAAGAGCTAGCACGCGTCCGCTTCGCTGGCAATTAGATCTTACTCTTTCTATTTACGATCGGCCCCAGGCGCAGTCGGGCTCTGTTGGACTTCACGGGAGCCACTTCGTAACGTGGCTGCCCAAAGGCGCTTCGGAGTTCGTTATTCACTTTGCGCGGACAAAGCGGCACCCCTGCGAGGAATCTCAAATGTCGCCTTCCAATATCGACAGTGTCAAAGAAAAGCCCTCGCCCGAGCCCCACCTGCCATTCCTTGTCTCGACCCGACCTTTTATTATTTATTTATTTCGTTTTATTTTATTTTATTTCATTTTTTCGTCGGCTCTTCTTAGCCCCACGGGCCAGCAGCACGCCCCGCTCCTCGCGAATGCAAATTCTTTTATTTCTCACAGTTCGGCTCGTCTTCGTCGAGTTATTAGCTTAATTCCGTGCCTTTGGGCCGTCTTTCTTCTCGCAACAATAAGAACGGCGCGCAATTAGGTCCTTGCGCCTTCAATATACCTTAGTCCTTTTGATGCTTAACGAACTGTTCCTCCCTTTTTCTTGTTTTGAAATTCGGCTGTGCGCGCTATCCCGAAAGGAAAACATGAGAGGCACTGTCCGCGTGAATAATGGATAAGCAAAGAACGGGTCAACCGGAGGACCTGGACGACTTAAGTGCGTCGCCGAATGCTCGTGAAGACATGGAACGAGAAGATAAAAGGAAGGCTTCGTTCCACGCCGCAGTTGACTCTGCAGGCGTCCCGCCTTCTGTTGAATTCATGAGATTAGGGTAGTTGTCTCGCCCGGCGATGCGAGTGTGTTGAGTTCAACAACAGTAACAGCAAAAACAGCCACGCCGGTTCAAAACATTGATGTTCTCGTGTCTCGCACTGCCCGAGGCCGTGAAAGAACTTTCAAGACTTTCTTGAGTATCGTCCAGAGTCAAGACAATGGTCGTTGACAGCCGTCAAACAAAACTACCTACACGAGGCGTACGGAGCTGCTGTCGGAGTGACTGGCGCTTACATGGTCCATGTTTAATGACTCGCGATTGAAGGAAGATAAAGCTAGCGATGAAACAGAAGTGTTTGCTCGTTTCAAAGGAAGGATCTTTTGAACGCGAGACCGAGTAAGACACGTGGCGGACCTGTCCGCCTTTGTCTTCGCTTCAGCGCTGCTCTTCTCGAAATCTCCTACTACTAAATCTTGGTTATCTTTGGTAACTGTCCCCGACATCAAATAGTCTTGAGCCGTTTAATACAGGTGACTTAGCGGTGTTGTTGCCGTCGTCTAACATGTTTTATTGTTCGTCTTTGCCACCTTGATATTTGTCAAGTTTTGCCGGTGACAGTTCTATACCATAGGAGTGCCCCACTAGTGTGGTGAAATACGAAAATAAAAAAAAATTGCCACACGACTATTCAGGCTGCGCTTATTCGTATTCGACGAGCTTTGTTCCAGGTTTAGGAAAACTTTTATGTAGCACGTATTGAGCAACAAAAAGCTGGGTCGAAAATGTTTCCAGGTGGTCGACAATTTTCTCATTCGCACTTCTGCTCTGGATATAATATTCGAGGAATTCATCAATTAATAGTCACAAATCATGTAATTAGGTGAAATACAAAGGTAAAGTAGTCTCACTTGCTTCAGGCGATGTCGACGCCGAACAACTCTACCTCGGTTCTGTCCAGCTACGTGGCATATGCAGATTTTTTTTTTTTCATTTCGGCACAAGCTACGTAGGACACATGGTGAGCTTTCGATTGATCGAACCAAAAGAATTTTGACTCGATTGCTGTTGTCAAGAATCCTATGGGAGACATAAATCATAAGCAGTGGTTTTCAACAGGGAACGCAATGTGGAATTAATTCTGTTTTGGCATCGAACAGCGCACTGGCCGCAGGTGGTCAAACCGAAACGGAGCGTAATAATACATATGTGATAATTTTTTATGTAATATATAACATCGTATAAAAGGCAAGAAACTAAACGGATCGTTTTTGACAGACATAACCTAAATGTGGATTCCAAGTTAGATCACAATCAAATTGTGCAAACACAAGTATTTTTCAGACTAGGACCGCGAGCCACGTTTTTGTCCGGCGTGAAGGCATCCGGCCATCCCTTACGCCTTCCTACGACGGCCCTTTCAAGGTGCTCGCCCGCACAGAAAAAACTGTCACCATCGAGCTCAACGGACGTGAAGAAGTTGTGGCTATAGACAGAGTCAAACCCGCCTACCTGGCGACCCCACCAGCATTATGCGCTTTCGACCAATTCACCACCGAGGAAACAAAGGATTAGCATCGGCCTGAACGGTTCCTTATTCTTTCGCTCGCCAACTCACGCATTGTTATAGTGGACCTAAGCTCGGTCCCTATAAGGTGTATTGAATAGCATGTGAATTGCGAACAATTAGATCTATTAAGGCACACACATTACGCAGATATGTTTACACCAAGGAGAATCGCCAAACACACAGACACACATTCTGCGAAGAATACTCTGTAGTTTCGTACATACACTACTGCCCCACTTATTCCTTCTCCTTTATGCCCGTTGTGGCTTTCATGATTCCTTTTCTTTCGCAGCGTGAAATGGGTGATTTGGCGACATCTTGTCTGGTCGGCTATAATATGCATATCAAAAGAAAGAGCACACCAACCAGCGAAAAGGTGTTTGCTAATAAGTATTAGATGCATACCAAGGCGAAATGTCTGATGCTTATTAACACCTTATTGGTCAGCGTCTTTTACAGCGGAGCTGTATATGTCTACCCTTTCATAGGATTTTCAATGTCCCCCCCTCAGAACTGGGACTTAGCCTGCGTAATGTGTTTTGGACACGCGCGCGCCTCGGGGAAGACAGCAAACAATTAATAAAATAATTAAAAAATGGTCCTAGGGCCTTCATATTTTGACGGAGGTACCACGCCCGGAAGGCTGATACTTACAGCGGTGCGGATGTGCGATTCCGCCAGACTTCATGGGCGAAACATTTGCCTTCAGTTGTCGTGCGTGTGAGTGAGTGAAATAACTTTATTGAGGTCCAGAGAAGACGCAGGGGAGACCCCGCGCCACCCAGCTAGTCCCACGTAGGGACCGCCAAGCCGAGCTTGACGGCCCGATCGCGGGCACTCTGGACGGTCCGGGTTTGGTCGTTGAGTTCGGGGCTGCCCAAAAGCGCAGCTCACCTATCCTACTGAAGGCGGAGCCGATGGCTTCACACTCCCACAACACATGGTTCAATGTTGCTGTAGTCCACAGCCAGGGCAGTCCGCACTAGGATACCTTTCACTGTATATAGCGTGAAGAACCGCAAGGTTAGGATACGCACGAACTTGTAAACGTCGAAGGGTCGCCGCCCGCGCCCTGCATAAGGCAGGGTGCGGGTGGGGGAATACCCGTCTTGACAGATAATAATGCTTTGTGATCTCATTATACGTCATCAATGGTTCCCCGTGGGGTAGGAGGACTGCGGAGGCGGCGCGGTCAGTGAGTCCTCGCGCGGACTCGTGCGCGCTCTCGTTAGGGTTAGAGGGAGAGCCCTCAGTCGACCCCAAGTGAGCGGGAAACCAAATGAGAGAATGCGGAGAGATACTTTTCAAGCTTTGGAGAATGCGAAGGGCCTGAGGGGAGACCATCCCGGTTTGGTAGGCCTTAATGGCCGCCTTAGAATCGCTATATATTGCTTCTCTGCGACCATTGAGCACAGCCAGCGCGATTGCAACCTGTTCGGCTACTAATGGCTTAGAAGTGCGTACTGTAGCTCAGCAAGTGATCCTGGAATTAGAGTCGACGATGGAGATGACGAACGCCTCTTGTTGGACATATGCCGCGGCATCCACGAAGCTTGCCTCAATGTGGTTGTTACGGACATGTTCGAGTAGAGCTCTACCCCTGGGCCGACGTCTACCGACGTTGTGTGCGGGGTGCATATTGCGGGGAATGGGCGCGATGTGTAGTTGAGATCTGATGTCGCTGGGAATCCGCACGGCGTCGGGGCACTGGTCGACAGGGTAGAGGTCCATCTCATCGAGTATCTTGCAGCCCGCCAGGGTGCCGGATAGCCTGAGCAACTGTGAGCGCTCTTGCGCCTTCATTATCTCTTCGAGCGTGTTGTGCACTCCGATATTTAACAGGTTTTCGGTGTGAGAGTATTACAGGTAAGCCGAGGGCGAGCTGAAAGACCTTTCTGACGAGGGAATTTAACTTGTTCCTCTCTGCAACATGCCAATTATGCATGGCTGCCGAGTATGAAAGGTGGCAGAGCACAAAAGCATGTATAATGCGGATGAGATTGTCTTCCTTGATTCCCCGGTGCCTGTTGGCGATCCCCCGGATGAGGCCGAGAGCTCTCTCCGTCTTGGCGATGATCCTTCTGAGTGCAGCACCATTGGCACCGTTAGACTCGATATACATCCCCAATATTCGGAGTGAGTCCACTCTAGGCATCGGGGACCCGTCACCAGTGAAAAGCCGTATTTCGCGTTTGGACGCCGGTTTCCAATCACGATGGTCACCACCTCTGGGTCTTTTCTTGTAGAGAAGTAGCTCAGACTTGGATGGAGAACATCTGAGCCCAGTGGGGCGGAGGAAGCGCTCGGTCGCATCGATGGCGCTCTGCAAGGCGTCCTCAACTTGGCCGTCACTCCTGCCAGCGCACCAGATGGTGATGTCATCTGCGTAGATGGTATGGTTGATTTCTTGAATCTTGGCGAGCTCCTTGGAAAGCCCGATCATTGCGATGTTGAATAATGTTGGCGAGATGACTGAGCCCTGAGGCGTGCCGCGTGAACCGAGGGTGATTTCTTGCGTGAGGTATCCTTCGATCTTGAGCTTGGCAGTTCTCTGGCTAAGGAATAATCGGACGAAGTCGTAGACTCTGTTTCCAAGCCCGAGGCCGGTAATAGTCTGGAGAATGAATTCGTGTGAGATATTGTCAAAAGCCTTCTCCAGGTCTATTCCAAGGATTGCTCTGGTATCTCCCTTGTTCCAGTCTATGATCTCATGCTTTATCAGCTTCATGGCGTCCTGTGTCGAGAGGCCGGCTCTGAAACCAATCATATTGTGGGTGTATATGTCATTGGTCTCGAGGTGCACCGTGATACGGCTGAGCAGGACATGCTCTGCCACTTTACCTACACAAGACGTCAAGGAAGTTGGTCTCAGATTGTCGATTCCTGGTGCTTTACCGGGTTTGGGGATGAGTACCGTGCAGGCCGTCTTCCACTGTGTGGGGACATGTCCATTGCGCCAGACTTCATTAATCCTTTCGGTGAGGAAGTCGATCGCCTCATCATCGAGATTTTTGAGCATCTTATTAGTGACGCCATCTGGGCCAGGAGCGGATTTGCTGTTCAGGGAGAAGAGGACCTGTCGGATCTCAACCGCAGTGAAATCCTGGTCCAACTCCGGCACATCACACCCCTTGTAGTCTGGGAATTGAGTGGGTGCAGAGCTATCGGCGACTGGCAGATACTTGTTTATGAGCCTGTCGACAATCAACTCGTCCGGGGTAGAGTCTGAAACGAGGTGGATGGCTTGCGCAAGGGATCGTCTCTGGCTGGACCTGGTGCTGCCCTCATCGAGAAGGTGTTTGAGCAGACCCCAGCTCTTGCCGGATCTGAGTTGGCCCTCGACGGATTCGCAGAGCTCCTCCCATTGTTGTTTACACAGGTTCTTGCAGTGCTCTTCGATTTCCCTGTTGACCTCGGAAACCTTCTTGCGGAGCCTCCTGCTATGCTTCTGTCCATTCCATCTCGTAAGGAAGGCTTGCTTGGCTTCCAGCAGGTGAGCCAACCTGTTATCCATCTTGTCAACGTCGAGGTCAGTGACGACCTCCTTGGTCACCGCCGCGGCATCATCCCGGATCGCTTTGCACCAACTTTCTAAATCTGTCTCGGCCGTCGGTGCACGCTCCGCTCTGATCTTGCGGAAAACGTCCCAGTCGATCATCTTGAATTTCCTCGTCCTACAGCGGGCAACCGTGAAGGAGACCTCGATGACGTAGTGGTCACTTCCGAGGTCTAGAGCCGTGTTTACCCACTTCACTTCCCCGACGTTCTTGACAAAAGAGAGGTCTGGGGTAGCGTCCCGACATGTGGAGTTGCCTCTCCTAGTAGGGAAATCCTTATCGGTGATGAGTGTCAAGTCCACTTCCATCGCAGTCTGCCACAGGTCGCGTCCCTTGGGCGTGTCATAGGTGAACCGCCACACCCTGCGTGGGGCGTTGAAATCCCCGAAGACGACAAGAGGGTGCCCACCGGCCAGACTGACGGCCCTCTTGAGGAGAAACTCCGCTCTCGCTCTGCGGTAGCTGGGACTGCAGTTACGTTAAGGATAAAGAGGCTGTTTCTTCTGAGGCCCCTTCTGGGTGGGTTCATGAGGATTTAGGTCATGACCTACTCGATGCCATCACTAACTGTGCCGAGGTGGCGCGAGAGGCAATTCTACCTTTTGTTGACGAGGGTAGCAACTCCCCTACCTCCTCAATGTGATGATAATACCAGATAACGCGCGAGTTTGATGGGGGTACTAGATACAACTTCCTGAAAGCGATGATTTTGGGTTTACCTGCGAGGGTTCGTAAATATTGCTGCAGAACTGGCTTCTTGTTGGGAAACCCTCCGCAGTTCCAATGCCAGATGGTAAAGTTCTCGTCCGCACTATCCATGTCTAGGCTGAGGGGAGGGTTGAGCGGATAACGCGGCCCTCAGAATCACGCCTTCCGTTGGTGGTGTCGTGAGTGTGACCGACTTTTGTTTGAAAACGACATATCGGGGATTGCGAACATTCGTGATGTGACTAAACACGACAGCACGATTGCCGTGTTGGTGCGTGTAGTGATCGTTGTGTAGTTCTTTTACAGCTCAGCTGGTAGCCCACATTCACAGAGTGGAATGGCGGCGATTTTTTTTTCTTCTTAAGTAAGTTTCTTGGCCCACCGCGGTGGTTCAGTCAGCTAAGGCGTTGCGCTGCTGAGCAGGAGGTCGCGGGGTGGAATTCCGGCCGCGGCGGCCATATTTCGATGGAGGCGAAATTCAAAAACGCCGGTGTGCTTGCGTTGTAGTGCACGTTAAAGAACACCAGGTGGCCAAATTAATCCGGAGCCCTTCACTATGGCGTGCCTCATAATCAGAAATGGTTGCGGCACGTAAAACCCCAGAAAGAATAATTTTTTTCGTGGACTCTCAGCTTCATAGCATTTTCTTTTCGCAAGTCCCCCTGACGTTCGCTCTTCTTGCATCTCATGAATAGCGCCAGTTTCCAATGTACAGCGATAACGTAGAACTCGAACTGTTCTTAAGTTCCCTTATTTTCATATCGCCACATCTCCGTAATCAACCTTATTACTAGAAGAACTCGGTCGTCGTTACACCCCCTTCAGAAACTGCATCGCTCACCCCTCATCTCTTTAACGCTGAGCGGCTACATCTTTTTTTTTTTCTACTTCTTCTTCCCAACATTCAAGGCCTCTGCAATTACGTCCGCACCAGTGCTTCTGTATTGCGCTCAGTCTGCGAAAGGATTCAAGAAGCGGGGAAAGCGGAAAACGCCGTCGTTATGGATAGCATCTCATCAAGGAAGAAGCCCAGAAAGGCGGCGCAAACTCCGATGCGTCCTCGACCGCCCTTCAGAAACCTGGAACGCTGACGCCCAGACGACGCAAAGCAGCCAGCGTGGTGAAGAAAAAAGAAAAAGCGAAAGAAATGATCCAAATATATGCCGAGTACAAGCAAAAACAAGCAGCTGGCTCTCCCACGGAAGCACAGCGCGCGGGTTTTGGGCCGTATGCAGCGTGCGAAAACGCCCGGAAAGTGAAATATAATGCGGCCCTTCTTTGAAACACGAGAACGAGAGGCGCTCGCAGCCAGCGCGCTACAACGCCCCTTTCTCTTCACCCGCCTTACTATCTTTTTTTTTCCCCTCTGTCTCTCAAACCTACACAGCCTGCCTCAACCCAACCTCTCCCCGAAACATTCTTGAAACCAGATAACAAAAAAATTAAAGACACAACTGCTAAAAAAAAAAAAAAAGACGCAGCTCTCCTGTCGACGCAAAAGTCTTCAAATGGCACGCTGCTGCTGCTGCCGCCGCCTACGCGGCCTTCATGAAAACAAAGCGCCGCCGATCAAACATGGCGCAGAATCCCATTTCCGGCTATTTATATTCCATTGTCACGCGGCAACGCGCGGGCGCGCTCGTCGGCGTATAGAAAAAGCAGCGTCGCCGGCGTCTCTGCCTGCCTGCCCCGTCGCCGTTTCGCCAGTTCCCTTTTTGCGAGCAGTTGTTTCTCTGCGCCGCTGCCGAGACGTCGACGTTGTCGTCGCCGTCACTCCTACGGTGGTGTATATATACGTAGGCGACAAGACGTTTCCCTCCGTCCCTTTTTAACTCGGCCGGCTTCTTCTCGACAACCCCTTTTCGACGCCTCTCTCAACGAAAAGGCAATTTCGGTTACGGGACGTCCCTCCCCATCGACACCCTCTCCTCACCCTTCTCGATTCCCCCCCCCCCCCCCCACCCTTCGTCCCTTCGGCAATGGGTGTCTATTTTTGTGTTTTTGTGTTCTTTTTTGTTTTTTGGACACAGAGACTCCCCTCGCCATCCTAAACCAGTTCCGCAGTCCTCTCCCCACTTCGAAAGCTCTTCACACCACGCCTGTCACACGCTCCTCCGTTGCCCTTCCCACTCCTTCGCCAATCGTTCTCTCCGGTTCCTGTCAAACGAGGCACGTCAAAAAGGACCAAGCATATACGCCCCCAAGCGGCTGGCTTCCAAACACTGCTACCGCGTCTCCGAATCCTGAAATATTGCCTCCTGGAGAGCTTGCCACCGCCGCGTAGGGCCCGGCTAAGGGCCTTCAGTGTTCGGCATACCCGCCATCAAAGGTGTTTTATTTCTCGCTTTCTCTCTCTCTCCTCCTTTTCAAAAAAGCGTGCTCGCGCGCGCGCGAACTTCGTGAGTGAAGAACCGTGTTGAACGAGCGCTGACGCCTTACGTGGCCACTTGATTTACGAGCAGCAGACTGCCAATATTGGCTCGTGACGGCGAGGAATTTTGTCTCCTCCGTCGGTGCCACAACGTATACGCTCTCTCTTTCTCTCTGTCTCTCTTTCCGCGTCGTTTCACCCACTCTGCCTGTTTCTTCGAGAAGGGTACACTCTGTGCACCTCTCGATGTGAACAGTCCGCACCGTTTCGTTTTTATTCGTGTTTGTTGCAGCGTAGTATAACCACAACCTTTCAAAGAAAGTTTGCGTCTCACCATCCGGCAACTGGCGATGAGAGAGTGCCGAATCTCGTCCCTACCTGAGATAGTTAGCTCACGTTCACTTCCGCTAATTGATGTTGCGGCGAATGCCGCAGCGGCAAATTTTCTGAATAGAGCATGCGCCCGTTGTGCCAATGCATGTCGACTCTGCGACGTTTTCATTGATCTGCACGAGCGAATTAAACAACATCGGCCGAGGCTCTCCGCGGTCACATAATTCCTCTCCCCTACGCCTTCACCCAAATTCCTGAGTGGCGCTGACATAGCGAGCGAGCTTATTTAAGCGTGAATCGATATTTCGGCGACGGAGCGCCTGGCTTAGAGAACGGGGGCAGGAAAAAAAGCGTTTTGATTTTTCTTTTTTGCATATCTTTGCGCGTCTCGGAGGAAGAAGCTGTCCTGCCACTTTCTTAGAATGTATACGCCTTATTTATTCCTGGTCTTGTGACCAAGTTCACTTTACTCTGTTTAGCATGATCCGGACATCGTGTCCCGGACCTAGTTGATAAATGGACGTTGTTGTTGTGGAGATGAATTCGTGCGTGGCGGTTGAGGCAGCATTAGTTTGGACGCTTGACATGTTCTCTTTGCACAAGGAGACCCTTAATAGAGCTTCTCAACGCAAAGAAAGCAAAAAAAAAAGAAAAAGAACGAACAGCACAAGAAAGTGTACGGATGCTGGGTCTAGACTTGTGGCTCAATAAAAAAAGTACTCGTTTCGTTGTATTCATTGGTTCCAGCTTTCACCTATATAATAGCATGAACTTCGTTCTGGGTTGCTTTTACAAACGAGGCCAACCGTTGGCTGAGTTACCATATGCAGTAACTGTTTTACTACGTTCTAGTTTCATTGCGCAGTCCACTGGTACCCTTTAACATATTGTGCCTTTAGCCAGCGTGCTTCCTATGTAAAGTCTACAATTTCTTGTGTAACTACACTGCTGGGTTTGCACGAATTTCATTACGATTAAAAAGGATTAATACGAAGACCAAAATAAAGAAAGATAGGCATGACGGATGCTGCAACATAGATATCAATTAGTAAGGGCTAACGAACAGTTCAGTCGGTTCAGCCAAGGCAACATGAGCGGTATTGCCCTCGATGTTCGCAGAATCTGTACTATTTGTTGTTGACATAAAAATATATAAATAAAACAAGGAAGAAGAACCACCGCATTCGGGGAATCGATGTTATGTAAACAGGTAGCTGCCATTGCAGGTAGCTGGCCATGCAGCAGAATTCTGAGTTCATCAAAGCGTTACCAGGTGGGCGAATGTGTTAGCAAGGCGAGCATTTGTGTTTGTGACGCAAGCGTGTGCGGAACAAAAGCAGCAAGACGATGATGTCCGTAGTCACTGACCATCAATCATGCTCTCTGCTGACTCATCCCTGAAAGATCGTACAGGTCGGCTTGGACGATGGGCCTTTGAGGCTGCAATAATTTTCATATTCCGTGGTGTGCGAGTCTGGCCAGCCTGCACCAAGACGCTGGCAGCTTGTTGCGTTACCCTGTTAACGACTCTGATTCCTCCAATACTGACTGTGCTGCTTGCGTTTTCTCAGTATCACAGCTCCTTCAAATCGCCCACGAGCAACGTCGTGACGCCTACATCAAAGCACTCATCGACCGTTTTGAACACTCTCCGGCCGATGATACTCTACGCCTCTTCGTCTTCCGCGACGGGACTCTGTACCGTCCCAACCTTCCTCTGGATGGGTCTGAGTTCCTACTTGTAATATCTAAACACCTCCGCTCAACCGTTCTAGCAGAGCTTCACGACGCACTAACAGTAGCACACCTCGACGTATCTAGAACCTATGACCAAGTACGCCGCCGTTTTTTCGGTCCGGGTCTTGCCCGTTCCTTGCGACGTTACGTCGCTGCTTGTGAACTATGCCAACGACGCAAGAAGTCATCCCAGCTCCCCGCTGGTTACCCGCAGCCACTCGACATTCCTGCCGAGCCCTTCCATCGTGTCGGCTTAGACCTTCTCGGCTCATTTCCGGAATCTACATCAGGAAACAAGTGGGTTGCCGCCGCTGGGGACTACGCGTCCCGCTACGCCACTACACGCGCTCTTCCAACCAGTTGCGCAATTGATGTTGCGAACTTTCTCCTACACGATATCATTTCGATGCATGGTGCTTCGCGTCGAATGCTCACAGACCATGGCCGTATTTTTTTGTCCAAAATCATTGACGACATCATGCGTGTCTGCTAAAAATATCATAAAACAGCATAAAATTATCACCTCCTACCACCCTCAAACAAACGGCCTCTCTGAGGCCCTTACAGACATGCTATCGAAATAGGTTTCAGCCTGACCACCGTGACTGTACCTTACATTACCTTTGCGCACAACTCTTCCCGTCTCGAAACTGCTGGCTTTTCCCCGTTTTATCTCTGGTATGGCCGAGAACCCACGCTACCAATGGACACTGTGCTTCCGTCCACCACCGCTTCAACTAGCGATTATAGCCGTTATGCAATCGTCAGTGCTGACCATGCTCGCCAAATTCCGCGCGCACGTCTGAAATTGTCTCAAGACAAACAGAAGCACCGCTACGACCTCCATCACCATGATGTCCATTTTCCGCCCGGCACCCTCGTGTTGCTTTGGCCACCGTCTCATAAAGTTAGCCTTTGCTAAAAACTGCTCTCCTGTTACACAGGCCCAGACGCGTGCTTCGCCAGTAATATGAAATTGTCCTAGCTTCACCCACTATACGTCCTCCGCTGTTACAACCAGTGACGTTGTCCACGTCGCCCGACTCAAGCCCTACATCTCTCCACCCTCCATGTATATTTAACAGCACCGTGACGGCGCTTTTGCCGCTGGGGAGGGGGGGGGGGGGGGGGGGTTGGAATTACGATGCCTTCGACAGATGCTCAAGAGAAGAGCTGCCGCGAAAAAGACAATGAAGTGTCGGGGCACTTGGCACGAGCGAGTGTCTGCCTGGCGGTCTGGCTCCAGTGTAAATAGCGTGTAAATAGCCTCTTTTCTCTGTGTCTTTCCACACGTAACGATATATACTCCAGCCGTTTGACGCGAATTTACGACATGCCGATTGCTGGGTTCTACATAGGTACCGGAGGGACTTACGCGAGAGAAACACGGATTGTGATGTTTTCTGCGGCTAAGTGCAATACAATCGTACGTACAGTCAACCACAAAAGTTAACGAACCACGGGATCTCAAAAAAACTGAATTTCCGAGCAGCCTGTACCTGTAACAGTAGTCAGTAAAACCGAACATCACAATGTTGTTCATATACACCGGTAGAGGCTCTAAATGCGAATACTCGGCTGCGTTTCGAGGTTGCACAGATGTTCAGCTTTTATTGCGATACACTCCAAGAGTATTTCTGCCGTCGCCATCGCGCGAGGTTCTGTATAAAGTTCAAGCCCGATAAAATCTTCGCCGCGAGCCGTATGTTGTATGTGCGAGTGAAAGCGCGCGAGGGCGGGCGCTTTCATGGAGAGCGCACGCACGGTGGCGAGCAAACGCGACGTATTCCGTCGCGCGAAAGGCCGTGGAGGAATGGGAGAGAGGGAGGGGGGCGACGCTGTGCTGCGGCACTAACGGCGTATCTTGCGACCGGGCGCAAGGAGAACTGGAGACTCAATCTCGCACGCGAAAAGAGGAAAGCTGGAAGGCTAAGCGGGAGGGAGGGGGTGCGGCTTCTACTCTGCCAGCAACTGCGTACTTTTACTTTGCGCGGCGGCGGGCGGTCGCGCGCACAGTATCTTGAAAGCGATCTGCAGACGGCGCATGGCTTTGTATGCGCTGTGCTTTCGCCGCTCAGTTTTCCTTGAAGCGATAGACCGCACAAACCTTCGCTCGCTGCTGCTGCCGCGCTTGCTCCCGCAGCATTTTGACAGCGGTTGTCTGCGGTCATCGAGTGTGATCTATTCATGTTTACTTGTGCGCGCTGAAACCATACTTGTTAAAAAAATGAAATTATGGGGTTTTACGTGCCAAAACCACGATCTGATTATGAGGCACGCCGTAGTGGGGGACTCCGGAAATTTGGACCAACTGGGGTTCTTTAACGTGCACCTAAATCTAAGTACACGGGTGTTTTCGCATTTCGCCCCCAACGAAATGCGGCCGCCGTGGCCGGGATTCAATCCCGCGACCTCGTGCTCAGCAGCCCAACACCATAGCCACTGAGCAACCACGGCGGGTAAACCATACTTGTTAATTCAGTTAGTAAGCGAATGTGTTCACGTTTACACAGCCGATAAAACTACTATCCTTACTCCGTATAGCTCTGTACTAATTTGCTATCGCAATTTATGTTTCGCCTTTCGGTCGAAATTGCGACTATTTTCTCAGATCTCGTGTACCGCAAAATTTTGTGGTTGACTGTACCTCTATCTATGTCATGTGGTCTATGTTGAAACAATGATAGCATTTGCACTCCAGTGAAGTAATGTTAGTAAATAAAGCTTGTTGCTGGGCTATACTTGCTTCATCTCAGTGGGCGCGGCGGCAATGCTAAGATGCGTCGCTCAAACCCGTTCTTGTTCGCCATTCAGGTTACGCTTGGTTTGCTGCTGACTTAAAGTGGACTTTTCTCAGGGAATTCGTCGATGGAATTGTTCCGCCTACCTGTGATCCAGGGACATGACTGGCCTTATAATCGGGCACTAGATGGTGCCAGTGGCTACTACCCCCCGACAAGTGCAACACTATCAGACGAGACCATGATGTCACGGGACTCCTATTTAAGCAACTGTTTCGGCGAGGGACCCTTCACTGGGCGCGGCGGCAATGCCAAGATGCATCGCTCAAACCCGTTCTTGTTCGCCATCCAGGTGAGGAAGCGCTTCGGCAAATCCTTTCGTAGCAGTTGTGTCTGCCTGGTTTTGCTGCCGTGCCCACACTCTGCTTGAATGGTTCAGTGATCTGTCTGCTTTCTTGCGGTTCTCGTTGCTGCTAGCAGGGGATGTCGAGGCTAACCCTGGGCCCGGTGCAATTACGATTGAAGAGCAGCTCAAAATGATTGCAAAAGACATCCAGGAGATAAAGAATGAAAAAATGGTGACCAATCAAAAGCTAGGAGCGATAAATAAAAAGCTGGAAAAAATAGGCAAAATGGAAAAGCAGGTCTTGGAACGCGTGGAAAGGATTAACAAACTCGATCATCTGGTTCTGTCCTTGACTAAAAAAGTCGATGAAATATACAACAGAGGCCGAAGGTCTAATCTTGTGGTATACGGTATTAAGGAACTAGAAATGAGAGGCACCAAGACCTGCTCGATGCTGTTGAGAAAACAATCTTTGAAGATAAGATAGGAATAAAAACGGCTGGCATCGAAAGAATCCACCGTCTTGGGCGAAAGCAAGCTGACAGTCCCCAAGCACAGGCCTGTCATTCTGAAGTTATTTGAGTACCGGGATAAAGTCAACTTACTTAGTAATTGCAAAAATCTCAAGGGAACAGAATATTCAATTAGCGAGGATTTTTCGCCCGCAGTAAGAGAAGTTAGAA
Organism: Dermacentor silvarum; assembly: GCF_013339745.2. Classification (NCBI taxonomy): domain Eukaryota; kingdom Metazoa; phylum Arthropoda; class Arachnida; order Ixodida; family Ixodidae; genus Dermacentor; species Dermacentor silvarum. Next base: position 81,618,118 of record NC_051157.2, read on the forward strand.
AGAAACTATCGGAAAGAACGAAAGTGCATCGAGATGAGAAAAGATAAGTTTTTCTGTCTACGATAAAGTCAAAATAAATAATTGCTCTACACTGGATGATCAAACAATGACATAGTGTAAGTTTCAAAAAACTAAAGCATGGACAAACGGACCAGCCAAGCGAACTCGAAAACACCGTCGGCCCGTTGTTGTCAATGTTAATGCGCGCAGCCTTTTGAATAAAATCGAACAGCTGGAGGCGATTGTGATCGCTCTTGAACCAGACATCATCTACGTGACAGGACATGGCTACATGGTGACATTGGAACCATGAAGTGGCTCCACCGGGCCATCATCATTATCATCCGAAAAGATAGGAAAAACTAGAGGTGGTGGTGTTGCTTGCTCCTACGCCATGCATATAAATACTCAGTGATGCCAGATGTCCTAGGGGTGGAGGCGGTCTGGTATAGGATTCAGTGGGCCAGAGCCACGTCTGTATTGGCGCAGTGTACAGACCCCCCCCAAGCCGGGGTATCGTATCTTGAGCAGCTTCGAGAGTATGCATGAAACATGGTGGGGAACGCCATAATAATGGGAGGGGACTTTAATCTACCAGATATTTAACTGGAGCTCTCTGAGCCCAACCAATGTAGCAACA